>NW_028301620.1:5576839-5886664 GCF_987345545.1 Pholcus phalangioides | reverse complement strand
AAACGTCATTGATGACAATTCCGAGCCGCAAATCAACCGCGTTGCCATTAAGCTTCCCCCATTTTGGAAGACAAATCCCACATTATGGTTTATGCGGATAGAGGCCCAATTCTCCTTGGCCAAAATCACCGTAGATGCTACAAAATTTCATCACGTGGTGTCGGCTATGGAATCCGATATCCTCAATTCGGCAAGCGACATCATTATCAACCCTCCTGAAGGTGGCAAGTACGACGCCTTAAAGAAGCGTCTCATAGAACAGCATTCAGAAAGCGAGGCTTCCAAAATACGAACCCTCCTTCAAGGCCTCGAGCTTGGTGACCAGCGTCCATCACAACTTCTCACTCGGATGCGATCGCTTGCCGGGGGTTCCGTTGGTGAGCCACTTCTGAAGTCGCTATGGTTGTCCCGACTCCCAAAAACACGCAAAGCATTCTGGCTGCCTTAAACGAAGACCTAACCCAACTCGCCGCCGTTGCCGACAAGATCAATGATCTTACCTTTTCAACCCGCGTAGATGCCGCTAGAGTGGAATCCCCCACGACGCACTTAGAAAAGCAAATTGACAGCTGACCAGGCAGGTGAGTGAACTTTCAGCTACTGTCAATTCGTCCCGCTCACATAGACGTTTCTCGTATCGGCGACCTCGCAGTCGTTCCCGCAATCGTCAATACAAACCCGATGCAAATAACTTGTGTTTCTACCACACTAATTTCGGCGAAAAGGCTAAAAAGTGTGCATCCCCTTTTGCATACTCGGGAAACTAAGCGGGCGATCGCTAGACGGCCATGACCGCGATTGCGCGGATACATTATCACGCATACAGAACATCAATGTCCAGACCATTGACTTTACCGCCATCGCTGCTGCACAACAGAGCGACAAAGAACTTCAAAAGTTGCTGAGTGATCCAACGTGTTCCCTTCAACTTCAAAAACTAGAACTCTCTCCTGGTGTGGAATTGGTATGTGATTGTACCGGACAAAAAATACGACCATTCGTTCCCGAGAACTACCGAACTCTTCTATTTAAGACATTGCACGGCTTGTCCCACCCTGGGATTCGGGCCACGAAAAAGCTCCTCTGTGAGAAATACGTATGGCCGTCCATATGCAAAGATGTCGTTTCATGGACGCGTGCCTGCATGGACTGCCAGCGATCAAAAATCACTAGGCACACTAGGAGCCCGCTCCAGCAATTCCCAATGCCTTCGAGCAGGTTCGACCACATTTATCTGGACTTGATAGGTCCGTTGCCTCCATCTAACGGGTTCACTTATTTACTCACCTGTGTGGACCGTTTCACCAGATGGCCCGAGGCGATTCCGATAGAAGACATCTCGGCTGAAACAGTCGCTCGAACTTTTGTTGGGCAATGGATTGCTCGATTTGGGACCCCATCCACTATCACTACCGACCAAGGACGCCAGTTCCAGTACTCCCTCTTCTCTTGCTTGTCGAAATTATTGGGCGTTAAACAAATTCGCACGACCCCATACCATCCTGCCAGCAATGGACTAGTGGAGCGGTTCCACCGATCATTGAAGCAGTCGCTTCGATGCCACAACGATCATCGATGGACCGAGACACTGCCGCTTGTTCTCCTGGGTTTGCGAGCAGCCTTCAAAAAAGATATATAGTGCTCCACTGCAGAGATGGTGTACGGTTCCCCAATCAGACTACCAGCCGAATTCCTCAATCCAACATCTAAATCAGAGGAAGATACACCAGACTTCATCCTTCGACTGCGAGAAAATATGCAAAAGCTGACACCAGTGCCAACATCATCTCACTCAAAACCAACGACCTTCGTCCATCCTCAGCTCGATAAGTGCACCCATGTCTTCGTGCGCCGCGATGGGGTGAAAAAACCTTTACAGCAAGCATACGTTGGACCGTTCAAAGTGCTCATACGTTCTGAGAAACATTTCACCATCGACCGAGGAACTAGAGAAAGCACAATCAGTGTAGACAGGCTAAAACCTGCCTTCCACATTATTGGAGGAAAACTGTTCATCGACAACCGAAGCAACAGATACGACGGCAGATCCTACTCTACACACATCGACGGTACCAAGTCCGACTCAAACCACAACAACACGCTCGGGTAGGCGCGTACGTTTCAACCCTAAGTACAGCAACTCGTATGTGTAATCAGAAATCGTACCGTTAGAGTAGTGTGGTGTATATCTAGTGCGGCCTAGTAACAACAAATAGTAGATTCAGTAGTGCCAGGAAGAGACAAAAAGAGTGATGAATCTGGCAACAAGAGGAGTTGACACTTTTGGCTAGACCACGCGGTACTGATAGGACGCTTTTCCGTCGCTTTACTTTAAACATGAAATTGTTCTTATATTATGTTAAATTAAAAAAAGGTTATAGTAGATATATAAAGAAAAAAGCTGACTTGAGTTCTTTTCCGACTCCGACAAACTCCAATAGTCTGATAAATCCCCAATCTTCGGCAAAACATGATGATAGAACCCTAGCTGGGCCCTCGTCAAGGCGTTGCCTTCAGACAGGTTCGACAGCCTTTGCAGTTAGTTGCAGCAAGTTATCGTAACCGATCGAAAGGTGTGGATTGACCCGGTAACGGTTTGAGCTTTTGGCTGGTTTTTCTTTGTCCGGTGAAGTTTTCTTGTTTACCATAATCCTTGTCTTTGCTTCCTAACTGTTGTGGATCTCTACGAAAGTAGTGGAGTCTACGAAAAATCCCACGCAAAAACTCGGAAGGCTCTCAATTTAGTGAGTTTGTAATTAAATAAATTTACACTCTTTCCTTTTTGCCTGTGTTCGATACTCGGATAAGATCAATCATTCTCGAATCCCAATTTTTTGCCCTCCATTGTTGAAGACACTGTGTTGTTTTTCCTCTTGTAAACAAGGGATTTCAAAGAACACAGTCAACAGTGTACTTAATTTCAACCATTACTGTATTTTTTTCTTAATTTTTGTTTCAATTTTACCGTACTTATACATATAGAGGAGACTGTTATATATACCTTGGCACATTATTTTTCAAACTTTTTTTCTCAGTTCGTTTTTACCGCAAAATTTCACTAAATTCAATTTAGTATCTGTCCAAAAGGATGGAAAATAGTGCTTTTTCTTTTTTTTCATTTGCATGAATTTTTCATTTATAACACTCATTTTGTGATTTACCTCTCAGTTATGTCACAGGAAGTTCAGATTTTTTTTTTTCTTCCCCCACTCACACAAAAAAAAGATTTTTCAGAGTCTAAACAGATTTTCAATGAAGAGGCATGTGTAACTAAATTTGCTGTATTTGTGTCAGAGAGCGTATTCCATTCTTTTCTTGAAATGAAAGTTCTTTTCCACTCCGTGCAACCATCATGGTGGGATTCCTGTACCCACACATCATCAACTTCAATGTGATTTATAAGCATCAATTGACCAGCTATCGATGTTTGCTAGCTATCAATTGCCAGCTATCGAATTGACAGATGCTATCGATCTCAACTGAAGGGGTCAGCTGAATTGACGTGAGAGAACTTTCAACCAATAGCAATTGTTTTAGAAAGTTGGTGCATTTTTATTTCGCAACAGATTGCATCTCATATTCGATTACTCATTCCAGCTTGTGTATTGATATTATATCTCATTTCCCATACCTAAAATGCGTAAATGGAAACAAATATTGATTCTATTCAAAATGAACGAATGAAAATTTGTTGATAATTGAGTTAGGAGTAAGTCACAAATTGATATGATCATGGCCCCACATCCTGGAGCAGGGCTCTAGGCTGGAATCTTTCACGGACTCCACGGTTGGAGCCATGTCAGCCCCGCCCTTGTGGGGGGGGGGGCATGGATATGATATATCATAGAATAGTAGTAAATACTTTCAAAGAATGTTAATAGATGATAGCATTATCCAGCTTTATGATGCTCATTTCATATCAACTCGTAGCATTCGCACGCATGCGTAATTCAGTTTCAACATGGCGATATGGTGCTTGATTGTACGATAGAGGAGCAGCGTGCTGCAGGGCCGTCTTAAGAGTATCATAGGCCCCCGGGCCAAGTGGTTTTTCGGAGGCCCTACCTGGTAAATCCTATAAAATTTCAACTGCATCTCATTTTTGTGAGGCCCCCTCTTCTCTTGAGGCCCCCGGGCAGTGCCCGGGTGGGCCCATGCGTTAAGACGGCACTGGCGTGCTGTGGTCCGATTTTTGTGGGCAAAAGGACATGATGCAAAAAATATTCACAAATAAATGTTTCCTGTTTATGGAGAAAGGTGTTTATCACTTAAAGCAGTGCACAATTGGGTCGAGAAATTTTCTCAAGTCCGCTCAAAAATTCGTGTCAAATCAGGCGTCACATTTTGATTGAAACATAACTAACAGTGCAGCAGGAGGAGGAATTGATTTGGGCTGATCGACACGCAGCTAGCCCAACACAGGGGGGGGGGGGCCCGAGCTGTATATTAATGAGGGGATATAATAAAGGGGGGAATAATAATTTATTATTTCGAAAATTTGGTTAGCAACTTCAACCTTCACCTTACACCCCTGACTTAGCCCCCAAGCGATTTTCATCTTTTAATCCACTAAAAAATGCTGCACGTCATTGAAGAGATCTGGGAATATACCGCTTGGCTCCTCTTTACAAAATTAGTTTTGAGATTGCAGGACACATCAAATGACTTCTAGGGTCACATTTGGGCCACGGGAGATATATAGACCACGGTTGAGCATGTATGGTCTACTCTTCTCTTCTTCATAGGCCCGTTTGTAATCTCGCCATCAATCGTTATGGCTGGACATGATGGACAGCAATTTGATTCTGTTCGGTCTGGAATCATCTATTTAAGTTAAGGAACTATTATTCAAATATTTAATTATTAAGACACGTTTAATAATTATTATTGAAATACTAAATTACCAAATTCTATAATTTTAAAAATTTTAATTGAAGTTATTTTTGTGTGCCAAGAAAAATAATTATTAGACGAATCTCCGTACCTTGGGTCAGACATCCGTCCGAGGGGACGTTTCCCCACCACCACCAGACCGGAACATGGTCCACGTGCTGTCCTTCCAGGGGTTTAAAAAGTTGTATAGACAGAAAGGCAAAGTGTTAAGATGCTCGTCTTCCACTTTGAAGGTTACAATCAAGGTACGCGGATTCGAATCCGGGCAAGAATGTCAGAAACAAGTTCTTTACCTATCGAGCCTGGGGCGACCACCGATAGATGAAGCCATCATTTCCGACCCAACTCCACTGGTTGGAAATTGCGGTATGGCGATACGTGATCAGAGTTGGTGTGCGGTAAAGTAGTAGTAGTTGGATGCACCATGCTGACTTTTCAGCATCAGTTCGGCCAGGAATTCTCATTTGAGTAACTAGTAATCATATATGAAAATCATGTGCATTTTGGTTGAGAACTGAGAGTGATTAAAAAAATATGCTGATGCGCATGGAGAGAAAAACAATGTTTTTACTACGTCATCTGCTGTTCATTTATAACACTGATTTATGAATTGATGCACACACACATTTTAGCAATACGTTCAGATTTTTTTTAAAATTTACATTACAAATTATTATTTTGATAAAATTTGTTACAATTAATTAAAATTTACAGAGAAATTTTATAGTCAAGTAATCTCTGTTAAAATAACTTTTACTTAATATTGTTCTCGTGTACTCTCATCACAACATTCTTTTGAGAAGAAGTGATTTCTGCAAATATTGTACGTATAAATTGCATGCATTACGATGGGTTGTAAAGGCTGCAATGTCGGCTTAGGATTACGATATTAGAGCATTAGGTTTTTATTTGAAAAATTGCAAATCACTGTAAAGAAATACAGTATCATAATGTGTAAATTTATAATAGAGATTATTATTATTATTTTTTTTTTTTTTTTTGACATAAGTGTCAACAAATGCATGCATGTATGAAGAGATTTATTTGTTTATGAGATAAATCTAATTTGCTGGTGAAAATACCAGCATAGGCGGAGATATACTTGAATGTCTGGGGGGGGGGGCATGATGATGATGTCAATTCATTTATACGCAAATCAGTCGGCTTTATTTTCGACACTGGGGGGGGGGGGGCATTGCCCTCCCGTATCTCCACCCATGAATACCAGCATAAAGACTCTGCAGAGTAAATATCACTCTTTCGCTCACTGACGTGCTTGCAAACTCTCTAGGTCACTCTATTGGTCACTTACTGACATGTCGTTGTGGATTTATTGAAGGGTTATACAAACTCCGTCGCTCTTCTCCCTTTCTACTTATTTTCTTGGCCACTCATTCCTCGAATTCACCACCCTGTGCTATAACTCGCTTGGACTTGCCCCACACTCCTGCAAGTACACCTATGTGAGTCACTCTTTCGATCACTCCGATGCTCACACGCTAAATCACGCTTTTGGTCATCCACGTGCTTACATACTGTTTTGGTCACTCACATGAGTGCACACCGTTTTATTCACTCACATGCTTGCACATGCTCTAGATCACTCTTTGGTCGCTCACTGACATGGTTTCGTGCTTTACAGATCACTATTTGGTGACTCACTGATAGGTCATTCTTTCGATCATTTACACGTTTACACATGCTCTAGGTGATTCTTTTGGTTATTCAGACACTTACACGCACTCTAGGTCATGGATTATAATAATTTACATGTTTACCCATGCTCTAGGGTCAGTGGTTCTCAACTTTTTTTGACTCGCGGAACCCCGTAGGTCTATTTTTTATTAATTTATCAAAGTTAGTGATTTATTTTTATTATTTAAAAATAATTATAATAATTATTTTCTTCAAATTTACTCTTTTTTTTTATTTTCCTCGAGTGACCGGGGAGCCCTGGGAAGTGCACCGGTTGAAAACCGCTGACCTGAGAGCATGTTTAAACATGCAAATGATCACAAACGAGTGACCCATAAGCAAGGAAACATTTCGGTGAGCGACTAAAAGAGTGACCAATAACGCAAGAAAACATGTCAGTGAGCGACCAAAAGAGTGACCTAGAGCGTGTGCAAGCATGTGAGTGACCAAAAGAGTGACTTAAAGAGTGTGTGAGCATGGGAGTGATCAAAAAGAGTGGCTCACATAGAGCGACGACCTATTTTAAGAATTATTATAACTCCCCATAATAAAATGATGATGATTAATCTACCGTATATACTCGTGTATAAGCCGACTCGTATATAAGCCGACCCCCCCATTTCAGGACTACCAAAACCGCAATAAATTGAAAACCCGTGTATAAGACGACCCCAAAAAAATCCGTGCATTTCAGAAAAAAAAAATTCTTATATTTTCATGAAAAATGAATATCTTACGGAAATTTACGATAGAAAATGATTCAAACTTTTTAATCCATTTCTTCTGAGTCTCCAAGCTCATCGTAATCCATCAGATCATCATCGGGGGTGCGGCATCTTCGTTTTTATCCTCACCTGGGCTGTCATCGCCATTGTCACTTTCAAAGAGGATATCATCTTCAGTTCCGTCCATCGCATTGCTGATGCAACACTTTTTGAAGGATCGGATGATAATTTCGGTGGAAACAGAAATCCACGCCTCATGTACCCATAGGCACACTAAGCCAATGCCAGGTTTCTTCAAGGCACCACTTTTTGTAGTTTCTTTATCATCGTAACTCATCCATTCGATTCACAAATCCCTCAAATAGTCTTTGAAAGGCTTGTTGATGCTCATATACGGCTATACAATCGACGTTAGACACCGCCAACCAATGATGTTTTCAATTTCTTTGCTTCGTCTTTGCATTAACGGGGTCTTGAACATATCCCATACCAATAATGTCGGTTTCTCGAACACTGCTACAAAAATGACTACTGATTGTGGGGGGTCGATATTTTCTCATCAAAAACTGACCCGAGTATAAGCCGACCCCCGCACTTGAGGAACAAATTTTTCCACAAAAAAACTCGGCTTATACACGAGTATATACGGTACTTTGCAAGTGTAATCATTCATCAATGAAATAAGTTGAATTAATTTTTTTAAGAATTAAGCCTACGTTTCACGTTAATATTTCATCTTCTGTTTTCACCCTTTCCACGGTATAGCGAAACTCACTAGACCCCCCCCCCCACCCCATAAAATGCTATATGTTTTTCAATGAAATAGGTTTTCTTCCGATTTTCAGCAGGTGCGGAGTAAGGGAACAATCCTCCCCATGTAGTTTTCACCACTTATGGAAACTAAAATCAAACTTTTATGTCTAGTTTAATAATAAAAACAAAAAAAAATTTTATTTTCCTCGCCGCCGCAATCAAATACAGGAGTTCCCAGCAAATAAATTAGAGACTCGAATGTTGGAAATTGAGATAACTCAAAAATGAAAAATAGCAATGAACAAAAACACTTTGAATGCAATTCGCAGGTGCTCGCGCGAATGAATGTGTCACGTTCCCGGCGTATCCATGGCACGATATCGTGCTACTCAAAGTCTTTTTCCAAAGGCGTACGTCGCATCGTGCTACAGCGAATTAAAAAAAAAAAGAAGAAAAGACAGCAGATGTTTCGATTCTGTTCGTATAGAAATTATTTTGTCGGTCGACATTAATGACATCCAACAGGCGGATAGATCTATACTTTAGCTGGAAAAAAGAAATCACGCTTAAATTTCAATCACGGCTTCCACAATTACCACTTCGTTTTGTGAAATCAATCTCATCCCTTTGGGTATACAGGGTGTCCTGTAAGTGCTAATGCGGCCTTTATATCATCAACCGTTTGCCGTAGAGGTATGGTTTCAATTTAGGAAATGCTCAAAAGACGTTGGGAAATCACCCTGTACCAGTTTTGAGAGTGAAAATACAGTGTGTCACAAAATGAAAAAAAAATCTAAATTTTTGTATGGTCCCCCTGGACTCTTATTTCCACTTAGACAGTTGTTGCCCTGTCTCTCCCGAGGACGACAAAAAAGATGCTATGTTTTTAGTTATGCTATATTCGCAGAGATATTCGAATTCACACAAAAATCGGAGAAAAGTTGCGAAAGGGCAGCATAAATGAATGAAAGGAACGCTGTCAGTTAGTTTTTGCTGTTTTTTTTCATAACGTTCCTCTGATTTTTGAATTCACATGTCTTAGCGGATATGGCACTTAGAAACATGGAATGTTTTCTAATTGAGACTTTTGTCTCACTTAGGTTAAGAATGTCTTCTTCTCAGGAGAGACACAGCAATCACTTTCTAATTTGAAGTTAGAGGACAGGGGGGGGGGGGGCGTATAAAAATGTTGATGTTTTATTTTGCAACACTGTATTCTCACTCTTTGAAACTGGTACAGGGTAATTTTTGAACGGCTGTTGAGCATTTTTTAAATTGAAACTATACCTCTCTACGACATACGGTTGATGAGATACAGGCCGCATTAGCACTTACAGGACACCCTGTATATATAGGGATATGCCTGCATATATGTAAGGATATGCCTTTATGTATACTCCGCAGCGACGCGATTTCTTTTCTATTCGATTATAGCTCGTGAGGGACTGGTTGAAATATCGATCATATCCCCTCTCCCCCGCAAAATAGGAGGAGGGGGGGGAGCCGATAGGGCTTCAGTCTGGAATGAATAGTTTTCTTATTCCCAAAATTTTTTATCTTCTACACCATAAAATTACTTTTGGCGCTGGGGGAGGGAACGGTGAAAAAAAACCCTGGCCTGGAAACCCAACTAAGATCCCAGCCCAGGCTGAAATTCGGCGAATAATTCTCAAATGTATTCAAAAATTCAATTTTTTTTCACAAAATTTATTGGGAGAGTCTCGAATAGTCTCAGCCCCAGGCTTCCGGTGCCTAAGAGTGGAACCTCCCATAACGAACACTTCCCGTTAGTGGAAACATTTTGTTAGCGAAAACTTTTGAAACCTGCGGAACTGGGCTTCAAAGTACAGCGAGACCTGTCTATAACGATACTGTAAAGACCTAGGAATTCTGCCGGAACCAAAGAAAATATCATTATAGGTAGGTTTATCGTAAAGACAGTACCATTATATACTGGTTTCACCGTACTTCGATATTTATTAACGGACATTCTCCGTCAGCGGACAAAAATTTGGTCCTATGGGTGTCCGTTACTTACTGTACCTACCCAGAAGCAAGTATCACCCTCGTTTCGCCTTAATGCTCCGTAGAGAGGGGGGGGGGGTCTCCATGGGTCTCCACGAGCCATGCAGGAGGACCACGACTTCGGAATGCTCCATACGTGTCTGGTCACAATCAAATTCGCTCAGATCCTACCAGACTATAATCAAAGCCTCCTAGATATAGACCAATGCTTAACCGGGATGTGGGAGAGCATTTTTAAGGGTGCGAGATGGAAAAAAAATTAAAACATATTGACTGATTGTTCAAGAAATTCAAATGATAAAAACTTTAATTTTTCAATTGTTTAAAAAAAATAATGAATCACCTGTTTTGACACCTCATCATCTCTTGTCTTTTGCTTGCAGAAATATGCCGCGAAATTTGCGTTGTAAACGTTTCTTTTTCGATTAGCGATCGTACTTGTTTCCACTTCGGTTGAGAAAAATACCATTTACATTAGCCAGGGGCTCTCAAACTGTGCTCCGCGGAGCGGCGGGACTCACGAAGGGACACACATTTGTTGTTTGTTTACGTTGGTAGTTCGTGTTATTAATATGTTGTGCTTTGATTTGATACTGTCGTGAACATGGCTCAGGAAGAACGTCTTAAAATTTAGTCAAGTATCAAAGAAGCATTAATTTATAGTTATTGCGGCTAGAATCAATACGCGAAGAACTATTCAATGAATTTTTTTCCCCAAATCTCAAAAAAATGTTAAAATGTAGTAACTTTTTTTATTAGTTTCGTTTTTTGAATTGATTTTCAAAAAAAAAATTAAATGAAGTTGAAACTAAATATAAGCTATAGCTGAAAAGGGCATTGAATAATAAATAAAAAAAATTCATAAAAATTAATTAATGGAATAATTGATGTAAATTACAGAAAAAAAATCTGAATTTTACAAAAAAAAACATTATCCAAGGGGGTGCGGGAGCGTAAGTTGCATTGTACTGGGGGGGGGGGGAAGGGAAGGGGAAAAATGTTATGAACCGCTGATATAAGAGCCTAAGCTGTAAAGGGGGGGGGGGACTTTGCTATAACTCATCGAATATTGAAGGACCGGACCTCAGCCTATAGCTTCTTGAAATGTATATGTATTTACATAGACACGTCACAACTCAGACGGTCAGTCCAAGTGGTGCAATTCGATTCGTCGGGCAGTAACCGCAGTAACACACACACGGAGGAAGGGAATCTTTAATTCAACTGCTGATGAATATGCTATTATCTCAGAGCTGGAGATGTTGTGTGTGTGTTTTCCCACCCCGAAAAGATTCCCCATTAATGTTGGCGTTTTTCCAGGACGATGTAAAACAAATATATCCGCATACTATGCTAGACTCTCAAGGATTAAAAAAAAAAATATTCACAAGTGTTTTATAACTGCTTAAGCAGAGTGCTTTCGAGGACTTTAGCACACAATCTAAACTATTCTCACAGTCTGGTTTCAGACCAAATATAACCAAAAAAAAAAACCACTTCAATTTCCTTTTCACACTTTATGAAGTAAAATGTAGGACATGCAAAGTCAATCTCTCGAACGACATAATTTTGAACACGTTTTAAATAACTATTTTTCTGTACTTGTTCAATATTTTGGTATTTTTTCAATTTCCTTTTATGACGAGGTGTTTTCGTGCAGATATTGACAGATATTATTCATACAGGGTGATTTCTTTACTCATAGTGCACATTTTAAAGTATTGATTCTTAACAGAGGGTACTTGAAACTATTTCAGGGAGAAAATAGTTGCAAGAATAATTATATGGAACTTTTTCCTCATCCCGAGAGAATACCTTAAAGTTCCCAATTAATAATGTTCTTTATTCACAAAGTTTTTCTTTTTCCACTAGTAGAGGACACTCTTTGGCTTGACACGCCTGCCTTCTCTCAGAATTCCTACACATATCCATCTAAGGCGCCTAGAACGAACTCGTCTAAAATCTTATATCAAAGAGCAGGTTTGCCGGTCCAAATGTCTCGCAAATAGTTGGAAAAAACAGGATGAGGAAAAGCAATTGGCTGTAGTGATAATACTGACGCCACACTTTTGTTCAAATAAGAAAGACTGAAACCTTTTCACGTATTTAGGAATAACATTCAAGTAGAGATTTGAAATGGAAAACTCATATAGGAATTATCAACAATGGAATAAAATATTATAATATAAGAATATATGATCTCCGAAATATTGTATCAGAAAATTTTTTAATAACTATTTACAACGCATGGATCCTGTCCACTATTCATTATAGAGTTTGTGTATGGGGAGGAGATTAGGACTGTAATATCAAATTACTAAATAAGACAATAACAAAAAGTTTAAATATAATCAGGCCTAATACTCATCATCCATCAAATGTCCGCAAAACTTATGTTTACAGAGTTTTTCTCTTTCTATTCGGAGCTTGGGTAATAAGAAAGATTTTTTAGAAACTATGATAGTTGTGGAGGGCTTGGATCTTATAGCCATTACAGAATCTTGGGCAAACGATGGGGATGAATCTTTCTTACACATCTCAGGATACGATACTTTTTTGAGAAATAGATCTGATAGGAAAGGGGGTGGAGTGTTGATATACGTGAAATCATGTTTGAAGGCTAGAGAGTGTAACGTGCAGAGAAGTGATATTGAAACCATATGGGTTGAACTTGAGAGCAAAAGACGTCATAAGCTTATTGTTGGGGTTTGTTACAATCCACCGAATAGGGATCAAAACTACATTGCCAAAATGCATGATGAAATTTCCTACATGTGTAAGCGAAAGAGGGTTCTCATACTAGGGGATTTCAATTACCCGGGTATTGATTGGGAGAACCTTTCATCTGGAAATCAGTATGAAAGAGACTTTCTTAAGTTGGTGCTCGAAAATTTTTTGTATCAGCAGGTATCAGAAGCCACTAGGGGTACTGCTATTTTGGATTTAGTTCTTACTAGTTCTGAGGATCTAGTTGAACATGTTTCGGTGGGGGAAGAGTTTTCTTCCAGTGATCATCGTATCGTCAGATTTCACTGTAACTTTTCCTCGGGTAAGGTTGATAACAAAAGACTGGTTCCTTGTTTTCGGAGAACTAACTTTGATGTTTTGCGAAGAAGGTTAGCGGAAGTTTTCAAAGACCGGTTGGAATCAGTAGGGGTGGTAAGTCAATGGGAAGAATTTAGTACGAAGCTGTCCTCTGTTTTGCACGACGTCATACCCTTTGTTCGAAAAAGCGTGTTTGTACATCACACCCTCTATGGTTCACGGATAGCGTGCGGAACCTTTATCTTGAAAAGAAAAGAGCATTCAGAGAGTATAAAAGTGGACGAGGTGACCTATCATTGTTTACTGATAAAAGAAGACTGTTGAAGAAAGCGATAAGGGATAGTAAAAAGCAAGTTGAATCTAGGTTGGCAGATAACATTGGCTCTGACCCAAAATCATTTTTTCGATACGTCAATAATGGATGTAAGGGGACAGTTGGCCCCCTCTCGATAGGAGGCTCAAAAGTAGAGAGCAATGTAGGCATGTGTAGTGCTTTCAATGACTTTTTCGCGTCGGTTTTTAATGGAGATAATGATATTCGATATACGGGTGTTGCATGGGGTAATAAAACGCTCAACGATATTCAAGTGGAAGACGTGGAGGTCCTAAATCTTCTAAGAAATGTATGTGCAAGCAAAGCACCAGGACCAGATGATATCTATCCCAGGGTTCTCAGGGAAGGTGCTAATGAATTGTTGGGGCCAGTCGCACAGATATACAGGAGTAGTGTTGCTGAGGGTATCGTCCCGAGAGATTGGAAACTGGCTAACGTTGTTCCGATATTTAAGAAGGGTAGTAGAGAAGTGGTGTCTAATTATCGTCCAGTGAGTTTGACGAGCTCCCTCTCGAAAATTTTGGAAATTATCATCAAAAGGCAGTTTGTGAAGTGGATACGAGAATAATGTATTGTCGGATAATCAGCATGGGTTCAGGAAGGGGAAGTCATGTGTAACTAACCTCCTTTGCTTCTATGATTACGTGACTAAGGCTTTGGGTAAGAGCAAAAATGTCGACGTTGTTTACCTTGATTTCCAGAAGGCATTCGATCGGGTCCAACATGGCAAACTCTTGAAGCGTTTACACGAGATTGGAATAGGGGGCAACTTGCTGAATTGGATAGAATCGTGGTTAAGAGATAGGTCGCAACGAGTTATGGTGAACGGGGAATTCTCTGGTTGGACAGACGTCACAAGTGGAGTTCCTCAGGGAAGTGTCCTTGGCCCCATACTTTTTTCACTTTTTATCGACAAACTCGATCAGGGTATCGATGGAATTACTAGCAAATTCGCAGATGATGTGAAGCTAATGGGGGTAATCGGAAATGAAAGCGATAGGGAGTTGCTCCAGACCAACTTAAACAAGATTGCAGCATGGGCAAATGAATGGAGCATGACGTTTAGCGTAGATAAGTGCATGGTCGCTCATTTTGGTTCGAACAACCCACGGTTCTCTTACGAGTTGAATGGTGTCACTATCCCGGATGCAACTAGAGTCACCGATTTGGGAATTCTCATTGACGAGCGACTTAAGTTTTCTGAACATTGTTCAGCGGTTGTCAAAAAAGCGAATAGAATGCTTGGTCTCATTTTCAGAAAGGTCTCTTCTCGTTCTCCTAAAGTCATTCTTCCGCTTTTTCGAGGCTTAGTTCGTCCTGGACTGGAGTATGCTGTAAGGTTTTGGAGACCATACCTACAGAGGGACATAGACTTGGTTGAAGGGGTGCAGAGAAGAGCTACGCGTGTCCTTATTGGCACACAGGGCTTGAGTTATGAAGAAAGACTTCATTTTTTGAATATGTTTACATTGGATGAACGCAGGTGTCGAGGAGATATGATCGAAGTGTTCAAAATTTTCAATGGGATGGATAGGATGGACCATGAACTTTTAGTGCACCGCCAATCGACTGCTTTTACAAGGGGACACCAGTATCGATTGGTGAGGGACAATGCAAGGTTATGGTGTCGCAGGGAATTTTTCTCCAATAGGGTTGTTAATAAATGGAATAGCTTACCCCCGGAGGTAGTAAATTGTAACACAATTGACACGTTTAAAAAGAAATACGATAAACATGTTGGGGTAAATCGAGAAGCTATCCATTCTTAGAATAAGACAACCATAAGTATTCTTTATGGGCATTGTATAATATTTTATCATGTGTATATATTGTTTGTAATTTGTGTTAATTGCATTTTTAATTGGGTTGCTGTATTTTTGAAACATATGACATCCATATTTTTATGGGCATCTTTTTATCAGCCACCTCGTTGGGCATTTTGCCTGTTGTGGCGTTGTATTTGTATTTGTAAATACAGATTGGTTTAAAATAAGACAAATTCAAAGAAATATCAGAAATAACGGGACACAATTTCAAATCATTCTTCCTTGTAAAACTATAATAGAAAAACAATTTATCTATTTAGGACCAAAAATTTACAATACCTTGGATTCACACAAAAAACGAAAAAGCCTGAAAAAATATAAAACTCTAATTAAAACATATGCGGAAAATACGAATATCGTAAATGGTATATAAAGTTTTAAGAGAAACCAATAAACACATACTCTTAAAAAACCGTGGGAGCAAACCAATATGTGTGTGTTCACGTGTACACATTCGTATATATAAGACGATGTGTTGCCACGAGAAAACATTTTGGTGTATTTTCATGGATCTGCCCTGGACGGACATAAGTCCCTTGGGAGATCATACCCTTGTATTTACATTGTGTGTCGTTTCTGTTATGTCATTGTATGTATTTTATTCATACAAATAAAAGCCTTTTTCTTTCTTCCTTTTTCAAAAAAAACCCCAAAAAAACATGGCAGATGAGTTAGGGCTCTTTGACATCCCAGGTTGGCTTAAACGCCTTATTCGTGCGAATTGTGACGTCAGTATTATTGCTAAAACCAATTGCTGTTCCCTATTTGCTTTTAACGATTTTTACGATTAGATGTCAATTTTAAAATTAGATGTCACTCCAACATTGAGGACGATCCAAGCCCGCCTATATGTGATTATATAGGCGCCTTAGGACGAGTCAACTTAGTATTTCTAAGAGCTTTATTACCATCAAGTGCAAAATCATAAACGCAAATGATTTAGATTCCCAAGGTTAAAAAATGCAGCGATAGCTAAGCTAACGAACGCATCAGCTTTTGAAGATTTTTTTTCGACGTTTTTTTTGCTTCGGCTAACGAACATTTTCGTTGGTGTAGATCAGTGATTCCCAACGTGGACGTTAACGCCCCCTGAGGGGCGATGGAATGTTCCAGGGGGCGGCAGAAGCTACGGGTATAACATAGGATTCTATGGGTTAGATTACGTTGGGGGCGATGGGAGAAAAAAATTTCTGAAGAAGGCGATGGGACAATTAGTTTCCCCAACCTTTTTTGCCCATCCCTCACTTCAGAAATTTTTTTCTCCCATCGCAATCTAACCCATTGCTTCTACCGCCCCTTGGAACTTTCCATCTCCCCCGTTGGAAATCACTGACGTAGATGTATCCTCTACCTAAAAGGGGCCGTTCAAGTATTACGTAAGCAAATTTTTAGAAATTTTCGACCCCCCCCCCTCCCTTGTCAGCAAAATTTCATCAGCTCTGCCCCTCTGAAACCTAACTCATATTTTCATAAAGGGTGGTTGATGACGTAAGCATTATCCAAACCCCCTTGTCATCAAGTCAGCAAATCGGAAACCATATCTTCTCCCCCGATGGACATAATACTCAAACGGCCCTAAAGCCACGTGGTGTGAGCTAAACTTTCGCGCAATAAAAATAAATCCAATAAGTAACAGTCACTTAAGCCACATTAATTCATTTCCACCACGTAACAACTTCCTTTTTTTGTGTTTCAGAAATATTTAGAGCCATTTCATGGTTGATATGGCGCCTCCTCCGCAATGAGAAAGGTCCCTTGATGTTTGTCTGCGTTTTTTGTATATAGCTTACGAGTTCTGCTAAAAAGCCGAATTAATCGTAAGACTCCTATTATTAAAGCTGAACAGTCTGGATATTCGAAGAACTATTATCTCAGCCTTTAATCAGTATTTTTCTTTTATTGCAATGCTTCTTGGTGTTTTATAAAACTTATCTTCGAATTTTGGGAATTATCTGGAATGAATTGAACGATTTTTCATAGAAGCCTATGGGAAATCGCATTTCGGCTAACAAACGTGATTCCGGAACGATTTTCGTAAGCCAAGGTATCACTATATTCCACCACAGAATCATTAAAAATATCCCATTTAATGCTGGGCATGTAAAGCCAAGCAATGTTATCCTCTAGTGAAAATCCTAGTCATAATATAATTTAATAGCGCCTATAAACACGGGGCTTGACAAACTGAAAAAAAAATTCTTGGCGCAAGCCAAATTTCTTTAAAGTCAAGTGCAATTTTGTTCTCAATAAAAAAAAAAAAAGGGCCTAAATAATTTTTTTTCGACTTTTCCAGCACTCTATGACCCCTTCCTGTGTTAAGGATGGGATTTACACAGAATTATGATTTCAAGCACACTGTCATAAAATCAGAAAATTTTAAGTCATACATAGGCACTCATTCATATTCACTTCAGCAACCACGTACAGAAAATTTTAGGCACCAATACCGATTTCCTAGTCGACGTGGCAACCTGGCACCTGAAATTTGTCAAACTATGCTAAATATGTGACTTGAACTCATTCATTCTTCGATAAAAAAATGTTTCAACGAGTTGGAGTTCTATCGCCCCACTTAATGCAGGGATCGCTAAAGCACAAAAAAAAATTTGGCGACCATAATATAGGATATATTTTAAAAAAAACTCAGTCAAAAATTTTAAAATTGAAGAGATAATCCAACAACCAATTAGAAAAACAACAAATAAAACAGGATTTATTAACAAATCATTTTGGAAAGGTCTGTCAACAGAGAAAAACTACTACAAAATTACAACACAAAGGAAACAAAACTTGATATGCCAAATAAATACTGTCGGAGGGCAAAAAAAAAAGAAAGCAAGATGATAATAAAAACATTTGTCATCATTGATTAAAAATGAACTTATTCGAGAATCTCTTTAGATAACACATTAAACGGCAAGTAAATTTTCAAATTCATATTTTCAATATACTTTGAATAATGCCAAAATACGAATGATTATGAGCAAAATTTCGCAGTGAGCAATAAGTTTTTGCATTTTACTTAAAATTTTAAATTTCACGCAGTTTATTCTTTTAGGAAATACCAAATGATTACATTCAATATCAAAATATTAGATTCAAAAAACCACATATCTGTCTAAAGAGAGTGCTTCAACTAAATATAAGAATAAATTTCAATATATAATTTATAAACCATTTGAGTAATTTTCATGTACTAAAAATAAACAAATATTTATATGCAATTTTTTTTTCCTAATTTTAAAATATCAATATTATAGCAAGGGTGCACAAAGTTTTTGGCTGGTGAACAATGTTTTGCCTAGGATTCATTTTGCAGGCCGAATACAATCTGGACAACTTCTCAGAGGGCCACATCAAAGCTAAATGACCTTCAAGGTTATAAAGTATACACGCTCAGCCCGTGGCCCTCGGAGTCATCTGATATGGCCCATGACCTCAAACCTAAATTTGTAAAAATCAACTAAGTGGAACATTACCAAATCATTTGAATGACCCACGATGCAGGTCCACATCATTTAAATGGACCACGGTATCATTCCAGATCCTTTAAGTGGCCTACGGAATACTCCCACTTCAATTAAGTGGTCCATGGCACATTCCCAGATCACTTCCGCGACCTGCAGAACATATACGGATCACTTAAGTGACCTGCGCGTGGTCTTACTTCAATTAAATAGTCCGCACGACATTCCCAGATAAACTAAGTGGCCCGCAACACGTTTTCAAACTCCCAAGTTTCCCGCACTCTCCAAAAGGTTGAGCATCCTTGATATAAAGACTGCATTGCTTCAATAGAAGTGGCCAAATAGGAGTGAAAAACCCAAATAAAATCAATTTAAATGCACTGTTACAAACTCAAAGGCTAGAACAGATAAATTGCCCAGATTTGCTTAGCGCAGACCAGATAAGAATTTAAAATAGACCAGACAGCCAGCTGTGGGGGGGGGGGGGAAGAGCAGAATTTGTGCATTAGGTTATTAAATTTTGGCATTGCCAGCTTAAATGATGCTTTTAAGATGTTATGAAAATTGTAAGATTGACAATCATATATAAGCATAGGACAATGCAAAAGAACAATATCAAAAGGGGAAAAAAATTGTAAACTATAAACAAGGAAATTTCTAAAAAAAATGAAAAAAAAACAATGTCAGATACACAATAGACAGTGAAATAAAAATGTGGGCCAGAGCATTTTAACATACAATTTTGATATTGAAATATCTCCCAATGCAATGAACAGTAAAACCTCTCTTTTACGGATACCGGCAGGGACAGAAAAACTCGTCCATAAAAGAGAAATGTTCGTTAATCATGAGTTTTGAAATGCATATTTTCATTAAACAATGGAAATTATTTGGCTCATATAAGAGGGGGAAGGTAACAGTTAAGGGGGATTTTATTGTACTTTCATTTAATTAATAAATAGGTAGTTGTCTAAAAATTCAGAAAGGCGGCGGAAATTAATCACCAAAGAGACAATGCATCTAAAGGAACAGGAGCGTCGCAATTCTGTGGGTGCGCGGACCTGTTTTACAAACTTCCGTGGGTGCTCAAGCACCCCCAGCTCCGACGCCACTGTAAAGGAATGTTCAACTGATTCAGCTCGTCAATCGATCAAAGCTGAAAGGTGAGGTTTGATTGATTAACTTTAAGGAAATAAGAATATTAGAATATTTGATGCCATTACTTGTCAAATACCCCCCCCCCCCAATCATGAAACAGATATCCAATCTATTTACAGCACTGGTTCTCAAACTTTCTTCCACCGCGGCTCCCCAGAAATATCTAGAAAATAATCACTTTAATGCACAGAACAGGACACAAATCACTACACCAACTCCTTGCAATGCCCCTATGGGAACCACGATACACAATTTAAGTACCACTGATTTATATTGAAACCCTGTCCTAATTGCTTTATTATATATGTTATACATAAAATGTTTTATTTATACATAGCATAACTTCACAACACATTAATACTTCAACTAAAAATTCATGATTTAGGACCAAGAGCAAGGTTTCTTTTAGTGCACCTCCATCTATCTTTTTTGATAATGATTATTTGTTATTTAGAAATGGTAATTGCCATTCCCCCTTTTTTATATATGTTTCTCAATAATAATTTTTCCAACAAGTATTTTGAAATGCAGCAACTGTATGGTTTGTCGAAAGCTCTTTCCCCACACTTTTTATTTCAGTGTGACCATTTAATAATGTTAATAAATATATAAACAAACACATAAATTTAAAAAAAACCAAAAACATACACACAATTACTACAAACATTCTAAATGAAAAAATTTTTCTCATGGTCTGTTTGTACTTTTATTGTGTACTATACACATACTGAATGGAGTGTGAAGGACATCAAAAAACTAAGCAGGGAAAACACATGAATTTGAAATTGATTGATTAGTTTTAGTCCTGGCCATTTTGTTATTCATCACTAAAATTGCACTAAGGCCACGGACAGAAATTTTTTTTCACCCATAGTAAAGATTAAGATAAGGGGTTATATAAAATTCAGATTATTTTATACACCAAAGTTGCAGCATTAATATCTGATTATTACCACAGAACTCTAGAACTGTGCATGGTGTATTTTGTAATTCCCTACAGATTACGCAAGTGAAGTAATTGTCACAGAAATTTGACAAATTTCAATGATTTCTGCAACTGATTAATAGCAAAATACTTCCACGTTAAGAACTTTTTATGACAAATGTAAGATTTGTAATTTAAAGTCTTCAGGCTCTGGATTTTGTTACTACTGTGACTTAACTTACCCCCATGAAATAAATTTTTGTCTATTTTTAATCGTTTTGCAGATTTTAGTCCTGTAAAACATCAAGAGATTACTTTCATTCTATGTTCATAAATTCTACACATCAAAAGAAAAAATTTGTCTTCGAAACACGTTTCTGTTTTAGTAATAACAGCTGAATAAACCAAGCTCAAAAAAAGTTCACTTCACGGTCATCCATGATTGATAATGAAAAAATTCAACAGAGAAAATATGCACAGCCTAATATTCTTAGAATCAGCGCTGTATCAAGCCTTGAGCACTTAAACAATTTCTGGTGACCTTTTCCTTATTTTATTCACAACTCACACTTACATATTACCCAAGCTGCATGGTTGAGCGTGTTTACAAAGCCATAGTTAATGCTACAAAAGGTATCAAAATACAGTAAAAGTCTGATACAATGAGAATCTTGTTATAACAAGGGATTGTCAAAAACATTAATCTTAAAGATACAAGAAATATTCAGATGGAGTTGAAAATTAAGAAGCTTTTGCTATAACATTGAAAAATTCTCGAAACACCAGTTTTTCTTTCTTCCTGTTTTCAAAAATTAAACTAAGGACAACACTTATCATTGCATATGCACCTTGTAAACATTACTTTAAGATACATCTAATAAAGACCGACACAGAGAAGCCAAATTTCTTACCCCCCCCCCCCCTCCATTTTCTCACTATACACATGGAATATATGGCAATTTCACCCAACTTTTGACTGTCTCTGTGACTAAAAGTTCATGGTTCTTGCCATGGCTTATTTGACCAAAACTTAAAATTCAAAGTCATTTTCCAAATGGCTAAACAAATCTTGCTTAAAATAGCAACTTTGATTAGCAGAAAAATTTTAGAGTCCATACAGCCATGGAAGTAAGCTTGAGAATATTGATTGTTTTCTAGATTGACTAAATCGTTTTGAGAATATAAAATTCTATGTGAAAACGTCTAAAACTGCTGCAAGACCAAAGCCCTATTTCACGACTAGAATTTTTTGTTCATTTGCTATTATTAGAGCACATTTTAATTCAGATAGAGAAGCAAGTTTTCCAAAATTTATAACCCGATGAAGAAAAAAAATGAAATTCACGTGTAATGAAAAATCCACATTAGGACAATTTTTCTCGCGAATGTGAGCTCTACTAAAATAACGTCATCCTTTGTTGCAGTGCAGTGTGTCTTAAATGTTCGAAGCATATATTGGGTTTGCTAGCCCTGTCTAGGAAAGTTTCAAGCCATAATCATAATTCAATGGGTGTAATCAAAATATGCATATGTCTCAAATGATTTCTAAATACAGTAGACTCTGGACTACATGCCCCCACTTGGCAGAAGGCCGGGCTGAATAACCAAAAAGCCAGATAGGATGCATTTCTAGATGCTCACTTCTTGCCTCCATCCATACTATATATAAAAACAATACCCATATTTTTTCCAAAAACCGCTCCTATCATATTTTCTGACCTTTAACTGCAATCAAATACTTAAAGAATGTCTGTTATGTACTGAACTGTGTACATTTTAAAAATTTATTACAGAATTAATGGTCCAAGAATAAAAATATTGGACATATTTTAAGTTTTAAGATGAATTCTTTTATGTCTATCTTGATTGGAGGAAACAAAATCATGTACACTGCACAAACATAAACATGTACCATACACTTTTAAAAGAAGCATTACATTGACATAAAATGCAAGTTTAATTCTCACAAAAACTATTTCACTTTTCATTGATAATGCAAATGTCAAAAGGTAGGCCTAGGATGAAAGAGTTAAAGCTCACAATTTTTAGTTTTTTTAAACATCCTTCAAGTAGATGACTGAGGATTTTTGCCTTTTAGTCTTCTTCCGTGATGCAATGTCTCTCCACTAATGATTTAACTTCAGCAAAAACTAATTCGGTTTTGAGGTGAGGTAAGCGCAGCATGGGAAATTTTAATAGTAGATTTTTTACTGCCACACACCCAAAACTAGTTTTTCTGCAGCTTAAAATCACGGATAATTATTATGCAGAATTTTTTAACTAGGCCAGATAGTACGGAGACAAAACAGTTGTGAGACAGATAATCTAGAGTCTACTGTATCATCCATCAGTTGGAGTAGCATCATGCTTATTGCGACTACTATTACTATTTTTATGCCTAGAGCAACAAAAATTTTAGGACACCATTCATACATACTAACACATGCAAGTACTGTACAAAAAATATATTTACATACATAGAAGTTTTACATATGATAAGAGAATCAAAACACAATGATAATCAAGGGACAAGAAAACAATTCACAGCCATGAATACTGTGGAATGAGTTCATTAGAGACATTTTTCAATTTCAATGTCTCAAAGAAAAAGATAAATTTACATAATAGGAAGTAAATCTGTATGTGTTAAAAAAAAATCACAATGTGTATGAAATCGTTGACTATAACTCACCTAATACTTCTTTCTACTTTGGTACGAACTGAATGTCACGAAGAAAAAGGGGAAAATATTAATAAGATACACCCCCTCTCACCTGATGAAAGTGCCCATCACCAACTAACACATTATATTTTTTTGTTAAATACAAATGGCAGAACAAAATAAACCCAGAAGAATTAGAGATAAATTTTCAGCTTTCTACGATTCATAAATAAGACGGGGGAAAAAGTTAATAAAATGTAAAAGTCACAATGGCGACAAAAAAGGTCACTAATTAATCATTCTAACCCGATTCGTGCTATAAATAAACACATGCAAAGCAAATCTGGTTCCTAGGACAGCAGTAAATTTCCGTGAGGGGATCTGAGAGCCACTAAGCAACATGCAGCGAATGTTGAACAAATGAATAGCATTGTCAATGTTCAATTGAGGGAAGTCAAGATGAAATTCAGATCATGTATAAATTTATGTCACAAATCGGGTTCCAAAAAAATACAGAAATTACAGCCATAGATAAACCATTATCATTAACAGCACAGCGTTGATTACTGAAAACAAATAGCTGGTATGGATGGAATATCTTGTGATCTCCCTGGAAATAATCAATTTTTACATCATTAATGATACAAATTGATAAACAGTCACATATAGATGCCCCATTATAAATACATTTCCATTTAGACATAATATAAACCCTATTATTGTTATATTATACGCAATGAATAGAACAATGTTAAAAACAATCTTCAGAAAATTTATACAAGGTGCCTGATGCAGGGCCACAACTAGGGGGAGCAGGCAGGTCTTGTGCCTCCTGGCGGTAGGTGATAATCGGTACTATTTTACCACTAGGTGAATAATTGACACTTTTTTTTATTGAATTTTCTTCCCCCCCCCATGGTCCATATATCATATAGATATATAAGTTTCAATGAAATATGTGCACCAAGATGGGCGCTACATAGGTCTGAGTAGTTTCAGCATACTAACACGCAGTGCCCGAGTGGCATGATGCTCTTCTACCACCA
Organism: Pholcus phalangioides; assembly: GCF_987345545.1. Taxonomy (NCBI): domain Eukaryota; kingdom Metazoa; phylum Arthropoda; class Arachnida; order Araneae; family Pholcidae; genus Pholcus; species Pholcus phalangioides. Next base: position 5,862,110 of record NW_028301620.1, on the reverse strand, counting down.
TGAAGGTTGCCGTCATGGTCCCAGGTTCGAACCCGAGGGAGGATATATTTCCCCCAACGAACTTGAAACGACCACCAATAGACAGTGCCTTCATTTCCAACCCATTTAATATAGGCAGTAAATTGCAATATAGCAATATGCCAGAGTTGATGTTTGGTGAAGTAGTATACTGACACTGCTCAAACCTATGCAGTGCTACTTTACTGCCCACCTACTTTGGTTATACACTGGTGAAATAAATTAAGAGAATTTGCATATTTTATCGAATTTCCTGAAAAAGAACTGAACTGAATGTAAAACCACTGCTTCTAGACAAAAATGCAAATCTTGTACGTCAAATACATAAGCGTACACATGTGTGTACGCAGAGCCAGTAGAGAAACAGGCTTTATAAGCGCACGTAAGTTAAGACGCATTTCGTTCGCTAGCACACCTCAGTAAATTTCTTGGTGTTATTTTGCAGCAATCGGTTAATTTCAAATTGTAACAGTAAAAATGAGTAACCACCAACGTTTAGATGATGGAATGAGGTGGCGAATTGTGGGGAGACTAGAAGCAGGCCAATCTCAAGTCCAGATTTGTAGAGAGTTCAATTTAACGCCCAGCGTCGTGTGTAACTTATGGAAACAGTTCCAGGATACCAGATCCATCGCGAGAAAACCTGGGTAAGGTCGTCCTAGAGCCACGACGGCCAGAGAAGATCGCCATTTGTCTATTATAGTGAGGCTTAACATGAGTGGTACAGCTTCTCAGCTCTCTCGTGACTTGTATGCAGCCACAGGAACCCGTGTATCAAGGGTGACTGTTTCCAAAAGACTTCATGTGAGAGGGTTGTTTGCAAAAAGACCTACTGTTTGTGTCCCGCTAACTTCTATGGACAGTAGAATCTATTTATCATGGTGCAGAGAGCATAGAGATTGGAGTATGGATCAATGGGCGACCATTCTCTTCACTGATGAGTCCCGGTTCAGCCTCAGCACCGATTCTCGCCGTACGTTCATATGGAGAGAACCAGGGACCCGCTACCTACCCTCCAATGTCTGCAAAATCGACCATTATGGCGAAGGAGGTTTAATGGTCTGGGCAGGCATCATGTTGGATGGCCACACACCTCTCCATGTCTTTGAAAGAGGCACTGTGACTGGTGTGAGGTATAGGGATGAGGTCTTGGAGCCCTATGTTCGCCTTTTCAGGGGTGCGAGAGTTTATTTTAATGGACGATAACGCAAGGCCACATAGAGCTCTTCTGCTTGACGATTTTCTAGAGAATGAGGATATTTGCCGGATGGATTGGCCATCCAGATCTCCAGACCTTAACCCTATAGAGCAAGTCTGGGACGCTGTGGGGAGGGCAATTGCAACTCGCAAACCCTCTCCGGGAACCATCCAGGGAATGAAAACAGCGTTGCTGAACGAGTGGGACCAATTGCCACAGGAAATGAGAAACTGCCTTATTTCTAGTATGAAATCACGCTGCGAGACCTGTATATCTGTAAGAGGGGACCATACCCCCTATTAACCCATTTTTTTGTTTATTCTGCAACCGCTGTTTCATACCTTCCGACTCCAACGAGTGTTACGCACGATCATGCGTGTGTATTACAATTATTGAATGGTTATTTGTTTTGTATTGTATCAATGTATGTACATATCAAACTTCATTAAAATCGGTACAGTAGTTCTAGAGATAATCGACCAAGTCTGCAAATTCTCTTAATTTCTTACACCAGTGTATATCGCTACACTGCGATTTCCAACAGTGGATTGGGTGGGAAATGAAGGCTCCATCCATAGGTGGTTGCCCCAGGTTTGGTAGGAAAAGAACTTGCTTATGACATTCTATGCCCGGATTCGAACCCATGGACCATGATAGTAACCTTCATAGGGGAAGACAAGCATCTTGCCACTCAGGCACTACCTATGCAATGTTCGTTCTGATGGAGGTATTCGTTCGAAATTTGGTATATATGCTTTACGGACAATGAAAGAAAGGAAAATTCAATAAAAAAGTGTTAATTCACCTGGTGGTCAAAAATTGAAATATTTTTTTATTACATAAATCTCTCTCCCACCAAGATATCTTGAAAATGTTATTGTATTCGGATGAGTAGTTTTTCCTCAAAAACCACTCATCCGAATACAATTTTCAGGATATCTTAATGAGACCATGAGAGAGAGATTTACGCAATAAAGTCCACGATAATAAGTCCGGGAACTCTTTAATTACAATCATCCTGTATATTAAAAATCAAGATTGAAATTTAAAAAAAAAACAGAAATCAAAATGAAATACATAATATATACCTGGATTTTTGCGGTGACAGAGGAGATGGAGGCGAAACTCCGGGATGGCTACTATCAAAATATACAACTTCCCATGAGAAATAGACAGCTATGATGCCAACAGCAAAAGCTTTCATGACCCTCAGAGCAGCATCTAAATTTGATTTGAAGAACAAATTAATGTTGAAAAAAAATTATATATTTATCGATACATGAATAAAATTGCCCAGGGGTCTTCAATGCCTGGCCCACCAAGCTCTTTCATAACATGTTTAGTACAGCTTGGTGGCCCTTGGGCTACATTAAGATTCAAAACGTAGCCTGTGTCGAGTCAAATTCAAAACACTGGTTGAAACCCATAAACTCGGTTCAAGACAGAGAAATCCACGTTTTCGAAGCCATTCGTACCTGTTTTGACAAATTAGGATGGGCAAGCAGAGTGGAGAGTGCCTACCTACAAAAAGCTCCAGGGTTTTCTCCCGGTGCGGGTGAATCTTGTAGGTGAGCAGAGGGTCCCTGTGCCTCCACTATGTACTCCTCTGGATACACTTGTCACTTCATTGATCAGCAAATATGTCGTGGGCCACTTAATTAACTCTATAATGCCTAGATCGGCCGAGTAGGTTAATGCCTGTAACCGCCTCAAGTCGGCCCAGCTAGGGGGTATGGGTATGTTTTGGTGGGCTTTCGTCACCAACGGGAAAGAAGATGAAAGCTCTTGTCAGAGGCATGAACCTAAAAGACAACTGCAATCCCCTATGAATGGGATTTTAAAAGCTGATGTACTAGAATGCTCCTTGAGAATGAACTGATTGTATCCAAGTAAAGTTACTGTCTTCCTTACTGACACAGTAGACCCTCTCCCACGATAGACCCGTATGGATCACACCTCCTTGCACTCACACACATGTATACCAGTCTTTTCATTTATAGAAAGATAAGGGTAAAATGTATTTTACAAAGAGATAATACTGTGAGGAAAGGGGTGTATTTTCAGTAGACAAATTATCTCCCGAAAATCCATTGAAATGAAAGGGTGAACGTCAATGAAAGGGTAGCATGAATAGAAACTCATGGAGAAATAGTAGGGAGAGGGAAAGTGGCCAAAATTTGGACGAGTCCACTTCAAACACAAAAAAACATGGTATTTTCACGAACCTCCCAGGTTTTCTATCTGGGCATTAAAGAGTTAAATGATCTAGACACTCAAGTGATCTGTAAATGCACCGTTGGTCACTTGAATGATCTGGGAACATATCACAGGATACTAAGTTATGTGGAACTGCATCACAGGTCACTAAAAAAGATCTTGAAATGTATGCCACTCCATTAATTTTTTTTTTTATAAAGTTATGTTTGAGATCACGGGAAACATCATACAACTCTGAGGGTCACATTTAGCCTGCAGGCTATGGGTTGGGCATGTATGCTCTATGAAAGGGGTTCTTAACCTATGTGTCATGTTCTAAACTTGGGTTGTGGGGAAGCTTCTGATCCCCTAACGGACAGGGATTCTTGAGCTATGATCCAAGACCCAAACTTTATTTGCATGAGCTTCTGGGATAGGTTGTATAAAATCTGCTTACAGCTAATTATTGTATAAACTGTGTTTCTTTCAAACATAACTCTGGTCCTCTTGACACAGGCAATTCACTACTGAAATGAGTTGTGCCAGAAGTGTGAGTGTGTATCTAGTGTGAGTGTGTATCTAGTGTTCTGTGTAATTCATTGACTATTTGTACTACATCTGTTCCTTTATGTGGCAAGACTCTTTCAAGGGAAGATCAGCTTGCATTTGTGTCTCGAAGTCAGGAACAACAGAAAACCAACATCATGCAACCACTACTGTAGTGGGGTTTGAACCCGGGTAATCACAATGCGAGTCAAGATTCGTCTATCCAGACTTTCTTGTAGGGTCCTGTTTTTGTGAAATGGGCCATTAATTTCGTTAAAAATAAGTAATTATGTGGGAAGCAAAATATGAATGATGAATTTATGGCTTTATTCATTTGTATTTTATGAAGGGTCCATTTTTTCAGATCCGGAATCTTGTGAAGAGTCTGGAAAACAAATCCAAATTTTGGCTGGACAGACCCCTGACACAGACTTTATTTACAGGGAACATCCTATAGTCTGTTTCAGGTTAACTTTGCAGTGAAGAGAAAGGTGGAGAGTGTATTCCTTCGCTGCAAAATATAGTTCCCATGTATCGGAGGATTACGGTGATCCTTACGCAGAAAATTTTTTCTATGGTTTTGAAAAGAATATTGAAAAAATATCGTTTTGAACCTATGTTTAATCGTTTAAAATTTTTAAATTAGAAAAAATATTGGTTACCATCATCGAAAATCCATAGCAACGGCAACAACATTCTGGCGCAATATCCTAGAAATTTTCTCCATTCAGTTTTCATTCATTCAGTTTTACATGCAGTTATAGGCTTACATAAACACGAATATTCAATCAGTTTTATTTTCTCTCGAAAATAGGCTTCAGGGAGTTCAGACGTTCACTCATAGATTACAGGAAGTGTTTCTCTTCCATGAGAGTGCCGATACTATTTTGAGAGGCTGTTTATGGGTGCAGAAGTTTCGGTTTTAGGTCCTTTTTTTTTTTTTAATTATTTATTTTTTGCCATGTTTATGGGATAGTTTTAGTTTCCGATCACGGGGAGTGTTGACACGAGTCGCGTCTTCCACTCACACAAACAGGCGTCATCTTCAACCCACCTGTTTCTCCAGATGACCCTTGCGTTTAGTGTCTCTTCAGATAAAATAAGTGGGAGAGGGGGGTCCACAGTGGTTTGAGCTTCCATCTTGTATGTGACAGTTGTATCTTTATTTTCACAAGAGATAGCCATGCTAAAGTTCTCTGCTCTTCCATTCCTGAATACTTGGTTTTTAATACTCGCTGTAAACAAAACTCGATAAGAATCATCCATAATAACCATAAGCAGCACATCAACCGTAACAAAAGACTAAAACTGTCGTGAAAACAAGTGTCATCTACGTATACCGTTTGGGGAAGAACGGGGGGGGGGAGGTCGAGCGAGGGAAATTTCAGCAAGAAAAGTGAGTAAAAAAATTCTAAACTTTTCCGTATCATCATTATTGCTATTCCTGCATTTACACGTGAAAACGGAGTTAATCTGCTTCTTCTTAAGTTTTTTTCGATTGGCTTCCAAAATTTTATTTAACATTAATTTTTTCCATACAAATTGAAGAAAAAATTAAAAATCCCCAAGTTTTTTTGAGAGCCATGGTTAATATACCGTATTTTAAAATTATATGAAAGCAACATATTATTGTTTGGAATTTTTTTTTATAAGTTAATTTCAGCTGAGGGAAGGGAAATATTGCAGAAAAATATTACTATGTTTTTGAAATTTTTAGTGTTACTTATGGCACATCAATGAAGAGTAAGTGACACGCTCTGATAGAAGATAATTATTTTTTCTAAATTTTAAAACACTTTCTAATCAAAAAACAAAACAAATGATTTCAAAAGCCTCACTTTAATTTCTGAAAGAATCGGCAGTTTTTTTAATTCTATAATTATTACTAATGTAACTGTGCAATTACATTACACGTAAAAAAAGATTTTTCTCAGTGAGATTGGCGAGAATCGGCCATACCTTACCAAAGCCGTGCATCGATACATTGGTTAAGAGGCTTTCGTTCCCATAGCAACGAGTGATGCAGTTCCCACGTAGCTTCCTCTTCACTGCAAAGTTAAACTGAAACGGACTACAGAGATGAGCATTTACAACAGTCCTCCTGTTGTAAATGCACTTATTGCATCACTGGTTTCAGTAATTTTGTTAAAAACACAGTCCCACAAGTCATGAAGCTGTTATAGGTTGCAGCTGAAATAGGTTAAGAACCCCCTGCTCTATGAAGTGTTTAATCAATTATGAAGGTCCCCCAAGAATTTTTCGTGAGACACCAATTTATTCTTAAAGTTGTCCCGTCGACAACAGTGTCATGCTGTAAAGATTAAAGAAAGAAATTTTCAAAACTCACTGTACGAAAGCTGACAGCAAACAACGCAGACGAGCACGACAGCCAAAGACACCAACAACAAGTTCAAGAGAAACACCCCGCGCGACCTGTTACGGGAAGCAACAATGTCATGGTGGTGGTAGACATTGTTGTGATGACCATTGTTGTTACTGTCGCAGAAGTCGTGCATCTTCTGTTGGAACTTGGTGTACCGGTTGCGATGGACGACGGGTCGCGGAGTCGATGTCACGAACTTCTCCAGCATCTTGGCCCATCCAACACCTAGAGCAGACGGCCGTTTAAATCCTCACACACGCTGCCCCGTTATTTACCTATTTGATGTTAGAAAAAAAAAAAAAAAAAGACGCTGGTGACCCACTTGAGCTTTCTTTTTTGCCTTTGCATCGACTAAACTGAACTTTTTATTTTAGGCTTCATAGTACAGTTGGCTGACCATATTTGAAGGAAGAATGAATTTCTACTGGATCCGTAGTTGACCATAGTTTTAAAAGAAAAATACGGGATATCAATAATTATCGCCAAAAGCAATGCCAAAAGTAAGTAAAGTTGCCAATTGCTGCTGGAATTACTGAAAAAGTGCTAATAGTGGGAAATGAAAAACCTCTGCAAATTGCAGATGATTAAAATGAATTCTAAGAAATACGCATCCCTTTCAGACCCTGGGGGCCACAAATGAGTGGATTGCTTTTCCTCGCTAACACTACTACTACTTATCATTTGATCATTTTTGTCACACCACGGTCATTTTCTGCACACGAGGGCTAATCAGACCGGGACCTACAATTTATTGCCGATTCCGAACGGCAGGTTTGTTTTTTATACTCATCGAGAGGTTGGTGCGCTAACCCCTCGATGGAGGACTCCCTGCGGTAGCAATCTTTTTCTGCGGTCATGTCGCCGTTGTTGTTGTTGTAGCCCTGTGTCAGGAAAGGTTTCTGATAAGGACGAACCTGGTATCGAACTCGCGACTATTCTAAACATTCTTTGGTACTTTAGACGAGTATCTCATCGACCTGGGCTACCGCGTCCTACAACTTCTTAATCGAACGTGCACCTCGAAAAAATTCCTCTACGAAATTTCTAAAGAATTGATACATACCGAAATGTGTGTACACGTTGTGAATCTAACGTGAAGTTTGTTTCTGTGTAATGATTGTGCAGGGCTGTCATCTGCCTTAATTTTTACAACTACTGTATGAGCGAATTGTAATTGGTAATGATTGCATAATTGTACCGTTGTAGGTCTGTTGCTCTCTGTGGCGTGACTTTCTAACAGGAAATCGGCTCGCATTCGCGTCTCGAAGTTGGAAACCACAGAAAACCAACTTCAGCCGACCACCACTGTAGCGCCGGTGGGGTTCAAACCCGGGTGCTGACGCTGCGAGTCCTTCACTGATGGCCACTCGACCCCCCCCCCCCACACACACACACACACAGCGGCTACTTTTCCTGCCACTAGAACTTTTTCTTTTAACCTCAGGGAGTAAATCCCTAACTTGAAGGATTGCGTAAGCTTTTTTGAGTTAGAAATATGGTGACTATGAACCTTTGAGGATTTTTATCAGAGGGCTACGCTCAAGTTAGATTTTCGGGTACGTGGGGGGGGGGGGTCGTCTTTAGACTATCATAGCCCCCCCCCCCCCCCCGGGAAAAGGGATTTTTCTGAGGCTGCTCTACTTCTCTGAAACTATTTCCCCACGAATTCACACACCCAACTACTCTTCCGACTTGAAAAAGGTGAATTTTCAAAAATGACTTCAAAAAATATTTCATCTGATTGCAAATAAGACACTAAAATTTTCGTCTCAATCGGTTAATTTGTTCTTTCATAATTAACGAAATAAATACTGGATTATAGTGTAAACGTATACTAGAAAAAAACACTTTGAACGCGAATTTCTCAGATTGCAGTTTTTGAGCTCATCCGTAAGATTTAAAGAAAACTACTGCGCCCAAAATTTTGAATTTTTGCAGAAATGTTTAGCAGATATGTGTTAGTATTATAGACCTCGGACTAATGGGAAGTATTTTTTAAAATATTAACATTTTTTAAATGTTGAATTAAGATTTTTGAAATTTATATATTTTTCAAACTTTAAAAATTCATAAAATTCTAACTAATGGTCGGATATCAAAGTCCGAGGTCTATTCCATCTTATAAAAAAGTAAAGAAAATACGTGCGTGAAATCGACTTCTAGAGACATTAATGTTCAAAAGAATAGATGTTCAATATAATGCTCAAGAATAGATTAAAAACCTCCTGGATAATCGAAAATTCGTCAAATAACTTTTAATGTTTACATGCTATCAGTTATATTGATGCTTTTGCCGTATCATGTTGGTTTTAGTGAGTGATATAAGAGCGTTTGAAACACTTTTTTCCCCCTTTATGAAAATATCCATTGATGGACGATTACGGAGTGTTATGTCCTTATCTTTTTTCGCAATAACGGGAAGTAAACAAACAAATTACTCACTAAAAGCTTTTTCCTTAAACAAAACCTAATGTTTAGTTTCTGTCGGAACCCTCTTGATGGCAAAGCCAGTCGGAACGCATTGAATTGGATATATTGGCAGAGGCGGATTTTTTTATGGTTTTGCCACCTAGCGGGGCTACACAAATTTTGCCGCCCTTCTCTCATTGGAGTCTAATTTTTCTTGCACACTCCTTCCTTGAATTCGACACCCTCTGCTAACCCTCTATGACTGGCTTGCAACCCTCCACCCATATAAGTATGCCTGTGTCTTTATGTCATGGGTTTCCTACTAGTGTTCCGCGGAATCTTTGGGTTGCATGATAGCTTTTTGGGGTTCCGCATGATCAAACACCACGGAACCTGTAGTGAAACCTAACGTGAAATCTGTTTCTGTGTAATGCTTGTTATGTGTAGTGCTGCCATCTGCCGCCAGTTTTTCTAACTATGAGTGCAGTGTAATGATTGAATAATTATTGTTGTAGGCCTGTTGCTCTCTCTGGCGAGACTTTTTAATGGGGAGATCGGCTCCCATTCGCTCCTCGAAGTTGGGAACTACTGGAAGGTCTTTGGTCTCTGCAAACCCTCCTGGCCCATCCTCATGGTCCTGCTCTCTGTATACGTTGCGGTTCCCCCAAGCGGGAACTGCATTCACATATTTTCGCTCTGCGCAGCTTCAAGTTCGTTTGGTCTTGCTGGCTAACAGTCTGGAGCAAACAAGGAAGTCAAATTCTTAAAAACACTTCCAGCTGTTACACAGGCTAAATCTCAAACTTTTCATTACAATTTTCTTTTTCCGAGTAGCTCAGGAATGAAAATATTTTACGATATGGAATTTCAATTGCTACTACTACTACTGCTATTCCCGCTATCTTTGGATTGTATAGGAGCTTAGCTAGAGGAGGCTATTTATAATTATTTGGTTATTTACAGGCAGCTCTGGGGTGAAGTTACGAGACCCTAGTCTGTATTCGGGAAACGAACCATGAAGGTGAGACGAGCCTTAGGTCATTATCATTTAAATTCATCGATGGCTGCGAACTGAAAATGTGATCGATCTCCTCCTACTGTGTGATGATTCTAATATGTTTTTGTTGTTTTTCCTCTTCAAAAGGGCGAAGTCTCTGTGTTAGTGACATTAATTTTCTACAGCTGCTTATTCACCGGCTCCCGTGGTGATAATCCGTCTACAGCTCCACATCGAAGTAAGTTATTTTGCTCCTAGTCAGGGGCGTCGGAAGTGTTTCGAACCTGTGGGTGCCGGTCTTGAGATTCATGTAGGAAATTTCGATTTTTGAATCAATTCTGTGGGTGCTCGGACCCCTTCTACAAACTTCCGTGGGTGCTCGAGCACCCACAGCACCCCCGGCTCCGACGCCACTGCTCCTAGTTGTATGCCCCATACATGTAAAACCTCTAGACCAACCGGCGGACCCTGACATCAGTCGCGCTGGGTCATGGGTGATTCAATCCGTTTCATTTTTTCTATTTATTTCCTATTGTTCGAGTGTATGACCAGGCAGGGCCGTCATACACTCGACTTTGTCCGCAATCTAGAAGGATCAGTTAAAGCAGTGATTCTTAAATTATGAGTAGCAATCCAAACTTCAGTCGCAGGGGGGTCTCCGAGATGCGTTGTACGAATGTACTTACAACCAAGGATTCTTAATCTATGGGTCCCAACCGAAACTTGATTCACACGCGTCTACGAAATGGGTCGTATAAATTCACTTACTGTCCTGTTATAAATGCACTTATTGCGCCACTAGCTTCACTAATTTTGAAAAAAAAAACACTTGCGAAGCTGATCTTGTAGCTGATTTCGAATCGCGGCTGAAAAAGGTTAAGAACTCCTGAGTTAAAAGGTGAATTCGGTGCCTTCTCTGGTCAAGCATAGGGGGCATCAGACCTCTACGTTTCAGATGCTATAGTTGCGGTCCTGATATCAGGCCTTCCACTCACAAAAAAAAATTAGCCTCACCGCGGGCTGCTAAAGGTTGAGAACCACTGCTCTAAACTAGAGAACTTCAACCTGTTACTCGCGAGCACCATAGTGCTCTCCGAAGCAACAATGGTGCTCAATGCATATGCCCGATTTCGGAGGCTCACGAGCACATGATTAACGCTTCAAATAAACACCCTATAAAAACTACTTTCGTGAATTACGATTACGCAGATTTCAGGCATACGTATGCCAACGTTTTCGTAAAGTCAGCGCCCCACTCGTGTCAAGGCCCAATAGCCATTTGCAAACATTTGCTTCCAATATTTGCCTTTCTCTGATGCAAAGAAGCAGCAGCGGCATTAGCTGACTACACACTCACCCAGCTTGGCCTAATATCTCTTGGCGAATATTTGCTTCCAGAATACTCTCCGTGTTGTGACTGTTGGCGTTCTTAGACCAATGTGTGGCCAGACGGATTGGAAGATCGGGAAGGAAGGCGGCACCTATGACTTTGGTTGGAAGCTGATTTTCCAGCATGGCCCAGGTCTTTAACCACCTGCTTATATCTCTTCGTTGAGACAGAGCGGCGGGCAATGGTCTGGTTAGGAGGAGGTTGGAAGTTTGAAAGTACTGGTCGTTCTGTTCGACCAGCCTTCCAATACATTCCAGCCTCCGACATTTTCAAGATCGTGGGTAATGTATTTGACGGCATCTGATTATTTTGATAGGTCTGGAAAATGTCAAATTCGGTTATAACGACGAAATTTCAAGGAATCTTCAGTGTCGTTGTAATAGAGTCTGATTATAGTTTCTTTTGTGAATCCAGAGTTTTTTTCTGTCGCACATTATTCGGGACTAATGTTACTCGTTTCAGAAAGCATTCGCAAGGACGTTGCGGCTCTCAGAGGAGCAACCATCATCATCCCGTGTGTCCCGGACTCCAAGAAGAGCGACATGATGATCAATCTGGCGACCGAATACCACTGGACCGACGACAAAGGTGGTGACCTGTTGGATCCTCGTTTCACGAAGAGCGACATCGGCAACTTGGAAATTATGGAGCTGCGCGTTTCAGACAGCGGCGTCTACAAATGCAGGGTCGTCCCGCCTGCGCAGTCCGCTTTCGAGAAGCCAAACCCCAGGGTGTTCGTTCATAAAATAACTGGTAAGTGTCAACTGAGATTTTGGCCCCCTTTTGTCAACACAATCGGCTGGGTCTGATTTCATTAGATGGAAGGCCCTGGTCACCACTTAAAAAAGTTCAGATGTTTATTTATAAGGGGGGAGGGATAAGTGGGTTATATAGCCCTACGTGGCAAGTTCAGAAGGGCAACAAATTTGTGCGATGAGTGGTCAAGAAAATAAAAGTAGTGATCCAATGCTTGTAGTGACGACATAAAACGTAATGAAAACTTAACGATTTAATATACGAAAGAAACATAACGAGAAGGATGACACGTGTATACAAATCGGTGGTACAATTCCAACTGACATTTTTTCTTTTTTTTACAATCACCAGGAGCGTGAGGAGGGTGCGCCATCTATACAGATAAGAACGCACTACAGCACTCCCCCTCCAGTCGAAGACGAAACATTTAAGAGAAGAAAATTTGAATAATAATCATACAAATAATAAAAAAATTGCAATATATATACCATACATAATTACGAATCATATAGCTAATTTCGAAGGGTGAGAGAAATTGCACTCTTCGGCCAGACCTGGAAATATACTGATTTTTGAACGTGTCACATAAATTATTATTTAACATAAAACATGGCTTAAGGCGATCTATGGATACATTTTTATGATTGTCATTAATGTTCAACATAAAATACTTATCAGTTCTTGAAATAACTTCAAATGGTCCGGTGTATGGTTGTTGTAGAGGTTTGCGTACACAGTCTTGTCGGACGAATACTGATGGAGAAGTTAGCAAGTCTGTCGAGACGAAGGGCTTAGACGAATTGTGATGAGAGGTTGGTACTGGTCTCACACGGGAGAAATGGTCTCTCAGTCTCTGCAAGAAGTCATATCGAGGTAGGCCGTCTCGCTCATCCGAGTGCTGGAAGAGTTCACCAGGAAGGCGTAGGGCTGTGCCGTATACCAACTCAGCGGTTGATACTTGGAGGTCTTCTTTGATGCTGGAACGTAACCCCAACAGGACTATAGGTAGAACCTCTGTCCAGTGCTCGTTACCTTTGAGGACACACATCAGAGAGGCTTTGAGATCGCGGTGGAATCTCTCAACCTGGCCGTTACACTTTGGATTGTAGGCAGTGGTGCGGGATTTTTCGATGCCGACAGCCGTGCAAGAGAGCGAAATAGATCACTCTCAAAATGACGACCTTGATCTGTGGTCAACTTTTCAGGAACGCCAAACCGACACACCCAGGTAGAAAAGAATGTCTCAGCTGTAGTTTCAGCGGTTTGGTTAGACATTGGTACCGCTTCGGGCCACCGTGTGTACCGATCAACGCATGTCAAGAGATACGTGTATCCTTTAGAGGGAGGCAAGGGTCCGACAATGTCCAGATGAACGTGTGCAAAACGAGAATCAGGAACCTGGAAAGAGCCTAAAGGAGACTTGGTATGTTTGATAACCTTCGACTTCTGGCAAGCGATGCAAGTACGACACCAATCTTTGCAGTCTCTCGCAATCGATTTCCAAATAAATCGTTTGCGTACCATACCTAGAGTGGCTTTTATCCCAGGATGGGACAGATTATGCGCAGAGTCGAACGCTAGACGTCGCATTGAAACGGGTACATAGGGCGTATATCGTCAGTAGACACATCGCAGTAGATATTAACACCGGAGATATCGAAGCGTTTTAGCTGAAGCCCAGTTTCACTTTGAAGCAAGGTATGCAATTCATCATCATCTGCCTGCGCCCGTGCCAATTCTGCATAATCGATTGTACAAGGAGTGTGGATTTCACAAATTCTTGAGAAAGCATCAGCTATGACGTTACTATCCCCAGGCAAATATCGTAAATCTGTCGAAAACTGACTAATATATTCAAGATGTCTAAGTTGCCGGGGAGAACATTTATCGTTACGTTGTTTGAAGGCATACGTGAGAGGACGATGATCACTGAAAATTATGAAGTTGCGTCCCTCCAAAATGTGCTTGAAATGCTTAACAGCTGAATATATTGCTAAGAGCTCTCAGTCATATGTACTGTACTTTTTTCAGTCGAACTGAGCTTGCGTGAAAAAAATGACAATGGTTGGGTTTTGTTTCCTATTTGCTGTTGAAGGACTGCACCCAATGAAGTGTCGAAAGCATCGGCAGTCAAAAACAATTTTGCATTCGGAACAGGATGGGCCAGAAGTGCAGCGTTGGCAATTGATTGCTTGCATGGCAAAAAAGCGGATTTGGCCTCCTCAGACCAAACTATTTCAGTTTTATCTTTTTTTATCTTGCTTTTTGCTAATTCATGCAAAGGAGCTTGCACCCTGGCGGCATCTTTAAGGAATCTGTGATAGAAATTTACAATTGCCAAAAAACGCTTCAATTCAGTCACTGTTGATGGCAATGGATAATCGAGCAATGTTTGTACTCGATCTGGTAAAGGTGCAATCCCATCGGGAGAAACAAGAAAACCCAGAAAATTAATTTGACGTTGACCGAATACACATTTAGATGGATTGATCACGATACCATAGTCATTTAGTCTTTGAAAAGCACGTTTTAAGTCAGCTTCATGAGATTTTTCGTCAATGGAAGCGATTAACAAATCATCGAGATATGCGTAACAACAATCTAAGTCACGAAATGCTTCGTCAATAAAACGCTGAAACGTTTGAGCTGCATTTTTCAGGCCGAAGCACATATAAACATATTCGTATAGCCCAATGGGCGTAATTATGGCGGTTTTGGGAATTTCTTTAGGATTGATTGGTATTTGGTGATATGCTTTTATTAAATCGATTTTTGAAAAAATCTTTTTACCGCTCAAGTTGATGGAAAAATCCTGTATATTTGGAAGCGGGTATCTATCTGGGATGGTTATTGCATTGAGTCCGCGGAAGTCCCCACAAATTCTCCATTCGTTGCTTTTTTTTGGGTACAAGATGGATGGGACTCGACCAAGGGCTTTTTGAGGGCCGAATTATACCTTGTTGCAACAGTTCATTGAATTGTTTTTTAACAGTTGCAAGTTTTTCAGAAGACAATCTTCTAGCTTTTGCGAAAACCGGTGGTCCCGTAGTTTCGATGAAGTGCATGACAGAGTGTTTCTTTGGAACTGCATTTAGAACTGAGCTGGTAAGCTGAGGAAATTTGGCTAATATGCGGTGGTATGGAGAATCACCAGAGATCGGCGTTAAACCAAAAGAGCCGTTTTGGGATTCTAAACCATTCACTGATAGCGATGTTTCGTTATCGATCAAACGAGAATTTTTAACATCTATAAGCAAACCAAATCTTTCCAAAAAGTCGGCTCCAATAATGGGATGTGAAACATCTGCCACAGTGAAAACGAAAGGAAAGTCCCTCCTTAGTCCAAGATTCAGAACTAGATTTTTGTTGCCAAACGTTTGGATTTCGGATCCATTTGCAGCATACAGTGAGAGTTTGTGAGGTTTTGTCAAGTTAGTCAGGCGTTTCAGAAAACAACTGATTGATGCGCCAGTGTCAATTAGAAATCGGAAACCCGTATTAACGTCGATGACAAATAGGCGACTATGGAGAAGGCTTTCGTCAGCTGTCGCCAAAACAGACGAGCCCACTAGTTTTCCTGAAACTGACATGGAGGAATGCATTTATGAGCTTTTTCTCCAAACTGCTCATGGTACCAGCAAAGCCTTCCGTTTTTCAAAGCATCGCCGAATTTATTTCGGCTACGAGATTGAGATCGTTTGCGATAACCGCGAGATGGTCTAGGAGATCGCGAAAGCTTTTCAAATGATTGCCGTAGCGAAGCAATTTCGTTTTTCAAATCATCAAACTCTGAAGTGTGAGACACAGCTGAAGTATTAGATGACACATGAGAAACCTCACATATTTTGTCGGCTATTTTCGCTAACCCAATTAACGGTTCACTAGAAGCTTGTGATATTTGTTGGGAGTGCAAAGGTAATCTCTGCATCCAGAGATTTCTCAAAATGCCACTTTCCATTTTACCCTCAGCTAACGTTTGCATTTCGTGCAAAAGCTGGGACGGGCGTTTGTCGCCTAGTTGAAGCTCCTGGAGTAAGATTCGCAATTTGGAAGATTCTGATTGTTGAAACTGCTCCAGCACGCGAGTTTTGAGAGTCTCGTACATGTGCTGTTGGGGAGGATTGCGAACGATATTAGAAACATAGTTCAAAACTTTGCAATCAAGAGCTCCTACAACGGCGTGAAATTTAGTTTCATCGGCGGTTATGCCTGCCGTTTTGAATTGTGACTCAATTTGAAGAAACCAAATCTCTGGATTTGCTTCCCAGAACGGAGGGGCTCGAAAGGCAACACGTGAAACTTCAGCTGAAGCAATAGGTTGAGCCATGACAAATGCAAGTATGGAGACCGGCAAATCAGGAGTAGAACGTTTATTCCTCACCTTGAATTTCCAGGAACGTCTCTATATTGGGTAGAAATGAGTAGACTTGGCTTGAAAAAAAAAAATATAGTATATCCAAAAGACTAGGAGATTAGAAAAGTTTCATCTTTGAAGAGCGTACGAACGGAAAGCACAAGGCGCGAAAACGAAATTTAAACGATGGAGAAATTAACTTCAATGTCCAAAATCAGATGCATCCTATAGGTCACCAGTGATCCAATGCTTGTAGTGACGACATAAAACGTAATGAAAACTTAACGATTTAATATACGAAAGAAACATAACGAGAAGGATGACACGTGTATACAAATCGGTGGTACAATTCCAACTGACATTTTTTCTTTTTTTTACAATCACCAGGAGCGTGAGGAGGGTGCGCCATCTATACAGATAAGAACGCACTACAGTAGAATAGTGGAAGGGCTCGAGACCATAAACCTTCCTCTGCCTAAAAAGCTAGGGACTGTCAGTGAGCGAACAAAAAAGTAGCCAAGAAAGTGTTCCAGCATGCGAATGGCAAAAATGATGACTTAAAGATCAATGACCCGGCCGGTGGGCGGTCAAAAGAGTCCTAGATATATATGCAAGTGGGGGGGGGGGGACAAGCAATGTGCAAACACGGAAATAACAAAAAAGAGTGATCTACAGAATGCTCAAATATGTGAGTGACCAAAACAGTGACTTAGAGAATGTTCAGGTATATATGCTTGTGTGACCAGTGTGCGAGCATGTGAATGCCCGGAAGAATGACCTATAGCCAGGCCACTAAGCGACGAAAAAAGTGACCTAAAGAGTGTATAAGATAGAGAGTGTAAACAAATGAGTGACTAAAACAGTGTGCAGGAATGTGAATGGCAAAGAGTAATCTACAGAGCACGGAGACCTAAAGAGTGTGCAAGTATAATGTTAATCAAAACAGAGTGCAAACATGTGAATTCCATAAAGAGTGACGTAGAACCAGGTCAGTGAATAACCTGGAGTAGATCTATAGAGTGTAAGCATGGGAGTGACCAGAACAGTATGCAAGCATGGGAGTGACCAGAACAGTATGCAAGCATGGGAGTGACCAGAACAGTATGCAAGCATGGGAGTGACCAGAACAGTATGCAAGCATGGGAGTGACCAGAACAACGTGCAGGCATCGGATTGACCAGAACAGTGAGCAAGCACATGAATGCTTAAAAGAGTAACCTAGAGCCAAGTCAGTGAGCGACTAAAAAGAGTGACCTAAAGAGTGTTCAAGCATGGGAGTGACCATAAGAATAATCTAGGGAGTGTGCGAAAAATGGAGGCAAAGAGTTGCATAACCCACAGGCGGCAAAATCATAAACCCGCCTCTGGAGAAGTTTAATGATGATGGTCAAAAATGTTTGGCCAGTTAGTATTATCAAGATTCGGGGGAACAACCGAGCAATTAACTTCTAGGATTAATGGCTGATAAAGTCATTTAAAACAAAAGAACTCCTGAAAATGCAGTCGTGTGAATCCGGTTGAAGATGGTTTTCTGCAGTTTTCCAACTTCAAGGCACGAATGCGAGTCGGTCGCCAATTCAAAAAAAAGTCTCTCCTCAGAGGGTAGGCAGATCTTCAACAAGCCCTGGGCTGTAATCACGTCTGCTGTTGATAATGATGCAATGATGTAAATGTGATAACCACAAGTGTCCTTCATGCTGCTATTCTAGCTAGGGTGCTAGGCGGGATGACACGAATGGTTTCATAATAACCATTAATGTAGTTTATATTGTATATATATTCATTTTTTTTATATATATAAATATAACCAGCCAGATCGAGTCAACCAAAACACCAAGACCGAAGCTGATCCTTAGCTAAGGCTCTCTCCAGACAATCCCCCATTTAAACCAAGCCCACATTGCTCACCAAAATAGGTTTAGGGCGAGACGACTCGACCTGGCAGTTATATATATATGTATATAAATGTGTGTATATGGGTGTATTTCTCTTTCCTCTATTCAAGTTGTTCATGCATTTCATGTCCACAACACACGTGCGTACTCATATTGTCGTATTCATGTTGCTCACCGAATAAGGTGCTGCCACGGGTGCTCCCTAATTGTATATATTCCCCCACGCAATACTTCTATTTTGTATATTTTCATCAAATCCACCGGAGCGAGTGAACTCAACCCAATAAAACTGATGCTGGCTTCTAGTCGCAAGTTATCAAACCAATAAGGTGTTAAGCGAGATGATGACTCGCTCCGATGGATATATACGTATATATATATATTATTTCATAATAAGATTTTCATTTCTTTTTCTTTTTGTATCCTGTGTATATAATAAGGCAAGTGTAAGATAACAGATGAGATGGCGTTGGGGGGGGGGGGCGCTCGATTGCTTTTAAAACATACCTCCATCCTAATATGTGTACATTCATCTTAAATAAATCCCGAAACTTCTCCAACTCCTAATCCCATCTCGTCTGTATTCACCACAAAATTTGTTAATCGCGACAGTACCCAATTGTCCGGGGAAAATATGTTGTAAAAAAGTTTGTATGTTTTTTTTGTTTGACACTAAATAAAGTGTTCCAGACTCTGCCACGAAGCTGGGCTGGAAGAGATCTCGGCAACGGGATAAGTCCAGTGGCAAAGTTCTGGCGTTCATTCATTCATGTTGATAATGATGGCTTAAATAATGATAAGAACTTGTGAATCCACGGAACCCTATAGCCTGTTATAAGCCCAGCCCCCTCGCCTGTAAATATGCCTCTGGCCATGGCCCCCACATCCTGGAGCGGGGCCCTTAGGCTGGGATCTTTCGCGGGCCCCCCGGTCAGACTTTTCACGGCCCCTTCTGTAGTTAATTTATATCGTGAAAAAGCAAAAAATTATGAGTCCCGGGCCCTGTCAGTCCCCCTTTTGTGGGGGCCATGCCTCTGGCCGTTATGTATCGCTCACTACTGTGAGCATCCAGACGGTGTTATGATAATAATGAATTTGTTTTTTTCCCCCCCTTCTTGGACGGCTGCAGTTTACGAACTGACCGGCCACAAGTACACGACTCGCCTGGCTTTCGTGCTGACCGCCAAGCAGAGCGTCAAGACGCTCAAGACGGAACTCGAAGACCTGCTGACGCACCCGGTCTGCAAGGAGCGCAAATTATGCGAGCCGATGGAAATCCAGTTCGAGAGGTGCCACTTGATAGCGGGCGTCAACAGGCACAAGTGCATCTTCGGCCTGTCCTTCAGAGCACTTCCGAGAGCCTACCAAGATAACTGTAGCGAAGAATGCTTGAGGAGGTCCATGATGAGCGATCTCAACCAGGTATGTAATGATACACTTGTAGAATTGTCTTTAGTGTTTCGCCCTCTTTTATCTATACAGCGTGTAATTAAACTGACGGTCAGAACTGTAAGTGGTGATAGAACTCGCCAAAACAAGCAACTTTCAACATACAATATGGGGGGGGGGGTCGAAAAGCAAGCAGGCGAGTCTCGGGGGGTGCCTGCGTCGTGAAAATGGAGAAGTAAAGGCAAACAAAAAATAATAATAGACACAGAATCTTTATTATAGAAAACTTAATGCTCAAATGAGCGACGACCAGCTGCATATGAACGTAGCCTCGTCCGTAAACAGGACAGATGCTGCAAACTCTGTGGCTGCAGTATATGCCCTGTTGCAGGGAACCAGCGTGAAAATGTTACACGTTGTAGAGAACCCTTTTTATTTGGGCCCCGACCGTTATTTGAGTATTAAGAGATAAATTCCTGTAGAGCCTTCGGACCCACTCTTTCATTTGTTAAAACGGCACTAGGTTCAATCTAACAACCTAAGGCGACCTTGACGACGACCTAGCGGACTCATCGTCCACCATTTTTACGTGGATCGGTTTTCTATTCAAAGTGACGCCTAATCGTGAAGGAAAAAAACGGCATATGTAGCAGCGTATGTAGCGGCATGATATGTAGTAGAGGTCACACTCTCTACAAAAATGGTTTACAAGTCACAGAGCCTACGGTTTCTAGTGGCTATAGTCAGGGTCGTCTCAAGAGTATCATGGGCTCCCGGGCCAATTGATTTTTCTGAGGCCCTACCAAACAAATTATCAAAAATTTCAACCAGATCTAATTTTTGTGAGGCCCCTTTTCGCTTGAGGCCCCCCGGGCCGTGCCCGGGTGAGCCCATGCCTTAAGACGGCACTGGTTCAACCTTAGCTTCAAAATACTGTAGGTAAAAAGAAAAATCTTTCGTTGAAAGAAAATTGATAACATAATCCGAGGTCCTGATAAGTGTGAACGGATTTTTTCTTATGTTGTGAGTACTGTACTTTGCAAAAGTAATACCCGAATGATAACATTATATATTCGGTGATGTCTGTTCTCTTTTTGTCTTCCTTCCAAAAAAAGGCGTATGAAACTCTAGATCGCCAGCTGCTGGACTTCTCTCGTGATCCGAATTCTCCGATAAAGCCGGATCTGAACACTGTTTCTACTCACCATCTGATCACCTGTAATCCGGGATTTCACTTGCTTAAGGCTCACTTGAAGAGATGCTGTAAGCTCTTTTTTCCCTCATAACTTTTCCTCTTTTCTTTTGCAGGGCTGCCCCCCCCCTTACCAGATCCAGCGCCAAAATAATAGCAGCCATGGGCCCCCCGTCTTAACAACATCATGGGCCCCTAAGCAAAGTTATCTTTTGGGAGGTATTCCTAATTAGGTAAAAGTAGTACAAGCTTATAAATTTCTGTGCTTTCTATTGAAAATCACATCATCAGATCATTATCACAATATCCCTTATGCGTTAGAGAACCCCCCCCCCCTGGCCTACTCGAGCCGTGTCCGGGAAGTCCCATTCGTTAAGACGGCACTTAGCCAGGAGTTTCCAACGAGCTCTTGATAGTTATAAGGCTGTTCCGCGCAGCCATTGATGATAATGAGGCTGTTTCGCGGAACTCAAACAAATTTTTTAATATTTATCCAAAAAAAGTGTGTCCTTACTGCCGTCCCAACAGCAACATAACCCCAGGGCAAAGAGGGCTTCGTCACCACCTCTTAATATACATATTTATTGTCATTAATCACACACACTGTGCCAGATGTTATAGTGAAAGCCCTATTCAACTGAGATACCCGCATGGCCCCACCAAGAGGGTGTGGCTGCAAGGCTCCAGCCCGGGAGCCTATGATCCTCATCATTGTTTGTTTCGCATCCTGTAAATTCATAATAGAGAGACCCGTGAAGATCCCAGCCTGGGGCCTTACTGCAGGATGTGAGGGCCATGGATCCCTGTGCCATGCCCGAGTGGGACTCGTGCTTTAGATGGCCCTGGGTGTCCCGAAAAGTACACGAAAATTCTGCAATTCAAGAATCCTCACATCCAGTGGATAAAAAATTTGGCTTGCATTCGTTAAAACGCGGGAATCGACTGTATAATTCTTGGATTGAAATTGGTATAACCTGTTCTTTATTAATGGGCTACATTAAAAAAGTAAATATAATATGATGTTTCTAAATAATTTATAAGCAATAATAATAGTTGAATCATGACGTAGGCCTCGAAATTTTAACAGTTGTTGTTTAGATGTTGTAAAATAACATAAGTAAAAATTTGCAAAGTTCAACTCCTCCTTAATTTTCAGTAAGTGGAATCAGCCGCTGCGATGGTTGAGTGATCATATAGTAATAGTCGTTAAAAGTCTTACAATGATGCAATTATTCAAGCATTACACTTCATTCATAGTTTGAAAAATAGATGGCAGCACTATACAAGCATTACACAGAAACGAACTTTATGTTAGGTTCACAACACATACATGCACATTTTCCAGCATGGCCCAGGTCATCGACCCCTTGCTAAAATCTCTTCATTGCGACGGTGCTGAGGAGGAGTGAGTGGAATCAAAAAGGAGAAAAAAATTAGAAACAGTTTCATTTCAGTTTAATTTCCTTTCAGATTACATTTGCCAACGAAGACTTGTACATTGCAAATACCGAGGAAATTTTATGATTGAACTATAATTTATTGCTCATAAGTAATGCCATATTAAATTTCTTTTTTTAATATGGCACATTTATCAAGAACCGGTCACCAATTTCAATGCAAGAATCATAACAGTTGTATTTTTTATTTGATAGGTGGCAGCGTAGTTTTCAGTGTAAATGATGTTTCTCTTATATGTATACTAGACTATATTTTCTAGTCTGTCTATTTTCTAGAAGAGGCATACTTTTGCTGATAAAATTTTATTTTTACCCGTTTATTGGTTATGGACAAGAGTATCCGCGAAAGACACCTTTTTTTCACGATGAATAAGTTTACAAAATATGGACGTTTAGAGTCTGAGAATGCTTCCTTTATACAGTTTTTTGCTGCGTGCGCAGAAAACGTACAGGCGTGTCTCGCTTTAACTTACGTTTGATTGGTTCCGCAATATAGTCGCATAAGACGAAATCGCGTAAAACGAGTTGTACTTAACGTGGGAAAGATCGGGGTAGGGGGGTTGGTTTTCTTCAGAAGAATTAAAAAAATGACCGCAACAGGAATTTTTCATCGATTGATGAAAAAATTCTAGAATTGATGAAAATTCAGAATTTCTGAAAGAATTTAATTTCAGATTTGCTGAAAGGCCAGAACCTATTCAGATTTGCTGAATAGGTTCTGGGTACCTTTAACTAATATCTAGAAAGAGAAATGTATTCAGTCACCCGGGGCAAACATCCATTTTTGTCCTCTTTCGCTATGATTTTGGGTGAACAAAGGCTGAATTTGCCACCATGGGCATCAAAATAGCCCATCATCAAAGTAAAACCAGCTCTGCACAGCCAACACCTTCTAAAGCAGAAGGTGCTGTAGGTGTTGGCACAGCCCATGCTAAATGGCAGGGGTTCTCAACTTGTGCTCCGCGGCCGCTTCGGGATATTGAAATAAATCAGTCAATATGATTAATTAATTTTTTTAAAAAGTTTACCTACGGGACTGCGCGAGTAAAAAAAAGTTGAGAACCGCTGTTGTATGGACAGGTATGCGATTCCTGTTGAAATAACATATTATTAGACTCCGACAGCCAAAAGGTTTCATCCAGTGCAAGATATATATATTTTGTGAACTTCATTTATTTGTAAGGAAGGCAAATGGGAGTACTGGCTGGCTCTTTTTAATGCATGTTTTTAAATCTTTCATCACAGTTCCGTGCACGCCAGGAACGTATAGCGGTGCGAATAGTGCGAATTGTACCTTATGTGATGTCGGTTCTTATCAAGATCAATACGGTAAACGCAATTGCGTTTCTTGTCCACAAGGAAAGACCACAGACAGCGTAGGAGCCTTGTCCAGCGACGAATGTGTCGAAGAACCGAGTGAGTAGCAATGAATAATGTTTTGACCTTTTCTTTAGTCGCGAAACATCTTGTGTGTGTATGAATATAAATTGGAAGAGGTATTTGGATATACGGTAGACTCTCTATCCGGCACATCAGACCAAGGTGTGCCGAATTTCCGAACTGGCTGGATTACTGAAAGTTAATTGAAAAGGCCCATTAACCCTTTTACAATCACGTACGTAATATTGCGTCAAAACGCCAGTGGAATAAATTCAAACAGGTTCTCTGAGTTTTCTTTCCTTTCTATTTTTCATCGAAAGCTTTATAGTAATTCTAGTTGCTTTCTTTCTATACTCCTGTTGATTTTTTTTCCCACTTGGATAATGATCATTTGATCATTTTTGTCGCACCACGGTCATTTTTCTGCACACGAGGGCTAATTAGACTGGGACCTACAATTTATTGCCGATTCAGAACGGCAGGCTTGTTTTTTATACTCATCGAGAGGTTGGTGCACTAACCTCTCGATGGGGGACTCGCTGCGGTAGCAATTTTTTGCTGCGGTCAAGTCACCGTTTTTTGTTGTACCCGTGTCAGGAAAGTTTTTTGACAAGGACGAACCGGGTATCGAACTCGCGACACCTCTAAACATCCTTTGGTACTTTAGGCGAGCATCTTATCGACCGGGCTACCGCGCCCCATGGATAATGTATCTTTCTGCTATATGCACATAAGAGCGAAAGAGAAACGCGTAGGGTGAGGGTGTGAATAAGACTTAGAAAACTCTTATCTACCTTATATAATTATATATATTTGTAATTCCCCTCCTCCTTCCTTTTTCTAAGCGTGAAGTTTGCTTACCAGATTTATCGCCGATTCGTCAGTGATAATCCAAATTTGTTGCTAAAAACTTGTACGTGAAGTGATTAAAACGCCGGACTACCGCTTTGGCCGGATTATCAAGAGTCTACTGTGTATTTTGTGTTTTTTTTCCACGATTTTTTTTTTTTTCGTGATTTAATGCAATAGCGACTCTAAATTTGTGACGTCATTTTGGGGGATCAAAACAAAAGCAACGGTCTTTCTTTCTGGGTCAATTTTTTAGGAATATTTTCCGTTCAAAAGTAGGGATTTTTCACAATCACGGTAACAAATATTCGGGATATAGGTCTAATTTTTCGGGAGCCCCGGGAGATGGAGTATAAAATCCGGGAGAGAAACTTGGCAGCTGTGCTATATTTCTACAGGTATGGAAATGGCTACGTTATACTGTATAACACACAACTACCAAAATTTTTTATAACTTATTCCATTCTCAATAAATGTGCATTTAATATACAATCGATGGCCATAGGCGGAGATAGACGTGGGAGAAAGGCGGCACTACATTGCAAACTCATATATATATATATATATATATGGTTATACATTAGATCAGTTCGCTCCGTCACTGATACCAGGGAGGCTTCACTCATCGTATATAATTGGCATCTCAAAATTTTTTCCTCTTATCCAATGTAACGACCTACAAATATCATTCACACACAATTCGATACAACTCCCAAACTGAACTGTCTCCTCATAGGCGGAGATAGACATTGAAGTCTGGGGGACACGAAGATGTCAATCCATATATACATTAAATTAGTCAACTTCACCTTTGACGTTGGTACCATCGTATCTCTGCCCATTAGTGTTTTTTGTTTGAAAAAATTGTTTGACCTTGACATTTGATAGGGCCATTCACCATTCAAGTATTACGTAAGCAGATTTTCAGCCATTTTTAAAACACACACCCCCCCCCCCACCCCCATCAGCAAAATTCTGTCAGCAGCTTAGAATATTTAATATCTTTGAAAAAGGGTGGTTGATGACGTAAGCAACCTTCAAACCCCCCCCCCCACCCTTGTCGTCAAATCCGAAACCCCTCCCCTGCTGACGTAATACTTGAATGACCCCATATTGGAGATACACAAAAAAAAGAGTGCACAATGCATTATATAACAGAAATACCTCTTAACGTACATCCTCTTTTACACTGCTAAATTATTTCCCCTTCTATAATAGAAGTATGCATTTCTCAAACCCCTGGTTATAGTCAACCCCCTTTCACAAGAAATTTTTTTTGTCCCACTTGACGTTCCAACAAATTTTATATCCATCTAAATATAAATTCTGAAGTAATTTTTTTTTTCTCCAAAAGATTGATACGACCTCTTAATATATATATGCCAGTTTTCCATGCAAAAGGGTTTGCAGTTATAAAGAATGCAGACTATTAATTTCTGCACATTTCTTAAATTACAACAGAGCATGAAATGAACAGAAAAAGTTAGAAAGTTATAGAACATAATATGAGCTAAGATCAAGTGTAAGTCTCCTATTACATCACTGACAAGAAATCTTACAAATTGGCCAAATAGATTACTTAGAAGCGACTATAGTGAAAATTTCCACCTATACCCATTAGTCACGATGCAACAAAGAATCTCAATGTAGATTTCTTAGAAAACATGTTTTGAAGCCTCTTGAATTTGCCAATATGAACATTTTCACAAAAATAAATGCACATAAACAGTGCCGTAACTATCCATTCCTGGGCCCTGTGCAGGGGGCACCAGCCTAGTTATGGCACTGTCCATAAAGATGATTTCTTCCCAGATTAATGCATATAAATATAAGTGTGCTCAAATATTGGAAAGAAATAAACCTTCTTTTCAAATATTTTCAGAAACAATCCTGGAGTCTATAAAAAGTGGATTCTCATCGTTGTTTGGAAAATGAACAATCTGCACAAGCACCAGGACCGCAATGATAATGCAATAATTGTAGTGAATACAGTTGCATGGATAAATTGATAAATTCAGCAAATTGTTTGATTATTTTATTAATCAATGATGATGTTAAGAAGAAATAGCATATCGGTTTTCCATTACAATCATTCTTTGTACAAACAGCATTTTAATACTACAGACTAAAAGAAACCAGCTGTTTGTCAAACCACAACACACTACAGGCTTCTTGCTGGACTCCAAGTGGAAACATGAAATGCAACTATGAGACATTTTTTTTAGTCCTTTTTTCTGTTTTTTATTTCAATAACTTAAGAGAATTGTCATAATTTAAGATCTATTGTGATTAACGTCACTTTGTGGCTTCCTCCAGATAAGCTATGATATCCGCCCTTTCGTTTTTCTTCTTAAGACCTGCGAAGACCATCTTTGTTCCCGGAATGTATTTCTTTGGATTCTCGAGATAAACAAATAGCGTGTCTCTGTTCCATGTAATGCCTGTCAAAAGAGTATATGTATACTTTAGCGTTTGAACGCATAAAGAAATTTATGCAAAAAATTATGCGAACGTCTCGGCATATTGCAGAATATAACAGAAAGTTACACATACATAGGTGCCAATTCCCAGACTGGAAAAACTTAGTTTATAATATGATGAAATGTTTCATACCAAAGAAAACATGCCTTACAAATAAAAGGGAAAAATAGGGGTTTTTTTTGGGGGATTGTGTAGAGCTGCGATTCCCAATGTGAGGCCCCTAAACAAGTAGGCCCTTGGCACATTCACAGAACACTTAAGTGACCCACAACACAGTTCCAGAACACTTAAGCTGTCTATAGCACATTTGGTGATCCCTTGAGTGCCATGTGGCACGGTTTTAGAGCATTTAAGCTGCCCCCAGTGCAGTTTGACAACACTCCTTACCTGTGGCACATTTCCAGATTACTAAAGTGATCTGCAACATCACGGATCGTAACCGGTCAATTTGTCGCACTCAACTCATCGCGCCTCAATTTGTCGCGGTACAAATTTGTCGCAGTTCCAATTATAGCTGTACAAGTTTGCCGCCGTGGCATCAATTCGTCGTGACGTCAATTTATATATTACAGCGCAGAATCAATTCGTTGAATCGTCGATTCTTCACTGTACATGTTCCACGCGAGCTTATATGTATGTCTTACACGTGAAATAAAAACATGAACAAAAGTGTACACGCAGTTAACTGAAAATAATCAATTTTTGTCAATGCAGAAAGGTCATCAAAATTAAAATTACATTTAAAAATTTAACCACATATAAAAGTTTAATTATATTTGAAAATTCAGTTATAAAAATTTGAAATGTTAAATAATTGATTTTTGCTGTGATAAAATTTCAATATCATGTGGAAAAATTTTGGTTTGTATGATATTCCCCAAATTACAGTGAGCCTATCTTTAACGGTAAATTTCTATCTGCCCCATTACAGTATGACCATTACAGTATCTCCATAAGAACCTGAAATATTTAATTAATTAATAATTCGATTAAATTAATATTTAATTTCACCATATAAGCCGCACTTACAACCACACAAACAAACCAGCCAAAGATATGCGACTGATTATAAACATAAGATTAATGGTTATATTATATCTATGCGACTGACCCATAGTCATCTTTCTTATAGGTGATTACATTGCCTTTGTCGGTGCTGATCCTGTGGGCATTATGAAAACTTTATCGAATCGCCATTCATAAGCACTGTACATTTCCACCCTTGATCTGCGCCCAACTCCCTTCGCTGTGAGAAATAGAAATCCCAACAAAAGCAGGAAGTGCGGCTTATAGGTTGAAATTAAATATTAATTTAATTGAATTATTAATTAATTAAATATTTCGGGTTCTTATGGAGATACTGTAATGGTAAATGTTGGTGACTCTCGAGCCCATGGGGCAGATAGAAATTTACCGTTAAAGAAAGGCTCACTGTAATTTGGGGAATATCATGCAAACTGAAATTTTTCCACATGATATTTAAATTTTATCACAGCAAAAATCAATTATTTAACATTTCAAATTTTTATAACCAAATTTTCAAATGTAATTGATATTGTAATTTTAATTTCGAATGTCATGTACATGAAGTTACATACAATGGGTTAATTAAAAGTCTGATTTCATTCTTTTTACTGGAGAGTTGTTACTTTGGAGTTGAAAAAAAAATCAAAAATCGATTGACATTTGCAGTGGAGAGTTGGTGCCCAGGGTACTTTATGGAATGGGTATGAGCACCCAGAGAAATGATTCAGAAATCAAAATTTCCTACTTCAAGATCAAGACAAGAACGCACAAGTTCCAAACACTTCCGGCATCCTTGACCAGTCATAGGTGCCGACATGAAAGAAACATTGAGGAGGTGGGGGGGAGGGCTAAAAATTGCCATTCATTCCGTTTATAAGGGACTCAAACCCATACTCAGGAGGCAGAATGGTGCATTGAATTGTACATTCATGAGTTATTGGAGTTGGGGGGGGGGGGCTCAAATATGGCATCAGTCCCCAGTTCTGGTGCCTATGGTCGGAGTGTTTGAATATTATTTCGGTGTGATAATACAAAGTGATTTGAAATGTACACTGCATTGCAAAAAAATAATTTGAAAATAATACTCTTCGCAGCTATTACACATAAAACTTAAATACATTGTCATAAAAAATTCCTTAAAGATATATTCTCTGCATGGATACATAGAAAGCGGGAAGCGCGGCCTATACGATGGAAACTAAACTTTCAAAATTTATTTGATCTCAATTTTTTATTTGGGTGAGCTCATCAACATCCCTCACTGCGAGAAATGGAAATCCCGACAGAAATGCTGCTTATATGGTAAAAATTAAATTTGAAAAATTTAATGACTTCATTGAATACTTTCCTTCATTTGTTAAAAATTAAAACAGATGGGAAGGGGGAACATTTCCATAAATGAGAAAAAAAAATTAGTCCCATTTTTTACGCCTAAAGCAACTACCCTATTTATAAGATCACAACAAACATATGAATTTTAAAGAAATTCAAATCTGTCGCGATGAAATGAGTCTGCGAAAAATTTGTACCGCGATGAAATGAGCTTGCGACAAATTTGTACCACGACGAAATGAGCCTGCGGCAAATTTGTACCGCGACGAAATGAGTCAGCGACAAATTTGTACCACGACGAGTCTGTAGCACGGCGAACTGACGCTGCGACAAATTGAATGCGACGAATTGTCCTGCGACAAGTTGACCGAAAATGCTGACGAATTGACCTAGACCCATCACGGATCACGTGTGTGATACGTGGCGCAGGTCCAGAGCACTTGAGTGGTGGGAACACATGCATCTGAAGTGATTATCGGTGTAGGCAGGTTCCAAAATACATTGGTTCTGGTGGAATTCCTATTTATTCAAAGAAAATATTTTTGTACGCAGGTTTATACACTGGCTTTATACACTGGTTTCACTGTATGTCAGCTACATAGGAGTGACACAAAATTTTCTGATTTAATTAAGGGGGTTATTGCATCAATGAAAAAACGAATAAATATAATTTAGGATTGAAAAAAAACCATGACTAGTTTTAAATAAATTTGGCTGACGCCAAGTTGTTTTTTTTTTGGTTATCCCTTAAATTGAATCTTGATTGTTTCTCTAAAAATGTGTAGAAAATATCTTGTCACTGGATTATTTCCACACATATTTAGAGAAACAATCGAGATTCAAAAGCACAAGAACTGCTTAAACAGAAAGGAGGAGAGGATGAAGATCATCTTTGCTTGGTTTCCTGTCTTAGAGACGAGATTAAAATCCATGCGCTATTCAGAGCCCTTGGGAAGAACTTCAGCTAATGGGGAGAATATTGCTCAACGGACCAATCCCAACAAAGCAGTGTGACTCAAGCAAGGAGAAGACATAAGTAGTAGTCCATCTTCTCCCCCCCCCCCCCATTACATAAGATTTTATTTCTTTAAAATGCCGGCCACCCATTTGAGCAAAACATCCAAAGATGAAAACTTTGTCACAACAGCCAAGAAACCCCCCTACCCAAAAAACTTTGAATTTTACTACTTCACATGATGGTCACAAAAGCCTTTTTTGGATCTAAAGATAGTTCATAATTATATTCACAACTGAAAATATTAAAAAAAACACAAACCTTTGCTTTTGTTGGCATCTGTATAAGCGAAACCTGGTGCCTGACCAGTTTTACGACCGATTAAACCATTCAGATTAGGTCCAACCTTGTGTTTTCCACCTTTTTCCACCGTGTGGCACTGAGAACATTTCTGGACGAACAGCTTCTTGCCCTTTTCCGGGTCTCCAGCTGGTATATCTGCCATTGCTGAAAAAAATAGGAAGAAAATTAGAAAAGAATCAAGTATAACATAATGGAAAATGAATGCTCTCTTAACATGGTATGAATCAGTTTTCCAACCTGTGGTCAGGGGTCCACGAGTATTTTTCAAGGAAGTGGTTCATAGAGACGCTGATTTCGCTGTGGTGGTCGAGTGGTTATAGTGACGGACTCACGATGCGAGAATCCCAGTTCGAACCCCACAGTGGTGGTCGGCTGAAGTTGGTTTTCTGTGGTTCCCAACTTCAAGGAGCAAATGCGAGCCGATCTCCCCGTTAAAAAGTCTCGCCACAGAGAGCAACAGTCCTACAATGATAAATCATTCAATCATAACACTTCACTCATAGTTAGAAAAACTGGTGGCAGATGGCAGCACTACACATAACAAGCATTACAGAGAAACAAAAAAACTTCACGTCAGGTTTCACTATACGTACACGCACATACCCGCATGTACCGATTCATTGGGGGTTTCGCGGGGGGGGGGAGAGAGTGCATGTGTGGTGTAGCAGTAGTAGGTAGGGCTCGGGGATCCTTGATGTTCTTAAGTCAGCCACCTCGTTGGGCAATTTGCCTGTTGTGGCGATGTATTTGTATTTGTAATAAAGTGTGCATCTAAGGGGTGTCAATAGACATGTGCCCATTCGGTGCTTTGAAACGATTCTTTGCCACACTATTGGTGGGAGCCAATAATAGATGCTG
Source organism: Pholcus phalangioides (assembly GCF_987345545.1). Classification (NCBI taxonomy): domain Eukaryota; kingdom Metazoa; phylum Arthropoda; class Arachnida; order Araneae; family Pholcidae; genus Pholcus; species Pholcus phalangioides. The sequence goes on along the minus strand of NW_028301620.1, from coordinate 5,830,686 downwards.
GCCGGAACAAGGGAGCCACAGATGACGTGAATAAATGAACACCAGGACTCTGCCACGGGACTTTTCCCATTGCTGAGATCTTGGCTGATTTTTCATAAGTATGGTCAGTGCCAATGTAGCAACTTTTTTGTGCCAAAGTTGACAACCCTGACAGCTAAATCAATATTTCCTTGTTTTGGCAACTCTTTAATTAACCAACCCTTTAATCAACCGCATTAATTAACCAATTTTTTTGTGTTTATTTTCACATCAGTTAACTTTCCATAAGTGAGGACGCCACCAACGTGACAACTTTTTCCGAGCCAAACAATCAGTGCTTTTGTGGCAGCCAATTCAAGATGGTGAACAAAAAATTTCACAAAAAAAATTCAATTTATTAAATGAAAATCAGTCTAAAATTTGAAAAAGTACCACAAAATTATTTCAAAAAATTATGTTGACAAAATATGTGGTTGATACAGAGCTGCTGAAACTAGGAAATACTGATTCAACCATCAGGGTTGAAAACTTTGGCACGAAGGAAAGCCACCACATTGGCACTGACCACACTTATGGAAAATTAACCTCATAGTTTTCCCCCACATATTTTGATTCATGTGAGAAACTATATTTTTTGTGTAGACCTAATTGCATGTGTTCTTTGATGGCCAACTCAAATTTACCATTGAAAAAACTGTGATTGCTCGGGAGCAAAACAAAAAGTCAGCACTTGGCGCTTAACATGCTTATAAAAAATTCAACCAAGATCTCTTCCAGCCCACTTATGCAACAGAGTCTACAACAAAGTGTGTGTACCTAACAGTCTCGCCTGTGTTGTCTGATTTTTTTTCAGTGCTGCCATCTACGTTTCAAATTGTGAGTAAAATAAGATTAAATATTTGTACCATTGTAGACCTGTTTCTCACTGTGGTGGGACTTTAACGGGAAGATTGGGTCACATTCACGTCTCAAAGTTGGGAAGAACCAAAAACCAACTTCAGCAGACCACCAACATGACGTTGGTGGAATTTGAGCCTGGGTCCTCTCAATGCTAGTCACGTCATCAAGACCACCACAACGGATGCCAAGAGTGACAGAAGTTCAAGAACTTTTAAGGGGTTTGTGGGATTATTTTCATTTACCATCATTGCATGAATGGTGCATTTGGTGGACAACATAAAATTGAGCCAAAACAGTATTTTTTGACGATTAATTCTCAATTTACAGTGTACCTTTTTGTCCCTATATTTTTTTATTACACCCAAATAGCGACATGTCACTAACATCTTGGCAGTTAGACATTGATCTTTTTGTGGGTGTTCCTATCATCTCGCCTGTAACCCTAGCAAATAACGCCAAGTTGAATCTAGTGATTAACCTTTTTGACTTGTATGGGATTAAAGGACTTTTTTCATGCTAGCTGACAATTTTGTACTGACCTTAAACTTTAATTCATTTTCCACACATAAAAAAATTAGGTACCTGGGATTAGACATTCCCTGTTGTAGGCATACTAAACACATTATCAAAGACCGCAACAGGCTGTAAGTGACTCACGCAGTCTTGAAGCCCCCTTCCACACATTTATATGAGAATATTTTGATTGAATTCATCAGAAATTTGATTCACAAAAATAGAGACATTAGGTACCCCTGCAAACCCTTCACATCCTGTAGTTTTTTCCTCTGCATTAAATTAATTCGTAGTTTTAAAACAAACTTCCTGGGCTGGACCCTCTTACCAGCATTACCCCACAAAGCCATATAGTAAGACTCTAGGTTACCCCCCATCCACGTCACCTAGACATTACATAGGAACTAAATATCGGATGCATAGAGCTCTAGTTTTCATAGAGCGTTCATACTTTAATGTTATAAAATCATATTTGTAATAGTTACATATGTAATCATTGAAATGTATGCGGATACGCGAAATAGCGGTCACGTTGCAATGATGCAACACGTCCAGCACGCTCCACAAATTACGCTCTGGCCACGTATTTGGACGCAAACGGTGCGCTATTGCGAGATCATCATCAATAAACTACTCACCTCTTGTTTGAAATGTGCCTCAGAGACGAAAATCGTACAACGAAATGCCCTTTAAAGGTACAAAATCACCGGTTAAGATTTACGCACTTCAGGTCAACGAGGGCGAGTTAAAAAGAGATTGGCTCAAGTTTTAGAAATAGAGGAGCAGACGAGATACGCTTTTTTTTATTTCGGATGCATTACGTGATCCACTTATGATAGTCTAGCAGCAAACTTTAGAACTATTGTTAAAGGCACATTTTAGGCAGGTGAACGATTCATTTGCATTGAATCAATGAAGTTTTCGATAATTTTATCATAGATAGGGCCGGTTTTGGACATTGTTCAAGTGCACGCAAATAATACTTTGATGACAAAAGGCCCTCCTTCAGTTAGCGTCCCGAAAAATTGGCCCCTTCAGTTGGTGCCCTAAAAAATTGGCCCCTTCAGTTGGTGCCCTAAAAAATTGGCCCCTTAATGTGATGGCTTCTGTGGCCGCGTAGTTTGCAGGATTCAGTCCGGCCCTAATCACACCTACAGGTGGATACGGGGGGGGGATGGGGATTGTAAGGGACAAATGTGTACCCCCCCCCATTTTAGTGAAAAATTTGTCGTTGAAAAGTATTGCCATAGGGAGCAACAGACCTACAATAATACAAATATACAATCAGTACACATCCCTCGCAAGTTGAAATATAGATGGCAGCACTAAAATTCATGAAAAACACCGGATGCACACACACGTACACTTCCGGCACATATCTTTTAGTAGTAAATTGTCCATGGCGATAGACTGGAGTTGTGCTTGGTTAGAAAGAAAAGGAAATAGTTGTATTATTGGCATAGGTGGAAGCAGAGAGAGAGTAGTACACGTAGGTTTTCCCGCAATGGGGGTGAGGCAGGGCTGTCAAGAGCATCATGGGCCCCTGGGCCAAGTGATTTTTCCGAGGCCCTTTCTAAAGTACTCGCCTAAAAATTTACATGCTCACTCTATTGAAAATTTCACGACCAGATATCATTCCTGAGCCCCCCCCCCCCGCGCCTGGTTTGATACATGCATTGAGAGACAACCCTGGAGGAAGGAGGGTTCCCTTGACTATGGGTGTGAGGTGAACATTCCCCCCCCCGTTAATACTATATACACACCCTCAGATTTTTATTACACCCCCCCCCCTCATTCAAGGAGTCTATATCCGCTTATGCATGCCCCCATCATGCAGCAGAGCAATTTATGGTGTATTTACAGTACGAAAAAACACAATAAGAATCTTCTCAGGCTCAAGCCCTGTCATCCCCACCCTTGTGGACGGACATCACATGTGGTTGTCATACAGAGGTGGCAAAAGTGTTTCAAACCTGTGGATGCTTGTCTTGAGGTTTTACGTAGGAAATTTTGATATATGAATCAATTCTGAGGATTCTCAAGCACCCCCAGCCTCAATGCCACTCTGTCAGAATATTGTCAACTACTTGATCATGCACCTTCAACCCATTACTCGCGAGCACCACGGTGCTCCCCAAACCACCCAGAGTGCTTGATGCTTGTGCCCAATTTTGTGCTCAAGAGCACTTGATCAACAATTCCAATTAAACAACTTGTATACATTGAATTCAGGGATTGGAATCAACATAATGTCAAGCAAGTTCGAAATGCATTCGCATTTCAAACTTGCTGTAAGGGGTGCTCTTCTTTTGATGATAAGTACAGGCAGTGCTCATGACTAGAAAAAGGTTGAAGACGTCTGCTATAGAGTGTAAGGGCTATTTAGGCTCGTATTTCAGAAAAAATGTCTCACTGCATCAAAAGAGTGGTTGAAAGAAAAATTCACAGAAACTGTTGAAAAAAATTGTAGTTTCAAGACAATTGTTTCTTCCTCAAAATATTGATTGGAAGACATAAAAATTAAAATTTTATACCCTTAACTTAATTGATGCAATACCAATTAATAAAATATACGTGCTACTCTCTATAACACCAAATAAATTCACAATATAAGATTTAAATGGAAATTTTACTATCAATTGTTTTTTTTATAAAGGCCATATAATTTAATTTTTATACTTTCATTTCAGAAGTTCAGTGAAGAGTTAGGGACCAGTGTTTGCCAGTATGCATATGAATGTGTGATTTAAGCATAAAAAACATTCAATTTTACTCCTCCAAATTTCGTTGAGGAGTAAAAATATTCCTTCAAATTTTAGGTAGTTTTTTTAAGTACAGATTTAGTTATTTCTCACTGCTAAATATAAAAAAAAATGGCCCCTATTTTACAAAAATTCCCCTCAAAATTTTGGAGAGGAGTGAAATTACTCTTCAAAATTATATTTTTGGATAACACTGGTAAGGACACTTGACCAATGTTGCGTCTGAGCTCACAGAAAAAATTCGGGATCCATAAATTTTTCCTCTGACATTTTGCCCCGGTAAGTTTCATTCCTGGTACATTTCATCCCAGGCATTATGCATTATGCCTGTCCTGGCCGTATGAGTGGCCAAGTAAGTGACTGACTGTGTCAGTGACCAAGTGATTGGGTGAGTGGCTGTATAAGTGACCATGTAAGTAGGTGAGTGACCGTTTTTGTGATCAAGTTATTGACCACTACTACTACTAAAGTACACATTGTTTTCATTCCTCTGCTGCATTTCTAACGAATTGGTACATGTTGGAATGCGCATGTATGTGTTGTGAAGTTTGTTCCTGTGTTATGCTTGTTATATGTAGTGCTACCATCTGCCATGAATTTTTCTAACTATGAGTGAAGTGCAATGATTGAATAATTGTACCATTTTAGCCCTGCTGTTCTCTGTGGCAAACCTTTTTAAAGGGAAGATTGTCTCACATTTGTGCCCCAAAGAAGGGAACAAGTTAATGACCGTATGAGTGACTACACTCACAGTTGCCCACTCATTCACTTGTTCACTCATTCTATCTCACTCACTCTTCAATTGGTTTCTCATACTGTCACTCACCCCCTCACTTGGTCACTTTTATGGTCACTAACTTGGTTACTCGTACAGCCATTAACTTGATCACTAATACGGTCACATATTTAGTCACTAAACCATATCACTTATTTGGTCACTCAAACAATCACTTACCCACTCACTTGGGCAGTCTTTTATGATCTTGGGCAGACTTATGGTCATTCATTCACTCATACGGTCACTCACATGGTCGGGGCAGGAAAAATGTCCGGGGTGAAATTTCCAGGTGTGAAATGTACTGGGAATGAAACACGCCAGGGGCAAAACGTTGGGGTGAAAACTATCCTGCTCACATAAGAATACCACTTGTGTATACAGTAACAAATTACCAACTGGAAAACAACAAATCAACACAGGTAAAAAATATAATAATGAAAGGAATGTTGAAGAATCAAGACGTTTTCTGTTAGATTAAACACATGAACTTGAGGAAGGATAAAAATTATGTGGCCCTAATTACCGTCTTCATACTCAACAAAGTTCTTTGTGTCGACAGATTTAAAAAAACATTTCTTAGTCTTGTCATACTTCTACAAAATGATACAATAGAGCTCTTAAAATAAAAATGAAATCCCAAGTAATAGGATATGTGTATGAATAAAAACTGGATAAATCACACAAAACATGCTTCAATAAGTAAAAAGGAAATGAAATACAGAATTAAAACTTTTAATGATGTTTTATAAATGAACAATGATCTCTTATGTATATTCAGTCACTTTCTGAACTTGAAGTATCATGTCTTTTGGCAGTCCTGTGACATTCATCCTCAATTCTTGTGTATCTAGACTCAGAGTGCCTATATTTAGTGCTCTTCTTATTCTTCGAAACATCTTCATCAGTGTTATCATCTGAAGAATCATGACGAGTTCTCTTAACCATCTTTTTAGAATCAGAATATTTCTTTGATACCAAACGATGATGTGGTTGGTTATCGACAGCATCAGCTCTATGCATAGATCTTTCTGCTTTGTTATCTGAATCAGAGTCTGAATGAGAGTTTCTTAAATTCTTTCTATGAGGTTTATTCTTTGCAGTTTCATATTTTGGCTTACGAGATCTATCATCATCATAGTCTGAAGAACCAGAATCTGACGATACTCTTTTATGCTTTTTCTTCTTTTTCTTGTGCTTTTTCTCTTTTTTATGTTTCTTAGAGGATTTCTTGTGGCTGGAAATAAATAAATGTAAAAGAAATCAAATTTAATTTCTTGCTGAATACAAACCAATTTAATTACAAAGTAATTTAATCAGACCAATCAAACCACTTCCAGATAAATATTTAAGCAATTGCTAGATTACAAGTATTAAAAATTAAATGCCTTTGTTTATGGGATGTAAAAAGTTAATAGAATTTGACATTTTGGACAAAATCACAATAAATATGATCCAACATTATTTGAAATAAAATGACCCGGAATAAAATGTAAAAGAATTCATGGGAAATAATTTGGGGGCTGGCAAAAGATGAATAAATAGTAGATTGGCCGATGGAGAAAACAGAAATAATAATAAATTTTAGAGACAGTATTTCATTTTCATGAATCTGGAATTTAGCATTTATTCATTATTATATATTGGGTGAAACTTTTTTCGACAATGTGCAGAAAGTTTTTACGGACCAGCAGTTGGCAATTGAAAAGATCTAGACTCAAAAGACCCCCCACCTCACAACAGAGCTCTTCCTGGGCTAAGCCATAGCAGAAATTAGAATGAAAATACAATGAACAGCCATGTTCTGAAACTGCAGACTATCATTTCAAATACCTCTGATTTAGTATAATTTTTAATGTGAACTCACCCGAGGATAGCTTGACAAAATACAGAGGGAATCAATGACATTTATATGTTATCACATAATTGCTTGAGAGAGTTGTATAATGAGTGGATTTTCTCTACAAGCTCATGCTAATTTCTTATTTGTTCCTCCTGAAGCACTCTTTACAGACCCATTCTTAAGAACATCTTGAGAATCAAGAAGGTTTTGTGGATATTATTTTGAACAGTACTGGTCTCAGAGGCGGCTTAAGCGCCAAGGGTGTGATGCAGCTGGGCGACAGATTAGTCTTTAGTTAGACACCAAATTTTTTTAAAATTTCCAATGCTAAAAATTCATATGACTAGAGGCAGCTTATGGTTTAGCTGACTGTGGGCTACAAAAATTTTGCCGCCTTTCTCTCATCTCCTAATGTAATTTTCTTTACTATTTATTTCTTAAATTTGCCGGGCTATAGCTCGCTCAGCCTGTGAACATGCCTCCGTTCCTTAGTTATTTTTTCTGTCATTCTTTACCTCTTGAATGATCTCCTTGCTTTCTAGTTCACTTTTTGATCACTCAAATGCTTACAAACTTTCTAGGTCACTAATAGACTTGGCCACCTTGTTCTTTAGGTAACTCGTATGCTTGCACATTGTTTTGGTCATGCACAGGCTCGCAAATTCTATAGATAACTCTTTTGGCCACTCACATGTTTGCAAACTCTAGGTCACTCACCGACCTAGTCTTTCTCCCTCTCTGGGAAGAGAGGGATTTATAGTTTTGGAAATTTTAGTGCCCTTCTCCCATTATAATAATTTTCTTGACCACTTATTTTTCAAATTTGCTACCCTGGGGGTGGAAGCTATAGCCTGCTAAGCCCTTCTGTAAATAAGCCTCTGCACATGACATCATAGTTTTGAGCCATACCTTACTGATAAAGATGTTGAGAAAACTTAAGGGAGAAGACAGAGCTTGGGACAGTAACACCAGAAACAAGAATGCAGTCTATAATGAGGTGCAAAGGTGCATTTTGATGCTCTCGTATAGTAATTTTTTTGGAATTGTCAAATGAAGGCACGCAAATTAAGAATTAAGCTTCTTGTCCTATTTCTGGCACACCAGAAACAGCTGTAAAAATATTTTTTTAAATAAAAGTTGCGTTGATTAAAAATGGGTGATTGAAATGCAGCAGCCGAGCATTTTAAAAAATATCGGAAATTGAAATATCTCCTAGTATTGATTTCACCGAGATGGGTCACACTCAGGATGAGGAAGAATTGTGATTACTTTGTGAAATGGGCTCAGGTCTTGAGTTGAAAACAATGTGAGTTTCGATTCTTCTGAAGTCACTCCACAGTGTGATGTTTCCACTGGTTCAATTAGACCTTATGTGCCTTCAACTTTTCGCTGTGCTATTTTCAATTCAGCGCACAACCTCTCCCATCCTGGCGCCAAAGCTACTGCTGAAATGTTTCGCAGACGATTCATCTGGAAATTTTTTGAAAGGGAGTGCAAGGAGTGGTGCAAAACTTGCATCCCTTGCCAGCGATCAAAAGTTGGTCATCACACACATTCTCATGTTGGTGCATTCGGATTACTTTCCACAAGATTCTTGCATGTCCATATTGACATTGTGGGTCCACTTTCATCAATTAAAGGAAATCGGTATGCTGTGACTTGCAGTGACCAATTCATTAGATGGCCGGAAGCTATTCCTGTTCCCAATCAGACTGCTGAAACTGTGTCATTTGCTTTCCTTTCGAATTGGATCTCCCGTTTAGGTGTTGCAGAATGCATTACTACAAACATGGATTATCAGTTTGAATCTAAACTCTCCCAATCTCTTGTGAAGCTGCTGGGCATGGACAGAGTGCGTACTACTGCTTACCACCCACAAAGTAATGGAACCATCAAGAGATTCCACTGAGACCTGAAAGCTGTCATCATGTGTCACGCCACTGAAAGATGAGAAGCCCTGTCAGCCTTCCGCAAGTGTCTTCTTTAGGGGCAATACAAGGTTTTGCACCCAGATGGAAGGTAAGCTCGAGCCACCCCTGACTTGTCTAGAGATGCATCCAAGAGCAAATAGACTCAAAGCCTTTGTCGAGCATAACTAAGTTTTTATGCTCAATTCTAGCTCACCTGCTTTGCTTAAAAGTGATTAGCAAGAAATTTGGATAATCTCTGTTTGACAAATCTGTGATAAATATGGTAAACTTTTCCTAACCCAACCACAAATTAGAAAAAGGAAGGGAAGAAAAATTAGAAAAGAAAAAAAAAAGCAAATGAAAGGAAAACAGTATAATACATAAGTATACAAGAGAGAGAAAGAAAGATACTTATCTATTATACTCTTATCTATCCCTTACTGTAATACTTACAGCTAATAGAGTAGGTACACAGTAGATTTCTCTTTCCCCCTCACCTACCTGTTCTCTTTCACTTTTAGATGTATGTAGAAGGATACACATCACAGAGATAAAAATAACTATTTTTTTCCATAGGGTTGCAACAAAGCTTTACGGTGATAAGGACAGAGAAAAGAAAACAAAGAACTTTTTTGAATTTATTGTGTTTGGATGCAATACAGTCTATTCTTGTATTAACGAATATCGTTACAGTGAAAATCTAATTTTAACAAAAACTTTTCTAATTCCCCAGATAAGTTTACATAGGAACAACGTAAAAAATATACAATTCCTTTATAATGAAGTGATTTCTTCAATCTCTTGAAGTTTGTTATAATGGGACTTGACTGTATTATGTCTTTGATTGTAAAGTGGTTAAATATTTCATATCAATTGATGAAAATTTTCTCTCACATGTCAAATATATCTCAGTAACGATTTATGACCGGAAATAAATAAAAAACCAAAAGTGAAAAAGTAGTTCTTACCTCTTGGAATCCTCATGCTCACAAGTAGCTCTTGACTGCTTGTCATTCAGTTTGACAGTTTCAAATGTGACTCCATCACTGCTTTTCTTTGTTCGTCTGTTCATCATCATTGACATTCTTTCACTATAAAATCACGAATTTGAATAGATAAATGAAAGAAATTCCTCTATGGTGTCGAATTATAATGTTAGATTCCAGTCAACTATTTACTGGAAATACAATTTCATAATTATCACATTTTCTATCAAACTTGGAAGATCAAAAGGAGGTTTTTATGTGAAAAGTCATAAAAGATGCAGGCTTCATTCAAAAATGGGAATATGCTTTCCCCAGAAGGGAAAGTTCAGGGGTGGGGGGGGGGGAGAAGTTATTCATGAAATTTATGCCTATTTATGATATTCGTGGGGAAGTTAGTTAGAGTGCTAAAAAATCTTTTTACTCTTAGCTTTTAAAAGAAATCTATTGTCATAGATGCCTATTTCCAATCAAATATATTAGAGAAAAAGTACAGAAATATCTGCAGTTTGTTGTGTCAAAATATCTTGTTGCTGAAGAAAGCATGCCATACAAATATAAAAGGGGGAATTTGGGGGGATTGCATAGTGTGACCCCATTTATATATTACTAGCCATAATACCCGGCGTTGCCCGGGTTTTTTTCAATGAGGCTTTTTTGGATCACGTGATATCTACCTCTTTCTTTGAGGGACATGCAAACCGTGTCTAAGTTCACCAATATGACGACTGCCTGCGCGACTCATGAAAGAAACAAATCTAGATTTAAAGAAACGTAAAAAAATAAATATATATATTTTTCTTTTTTAAAGGGTGCTAGGTATTTCGATCTCCCCCTTTGAACTTCAAGTTATCCATCTGTCTGTTCCAGCTTCCAAAAATCCTTAGTTAAAGCTGTGGAATTTTTTCGATGCACTTTTCACGGGCTCAAAACTAATTTTAAAATATCCTAACCCACATGAATTTATGCAAATAAATATCAAAAGAGACAATATGGAGACATTAATTTTCATACTTGAGAAGATATAAATGAAATCAATGATATTGCTCGAATATCCAACTCAAAAGTATAGGTTTTGCTAATTACTTCATATTTAATCTCCTGGGCTAAGCGAACTGAATATTTCAAAAATCGAGAATTCAATACAATTTTTAAAATTATTGATGGGGCGGAAAATCCCACTAATTTCCGCATTTCTACAGTAAAATCGACAATTTTATCACTGATTTCTATGAGGATCACCCTTTTCCTGACTCTCAAAGCGATGCTGATGATGATTATGACGTCTATTCAAAAAGCCTCATTACTGAGAGTATATTGAAAATGTGGCAACCATTATAAAGGCATAAACTGTTATACATATACTAACAGGATTAAAGAAGTGACAAACCGTTGTAAAGGCATATACACGTCTGAAACGCATTGCTAGGGAGCCACAGTAACCAAAGTAAGCGCTTCGAAAGTGATTGTTGAGGCTCAAAAACCATTGTTGCCGGACAGTTTTTTGCCCATTTGGGGCATTTGCCCTGGGCTGACGAAATTTTAAAGTAGCCTATCGTTCAAGTCGAGTCCCATTTGGTATATATGCAAAATTTGGCGACGATCGATCTAAAATTGTAGATTTGTATAGAGAACATATACACACACACACACAGACAGAAAATCAATTATATATATATAGATTTATTGTGATTTTATGATCCCCATTTCCTGGCATATTCCGATATTTTCCCATCATTTTGACTGTCCAATTTCAGAAAAATTTTGTGTGAGCGTTTCAGACTGGATTTTAATAAGACTAAAAAAACATTAGGCGGTTTCCAGGTGAATCGGAAGCATTAGCACCTATGTATTACCATTCTATCTAATAGTTGATTCATAACTTAGACAAAAAAAAATGTAAATAATACTAATGAACACTTTGTTGCAAATTATTTTGAATGGGCTAAATTGACTATGCATTATATCTCAAACAACCTTTCAACACCAAGTCCTCCTATTCTTTCGATGCTCATTTCACCTCTGTCACTTTGATTCCTTTTCAGAACTTCAGCTATATCCTACAATAAATAAAAAATGCCTCAATACATGCCAGCCACAATGAACGTATAGTATAATAAAATTTGTACTAGAAAGCTCACATTTTTGTCAATTTTATCACATTTTGTTAAATATTCAACTGTATTTGAAATTCCAGTCTAGTTTCCTATGGACCACAAATGTAAAACATTCGAGAATCTCTGGTATAAACAATACAATCTATGAACCTCTCATTTCTAGTTAAAATATTTTACTAAATTGACTCCTCTGAGAGAATGTTAATTTTTCACTCTCTTGTTGATGGCACACTTAGATTTGTTGCTCAAATTCTGTGGAAAATTTAAAAATATAATTTTCAGTCTCACACTATCGATTCCAATATGAGTCGTAACACCATCAGATGGTCATATAATCAGGGCCCTACCACATATATTTTAAATTTATTATGCAGTGCAAACACAAGTTGTAAACTGCACTGTAGCTAATGAGCAAGCACCCTGGTGGTTAATGTCAATATTGTATCACTATTGATACATATATTATTAATATATAAGTGCATATAACATATAACAACACTATTATAAGGGTCATTCTCATGAAATTGGACAAAAATGAAAAAAAAATTGTCAAAAATAAATGTCAATCAAAAAAATCCAAAAAAAAATTTTTTAGGGACACTTCTTTACCTGCTGACAAATAAAATATAGCCAACACTGAAGTTTGTTCAAAATTAAATGGTGGAAAAAAATTAATTTAAATTTCACCATGTCAAGAGATAGGCAAATCTGACGAGGCATTTTGCCTATTTCAGTGCTTAACTTGATATTTATGCTTGACAATCGCAACATGTTCCATATATTTTGGTGACTCATTTTCAATTTGTTTGGACAAACATTGATACTCTGAGCAATTTCTTTGTCGATTGCGCTTTGATTTCTTTTATTATCTATGTTTCTCGCTCTTTTTTCATTAGTTTTATAGGGGACAACAGATTTATAATTTGCCTCTGTTTTGCTGAAGTATGAGATGCACTCTCAAACCAGTCTTTAGATGAAACATAACTGCAGCTTGATGTTGCAACCAAGAAATTTGGATTTTGTTTACTTCTCATTGGGTAACGCCAAGAGAAAGACATTTTTACATGTTTTGCAACACTGATCAAAAAATAAGCATATTGAAAACATGAGGTTTTTTTCAGAAATAATAGAATTCTCTGGAGTGAAACATGTGGAAAAAAAGTGAAAATAATTTCCAATTATATATTTCTCACAAAAAAAAATTGCCAGGAAAAAGACTTTTTAATAAAGGCACTTGCCTCTCCTGATTGAATCTTATTTGTGGATTAACTTACAATTCCAATTGATTTAAAAGGAAGTTCAAGGCTACATTCTTCTTTACCTTCTCAACACGAAATTTGACAGGAAGGTGGCAACTGATGTAGAACTCGAATATATGTTTTCCAAATGTCATGAATGGAAAAAAAAGCTGGAGGAAATTTTCATTCGCCTATAAACTGTTGGTAAAAAAATATTTAAAATTGTAAAAAAGATGAAATATAAAAGTATACTAGCCCAAAAAAAAAATTTTTTTTTTGTTTTAAGATAGAAGGTTATCATTTTAAAATTTGAAAAATGTGTTGGAGACAGCCAAGAGAGAGACATTTCCCTAACAAATGAAAATTTGTTCAAGCAAATTTTAAAAATCTAAATCTATAATCTAATTAAAAATAGAGCGGTGACTTTTCAGAAACTGGAATATACATAGACAGTGCTGAAAAAATAAAAGTTCTGTGTCAAATATATTCAGTGCAAACTGCCGGGGAATGGACGGAGATACGGGGGGGGGGGGGCAGCATCAAAGGTGAAATCAACTGATCTAATGTATATGTCTATATATGAATCGACATCATCATCATCATGCCACCTAGCAATAATGACAGTGCCCCTTCCAGACTTTCAAGTCTATTTCCGCCTATGTGCTGGGGGACACAATTTAGGCCAATTTCTTGAGAATCACCCATATACAATCCAGACTCGATGTAACAACCCCCCCTTCTCGTCCCGTTACAAATGGGGCATTATATTGGGAGGGTCCTTATATAAAAAATAAAACATATATGATAGTTGTTCTATGAAAACATTTGGGACTTATCCTACCAGTCAAAATAATAGAATGGTTGTTATAACGAGCGTTGATTGCATATTATATATTTCTCATAAGAATTTTAGTTTTGCTTAAAAAAAGAATAATGTAGGCCTATTGATTTCATTTTTCATAAATGATAATCAAAAGACACATATCTCTAGCTAATTACCTCTTTGACTAATGTCTTGTCTTCTTTTTTGGGCTCTTTGAGACCCCTGCAAATACAAAATTACTAATGTGAGAGAAATTCAATTGGAAATCAGCAAAGAATGAGTAAGCTAGAATAAAACAGACTGATGAAAAATTAAAGTCACACTTGAACATGTGTGACTTTAATCTAAAAAAAAAACCAGTTAAGATTATGCTGCTTTAACAAATAAAACTGTTCAAATGAATGCTTATTTGAAGATATATAATGTCACTCTCCGCTATTCATACAAAGGTTTTAACAGCTGGCTGATGCAAAGACAAATTTGGGAAAGAAAATTCCCCAGGGAATCAAACAGCCATCCCCTCAAAAACAGGGCGAGTGTGCTAGACCACTACACTACAGAAACAATGAACATCTATCCTTAGAGATTAAATAAAACATGTTATAAGCAGAAAAACATTTTAAACGGGAAATGTCTATAAGAATTATAAGCCATAGTGTGTTTTAAAAAGCAGTTGTTATTTTGTTAACAAACATTACAGACATATAGCGATTTAATAAGAAGCAATTATTTGTTATTCCATTAACTGTCTTGGACAAAAGCGCGCATATTGACAGTGCTGTCTTAATGCATGGGCCAAACCGGACGGGCCATACAAAAACAAGATCTAGTTGAAATTTTCAAGAGTAAGCATGTATTTACCAGGGACCTCAGAAAAATCACTTGGCCCAGGGCCTATGAAACTCTTTAGACGGCCTACATATTGAGACACCTTCTATTGGTGATCACCTCAGGTTCGGTAGGGCAAGAAGTTATCAGCTATGTCCTTTCCTGGGATTGAACTTACAGACCTGATGGTAGCCTTCATGGTGGTAGATGAGCATCTTACCACTGCACCCCAATTATATTATAGCTTTCTCTCCTCCAGGGTTGGGTTTTTGACATGACAAGCGTCAAAAACTGGTTTAAACTGTCAAAAACTGGTTTAAACCATCAAAAACTGTCGAAAACCGTCAAAAACCTAAATGAATGCCTTTTGATAACGTTTTGAACATAATAGGTGTACAACATGATGAAAAACTTACTTTTTGGCATATTACAATGTTTTATTTTTAAACATTAATTTATTACAATAATTAAAACAAAATATTAATTATAATTTGCAATTTTGAATTCTTCAACATAAGAGCCTAGAACATATAAAATATAATTTTATGGTTTATTTATCTAAGCTACTCATTACCTGTGTTCAATTTGTTAAGTGGATTAGAGCTGCTTATTCAAAATATGTATGATAGGGCATCAGGGTTAGGTTTTTGACCCCAGAAACTAACTCGGTATTAAAACTATCAAAATCTTACTGTCAATGATGTCAAATAGTTTTTGTTAACTTGATAGATATGTTAAATAACAAAACACTTACTTTTATTTAGATTAAAGGGTTTTATATTCAGAATTATAATTACTGACGAAAAATATATATTTTGATATTTTAAATTTTCTGATCTGCCCAAAATTTTATTCCATATAAAATTTTTCACTCACTGTTAATGCACTAACTAAACTCATTTATTTTCACCTAAAAATTTCTTAGATCAGTGTGTATAAATTCACAGAGCTTTAAAGATTATTTTCAACCAAAGCAGAGCTGACAAGACTTGATACCCAAAGCATTTGTTTTGCATGTTTGAATACAGCTTCAATTGGAAAACCATTGCATTATAAATACTAGTAAATGTACTATATCATAGTGCAAAAGTAAGAATAAACCAAGTTTGACATCTACAAGCTAGCATTGCCGAATTAAATGACATTTTAGTTCTACAATTTAGTATTTTGATCGCTAGATATATTTCAATATTATGTTCAATAAGAGTATTGTTTTAAGTATCAGTGGTTATCTAGATAATTTAATAATAACAGAAATCAACATTACATACATGATGTAATAAACTTTTTTAAACACTTATCTGTTGTAAAAAGAGTACAGCAGATGTTTATATCAATATGCGTATATAAGCAGTTGAAGAAATTTTGGAAGGTCAAGAATCATCTTGAATCAAAGAATGTCAAATCGTTCCACAGTTTTCCCTTCAATGTTTATGTTATGCTTTATTCAAATTTTATAAGAAAAAAAACCATATATTGTCCAAATTTATTCTGTCGGGACTAGAAAATTATTTTAGAATCTTATTAAATATTTATTCTTTGTATAACATAGTCACTTTAAACATTACATGCAATTAACGTGTGCATTTTCAATGGGAATTTTTATATCGAAAAGCAATATTTGAGGTTTTTGACAGTTTTTGACCAAGGTTTTTGACGTGATAGTTTAAACTGCGGTTTAAACCATCAAAAACTGCCATGTGTCAAAAACCTGCCAACCCTGCTCTCCTCACAGAGAGGTTTGGCCATATAGTCGCACACATAGCTTAATGAAGCTGCAAATACGAGTCACAAATTAAATAATTTTGAGGAATCACAAATTAAATAGATCTTCAAATACTCACAGAGCAATCATCATGGCTTCCTCTTCAGCTTTTTTAATGGCCATCTTTTCATTCTTTGCTGATTTATCTCCATCATTTTCAGATTTCCTTTCCTTGGCATACCAAGAGAGATCTTTCCCTTTTTGCCATCTTCCAACTGGCGCCATCAACGAATGCCCTATTGTGAGACAAATGGCATGCTCATAGTATAAATGCCAGGTTATTAGTGTGAAAATTTTCATTACCACTCACAAAACTTTTTATACACCTAAACATTAAATTTAATGTACATATATGGTAAAACCCCTCTTTTGCAAATACCAGTGGGACCAAAATATTTGTTCATGAAAGGGGGGGGGTGACCATAAATCACGGGTCTGGAACACATACTTTCATTTTGCAGAAGAGAAGTTATTGCAGTAAAAACCACTTTTAATGCTCACCCCCCCCCCCTTCTTTATGGCCAAATAATAATTTCCCATGTACAATAAAAGTATGCATTTCAGATCCGGGCATGAATCCAGGACGAGGTGATGAGAAATATGAATTGTGTAAGTTCATTAGATCGTCCTGTATTTTATGGGACAGACAAATTTTCCCATATTATTCAGTTCTTGGGGGAGAGAACGGTCATTCCTATCACCTTCTCTGGATCTGCATCTCAGCGAAGGCAGATATATTCAACTAAAATGGAGGAGAGGCAGGCATCTTCAGCTGTGAATAGAAAGGAAGTATACATCTTCAGATTCCAACGGAGCAAATGTAGACATTTTCAGCTGCAAATTGAATGGAAGCAGACACCTTCAGCTGCAAATGAAGCCTAGGCAGACATCTTCAGCTATGAGTGAAGCGAGGAAGACATCTTTAGCTGCAAATGAAGCTGAAGCAGACATTTTCAACTGCGAATGAAACCAAAGCAGACATCTTCCGCTGTGAACGGAGTGAAGGCAGGCATCTTCAGGTGTGAATAAGAGAAGCTAAGGCTGATATATTTAGTGGAGGCAGGTATCCATCATCTGCAAATGAGCCGAGACAGATATCTTCAGCTGAGAACGGAGTGGAGGCAGGCATCTTCAACTGCAAAGGAAGCGGTGGCCGATATCTTCAGCTGCAAATAGAGCGAAGGCAGACATCTTTGGCTGCGAATGGAGTGGAGCCAAGCGATATGCAGGAAGCCAAGCGGGGGAAGCGGTATACTGTGTAAGCGCAACGAATCGTCCCGTATTTTTTGGGACAGACAATTTTTTCCCACTGTTATTCGGCTCTTTCTTGGGATCGCCGCCTCCCACGGGATCCGCACTTGTTCAGACCCCTGATAAACGGTCACCCACCTTTTACGAACTTTTTTTTTTTTGTCTCACCGGTGTGAGGGGTTTCAATGTATTTGATCGTAAAAAGGGGGGGGGGAGATGACCTTTAAAAGGGGTGTTTCACTGTACTTAAAGAAAATCTGTGTCATACCTAGATAATTTTCCCTGTGTTTATCAGTTTTAACTGAATCCCACGTGAACTGATCAGTGCCGCCTCTAACGCCACCTCTGGACGGATGATACATCTTACAATTTGCTTCTATCCCGATTATTTACAATTGTAATGGTTGAAAAATAATCAAAACATATATATTTCTCCCGATCTCTTGTACAATGTAATGTTTGGTGAGCAACGTAAACAAAAGACTGGAATCACAACATTATACAGGACTTTTGGAAATATGGTTGCTTAGTATGTATATTTGTGAAAAACAAAAACGAATTGATTATTAAATATAAAGGTGATGAATATGGTAGCAACCTTTTCCAAAGTCTCTATGGGTGTTTTACATTTTGAATGTTGTGCTGTTATGTTTTTATGAAAAATGATATTTTTGAAAACGAAACAAAAAAAACATGGAGGTGAAGTACTCATGCTGCTATCTAGTGAAGGTCGAAAACACCTTGGGTTTCTTGATTGAGCTAGTAGATGGCAGCACTTGTTCCAATAAAGAAAAAAAATTAAACTAAACTGAAATCAAATAAAGAAAAAACGAATGAAATCAGTTAAATCGTAATAGAGTGTTCCCGTTTAAAAACAAAGCGAATACATTTCTTGATTGAAACAAAGAACCTTCAAGTATACTGTTGTCTACTGATGTGTTTCAAAAACTCGAATGTTATCCGTCACAGGTGGCGAAACGATGTACATTTCTGTTTTTATAATGTTTTGCTATCCCATCAGCAGATGGCGACGTAAATGTCCTTTATGTTTCATAACTCGGCTGACTGCATTTCCTACAAAGAAATATTATACAGTCAAATCCCGTTTTAACGAATACTGTTGCAGCGAAAATCTCGTTTTAACGAACACTTTTCTAATCCCCCAAATAAGTTCACATAGGAACAATGCTAGGTAACCTGGAATTCCTTTATAATGAAATTTCGTTTTAACGAAGTGATTCCTCCGGTCTCTTGGCTTTCGTTATAACGGGATTCGACTGTAATTCGAGATCAAATACGGGAACCGCCAGTAATGATTAGGATAAACACATCGAAAACTGAGAAAGGACACGTGCAAGCACACTTTTGGTAACGCCATTTTTTTTCAGTTTTTTAAAACAGATGGCGCTACTCCACTGAACAAAAACAAAACCGGCCACCAGAATAATCCTTTCCAACTAAAATGGAAAAACGAACAAAAACAGATGCCTCCCATCGCTTATAATGAATTGTTCCTACCAGTTTTATTGCATTTTTGCGGCTTTGCCTGAAGCACAGAGCGTGCATTACTTTGACCAACGATCTTCTCTGTTGTTACATTTATTGGTATTTTTGAAAGCTTTCAAAAGCCTTGTTGTTCCAAAAACTTTCAGGTTAATAAAATCTCAATTACATTGGGCGAGTTTACTAGCTACTCGCTTGCGCTTTTACTCGCTGCTACTGAACTCGCTATGTGTAATAACATTAGCAAGTAAAATCGCCGCTCGCTCTGCTAGTGCGAGAAAAGTTAAAGGGTAGGCTACTTTTCTCGCTACTCGCCGGCGTTTTTGTCATCTCTCGGGTGCAATATGGGCGTGGCTACTTTTTTTCAATCTCGCTTTGGCTCGCAACAAAAGAGGAAGACGACAATTCGCAGAAAAGGAAGGGAAAGAAAAAGAGTTGCTCGCTCATCTCTAGTGAGCGATTTTACTAGTCCTGTGTAATTGAAATTCGCTGCGCTAGTTGAAACCGGTTCGCTCGCCAGCGACTTACTCGCCGGAAAATAGCTTGTAAACTCGCCCAATGTAATTGAGTCTTACAGAGGTATAGTGTGACCACGGAAAGATGGCCTTTGACATTGTATGGCCTTAATGATGAAAAGAGAGGTTCATTCATAAAAATAAGGGGAAACATAAACATCCCCAGGGTTGCTGCTGGAGTTCTTCCCCACCCCCCATTTCTCCCTATCGAAGAATGAACCCTCTATTTTCGTGATGAAGAGTCATGCAGTGACCACCTTTCCGTGGTCACAGTATACAGAATGCATAGGTAGGGTATGACATATGACATTTTATTGGCGAACCGTTGCTCCTAGAGGCATACTTCCAGTTGGAAAAAATATCCAAATAACGTGTAGTACTCAGATATGTCATTCGTGACGCTAAGGGTTGTATGGCAATTAAAATGAAGAAATTAGCTTTTCCTACCTTTTTCGTGTGTCCAAAAACCCAATTGGAAATTTTTTTTTTGTCCCTGTTTTTGAGTACAATATTCACAGAAATATTTGAATTCAAAAACGGAGAAATGTTGGGGGAAATAGCATTGAATACGGGAAAAGCATTCCGCCGACAAGGTTCATTATCTCTTTTTTCTCATTGACCTGATCCCTCGTTCCCAGGTCACTCTTTTGGCCATTCTGCTTGCCATGGGCGGAGATACGAGGGGGGCCCCAGCGTCAAACGTGAATGAGTCAACTGATCTAATGTACATATGAATTGAGATCATCATCATCGTGCTCCCCCTCCCCCCTCAGACTTCCAATTCTATCTCCGCCTATGATGTTTGCACACACTCTAGGTCACCTTTTGATCATTTCCATGTTCATACACCAGATCACTCTTTTGGCCACTCAGTGACCCGGACCCTTGCCCTATAGATCATTTCCAACGCTCAAATTCTCTAGGTTTTGCCACTCGCTGACCTGGTCCCTTGCTCTCCAGGTCACTCTTTGGCCATTTACAATCTTGCACACGCTCTAGGTCACACTTTTTGATCACTCACAAACGTGGTCCCTTGCTCTCTAGACAGTGCCGCCTGGGACACCAACCGGGAGCTCTCATGATAATGAAATCTTGTTAAAATTTTCGATTTTAAGCATGTAAAGTTCATAAGCTATCATTTATAATGAGGTGGGGCCCTCAGAAAAACCCATTAGCCCCAGATCATCTTACTTAAGACGGCCTTTGTCTCTCGGTAACTCTTTTGTTCACTCACATGCTTCCGAACTAGTTCACTCGTTCCGTCACTCACTCACCAAGTCTTTTGCTCTCTAGCCAGAGACGGCTTCACTGCCTGTGAGCAATGCTAATTTTGGTACACTTCTCCCATTCTACTAATTTTCTTGACCACCCGTCCCTCAAATTTATCGCTTTGGGCTATGCTCCCCGCCCCCCTCCTCCAGCACGTAAGTTTGAATGACACGTCGTTCGTGAATCGGAGGACTGACTGCATTCACAAAAAACAATTTTGTACTGGAAATGCTTTAATGAAAATGAAATGTTAGACACAGAAATACACTCACGAGAAAGGATACAGCGGGTGATTCCATAGCTTTCTTTTATAGAAGTCCCCAGTAGCACACAGTTATAGATCGACGTAGGGATTTCGATATCGTTCGACGTAGAAATGGCATACATTTGTTGACGTAGTTTGACATAGAGAAATTTAGATAATTATCATACAAGATATTCTTCTAATGAAATGCTGTAAAAATTAGAGTAAAACTATTTCAGAGAAAAAAGAAGATATTGGATGTTTATTGAGTGAAAACATTTTTACTATATTCTTTCAATATCGAACACGTAAAAATGTCTGACCTGTTTTCGACGTTAGGTAATCATTCGACGTTCCAACGTCGGACCGGTATTGGTACGATATTTTAACGATATCGTTGTGCTACTGCGGGTAAGAAAAAAAAATCGTAATGAAAGAAAAGGGAACATATATACGAGTATATATGTTACTGTCAAAGCCCGAAATTGGCCACTTCGTGAATTGGGCAATTTCGTTATATATTGACCCCGGACAATGTCCAAAATTCGGGCATCGGCCGGCCCGTCCATGAAGTGGCCGTTGATCCCTGGCTACAGAAGTCCAATAACAAAAACATGATTCGGGATCATCGCCAAAAAGGCGTATTTTTTCGTGCCAATTATGTCCACGTTAGTCATGGCAATCCATCAGACTGCAGTCACGATGCGGTAATCATTTTTTCCCTATAAAATTTGGCACAAAAAACTATATGCTTATATAATTATTTTTCATTTTTTTCTCTCAAATCTCTTTCTTTTTTCTCTTGTCATGGAGCTTATCATCACCACCTAGAGATAGAAGGCCTCTGCAGTGTTTGCCATAAACATCATTCAGACTACCTAGCAAGTTTGCCACATTTTGAAATACAGCATCCTATTTCGTTTCTTCTTATTTCGGTGTAGAATATACCTGATTGACTCACAAATACCGCGTCGTGATTGGATGTGGGGCATAGAAATCGCCAATTCTGAGCCCGATCATTTCTTTTCCTCGCAACGATGATACTGGCGCGAGCAGGGAATTTTTTTCCCTGAATATTCTGAGGGAAAATGGACTACTTACTTGACGTCACAAGCAGAGTGCGAAGGCCTTCTATCTCTAGGTGGTGATGAGCTAATCCAATACTGCTGCTACATATAGACATGTATCACACGTTGGCGTTTAAAAAAATGGATCTGGTTCCTACCGGGCTGTCTTATATCAGCACATCGAGCTTTGGCCAAAACTCTTGGCCACTTCGCGAAATGGGCTGCCAAAGTCCTAATCACTTCTGCAATTTGGACTTTGTTCAAAACTCTTGGCCAATTCGCGAAGTGGCCGGTTCCGTTGCAAATTGGCTTCACTTCGGGTTTTGGCAGTGACATGTGTATATCATTCAAAAATGAAACGAAATATTTTCATCATCGCTGACGAATGTCCATCATCACCTGTATAGATCCTGGAAACACCAAATGTTTACTAGCAATTGCAGGCTCACTGGTATTTCATCAGAAATTCTCCTAGACCTTCTGCCTTAGACCAGTGTTTCCCAACAGGTGTGCCCCGGCACCCTAGGGTGCCGCGATATCAGCTAAGGGATTCCGCGAGATATTATGGAGATAAATCAAAAAAATATTACAGTCCACTTAAGGTATTAAAATAAATCAAGTCGAATAAATTACTCTCGTGCATGACAGACTAAGTCGCCATCTGTGGTTGCAGTGTCAGCAATGAGAACTTTCCCCTGAGTCTGGCTGTCCATCATGTACGGTCCCGTTCAGAGCACACGAGTTCTAAAGAAAGATGATTCCTTGGCTTTGTAGTCTCGTGTCCGGAAAATTCACCGCCAGCAATTCACCGACAACAATTCACCGCCGGAAAATTCACCGACCAACAATTCACCGCTAGGAAAATTCACCGACCAACAATTCACCGCCATGCAATTCACCACTAGGAAAATTCACCGCTAGGGAAATTCACCGACTAGCAATTCACCGACAACAATTCACCGCCGGAAAATTCACCGACCAACAATTCACCGCTAGGAAAATTCACCGACCAACAATTCACCGCCATGCAATTCACCACTAGGAAAATTCACCGCTAGGGAAATTCACCGACTAGCAATTCACCGACAACAGTTCAATGCGAGGGAGTGAGCGATTGAGTGAGTCAGTGATTGAGTGACCGAGTGAGTGAGGGACTGAGTGAGTCAGTGATTGAGTGACCGAGTGAGTGAGTGACCCAGTGAGTGACTGACTGACCGAGTGAGTTAGTGACCCAGTGAGTGACTGAGTGAGTCAGTGATTGAGTGACCGAGTGAGTCAGTGACCCAGTGAGTGACCGAGTGAGTCAGTGACCCAGTGAGTGACCGAGTGAGTCAGTGACCCAGTGAGTGACCGAGTGAGTGAGTGACTGAGTGACCGAGTAAGTAAGTGATTGAGTTACTGAGTGAGTGAGTGATCCAGTGAGTGATTGAGTGACCGAGTGAGTCAGTGATTGAGTGAGTGAGTGACCCAGTGAGTGACTGAGTGACCGAGTAAGTAAGTGATTGAGTGACCGAGTGAGTGACCCAGTGAGTGACTGAGTGACCGAGTAAGTAAGTGATTGAGTGACCGATTGAGTAAGTGATTGAGCGGGTGAGTGAGTGACCCAATAGTGACTGAGTGAGTGAGTGACCCAGTGAGTGACTGAGTGACCGAGTATGTAGGTGATTGAGTGACCGAGTGAGTGACTGAGTGACCGAGTAAGTAAGTGATTGAGTGACCCAGTGAGTGACTGAGTGACCGAGTAAGTAAGTGATTGAGTGACCGAGTGAGTAAGTGATTGAGTGACCGAGTGAGTAAGTGATTGATCGAGTCAGTGATTGAGCGAGCGAGTAAATTGGTTAGTGAGTGAGGGAGTGAGTGAATTGGTAAGTGAGGGAGTGAGTGAATTGGTAAGTGAGGGAGTGAGTGAATTGGTAAGTGAGGGAGTGAGTGAATTGGTAAGTGAGGGAGTGAGTGAATTGGTAAGTGAGGGAGTGAGTGAATG
Organism: Pholcus phalangioides; assembly: GCF_987345545.1. NCBI lineage: Eukaryota > Metazoa > Arthropoda > Arachnida > Araneae > Pholcidae > Pholcus > Pholcus phalangioides. Next base: position 5,806,417 of record NW_028301620.1, on the reverse strand, counting down.
GTCAGTAAGTGAGTGAGGGAGTGAGTGAGTGAGGGAGTGAGTGAATGGTCAGTAAGTGAGTGAGGGAGTGAGTGAATGGTCAGTAAGTGAGTGAGTGAATGGTCAGTAAGTGAGTGAGGGAGTGAGTGAATTGGTTAGTTAGTTAGTTTTTAACCTAGTAGTGCCACAAATGATTAACAAATCCGATTGTTCCGAAAATGTATTTATGATGAAGTGTAGATTTGAAGACACTTGGATCGGGCGTCCTCTTCGTCGTGGTGGTCGTCGTCGTCAGCCGCGCTTTGACATCGACATTTGGAACTGCTTTCAAGGAACGCGTAACGATTTACCAACAATTCTATAGAAGGATGGCATCGAGCGTTCCAACAGCAATTATCTGCTCACCACCCACATAGATATATGGAAGTTCATCGGTGCCATAAAAAGAGCACAGAGTTTGAATGAAGTTCGGATGGAGCAAATTGTAAGTGGACAAAACCATCACATTGATTAGGAGAAAGAAATACCGGGACTCTGCGCAGAGATTAAAGAATTTACCCTTGACCGAATTCGCAAATTTTATGGGGTCCCAGACTGGATATACCTTGGGCTTCCACTATCGCAAGGACCCCTGGAAATGAAACCTTTTAATTTCCCCATGAAGGTATATGTGCAATCCCCCGGGTACCCCGACCCTGTATGTTGGGAGCACTGGTGATATATGCATATTTTACGTATACATACCTCTCGGCATGACCCCCACGAGGGCAGGGCTGACAGGGGCCGGAACGTTTCTTATCGCTTTTTGATATTTTCACACTATAAATTAAGCACAGAGGGGCCCGTGAAAAAGCTGGTTTGGGGGCCCGCCATCCATTTCAGCTTAGGGGACCTGCTGTAGGATGTGGGAAACTCGGGGTACATGCACATTACTTGGTCCCGATGTGTCAAATGGGTCCCGATATATGCAAGAGTTAAATGAAAACTTGACCCCAAAATCGTAACCGACTTCCGTAACACAAAAACGTAACAGATTTCCATCACTCAAAAAACGTCACCGACTCCCGTAATAAAAAAATCGTCACTAATTTCCGTTGCATAGGAAGTATATATATATACGTATATAGTAAATATAAAGTACATATAGATATACTAGATACGCACTAGGGCGGGATTCCTGAAAGTTCATCACGTGAAATCGCGGGTAACAGCTAGTTCATCATAAAAAAAATCCATTGGTTACTGATGATCAGCGATGTTTTTTTATAATATCAAAGTGATAACAGGAGATGATTTTAAGCATTTTTAGGAAGTTAATTCATCGCGTATCCACCTACTTTATTATCTTTTAATTCTGTTATTATCTCTTTTAACATTTCATTAGAAGTTTCTGAGTAAAACAGAGTTAATGGAATTTTGTTGAATATACTATCTTGTATTGGGCAACAGCAATTGTAATTTATACAAATACAAGGCCACAACAGGCAAAATGCCCAGCGAGAAAAAGATGCCCACAATAAATATGGATGTCATATATTTCAAAAATACAGCAACCCGAATCCGTATCATCTGAATTTCTTCTCATAAAGTCATTATTTAAACTTTCCGCCATATCTTTAGGACATGGCACTTACTCACTCAATAGATCACTCACTCACTAGATCGCTCACTCACTCACGGACTGACTTTCTCGCTCATTGAATCAGTAACCCACTCGCTCACTGAATCACTTACTCACTCAGTCGCTCACTGAATCACTTACTCACTCGGTCACTCACTCACTCAGTAACTCAATCGCTCATTCCCTCGCTAACTGACTCGCATCGAACTGTCGTCGGTGAATTGCATGGCGGTGAATTGTTGGTCGGTGAATTTTCCTAGCGGTGAACTGCATGGCGGTGAATTGTTGGTCGGTGAATTTTCCTAGCGGTGAATTGCATGGCGGTGAATTGTTGGTCGGTGAATTTTCCTAGCGGTGAATTGCATGGCGGTGAATTGTTGGTCGGTGAATTTTCCTAGCGGTGAATTGCATGGCGGTGAATTGTTGTCGGTGAATTTTCCGGCGGTGAATTGTTGGCGGTGAATTTTCCGTAAACCTTGTAGTCTAGTACTAGTGCGCTCATTCGGTAAGTGAGAGGACGTAGGTTCACAATTTCCCTCAAAGACAGGATTTATCCTTTCTTGGATTTATCTTCGCATCAGCCAGCTGTCGAAACCTTCGTAATAATAGCGGAGGGTGACATCATCTTCGGATAAGCTAAAAAACTTCATTTTTCAACACTTATCGAGATTGCAATATGCAATAGATATGTACTTTCCATCTCTTTCCACCGAGCGTCTCGACTGGCTTGTCTCATCATTTGATTTCGCAGACAGTGCGGAGAAAATAGATTTCATTGCTTGCTGAAAAAATCAGATGAATTTATTGATCTTCGCGGTGATTCCACACTCAAAGGTAAAAGCTCACCAAGAGTGAGTCGTCAGTGGCTGTTTTTTGTTTTGATTGGATTGAGAGAGGAGTATCATAATCTAATGACCCTTTCACCCTTTTCAACATCATATCATTCTATGCGAGCAAGCCTTTTCTGATTATGGAGACTATTAAAATACAAAGCAATAAATACACTGCAAGGCCTTGAGGACGATATGGGTGTTTCGTTGCCAAATCTAAGGCCTGATATCAAGTGTCCGTGATCTAAGCATCAATCAAAAGTTTCACATTAATGTTAATCGAACAAAACTCTATTGATGTATTTTCACTCAGTGATTTTTGTTGTAGTGAACTCTATTCAAGGAAGGGTGCCCCAAATTTTGATGTTATTCCCAAGGGTGCCGCGAACTTCAATAGGTTGCGAAACACTGCTACAAATATTCGCTGACTGACCCGGTCTCGTGATCTGCAGGTCACTCCTATACTCATACTCTCTAAGTCACGGGTTTCCAACAACTTCACCAAGCACCAACTCTGACCATATCGCTATGTTGCAATTTACTGCCATTTATGAGGTGGGTTAGAAATGAAAACGATGTGTCTATCGGTGGTCGCCTCGAGCACGTAAAGGGTAACGGGTTTCCAACTGGATTTCCGTGGCAGCTTTTTTGATGTTTCGCATGAACAAACGCCAAGGAATCCTTAAAAAATCCCGGATGCCAGAGAGCTTTCAAAGAAGAAAACTTTCCTGTTACTTACATTCGCGAAACAGTTCTTTGTTTTGAAGTTTACGAGGTAGAATCGTTCAAAAACAAAAGAAAAAAATCCAGAGCATTTGGATGACTAACATGGAGAATATGGAAGCATGTGAGGAACCAAAAAAGTGTGCAAATATGAGTGACCAAAAGACCAAATTATCTGGTGAGCGAGGGTAAAAAACAGCGACATAGAGGCAGGGCAGTCATAAGAGTATCAAGAGCCCCCCCGGGCCAATTGATTTTCCTGAGGTCCTACCAAACAAATTCTCGAAAATTTCAACCAGATCTCATTTTTGGGATGCCCCTCTTCGCTTGAGGCCCCAGGGCCGTGCCCTGGTGGAGCCCATGCCTTAAGGGGGTGTGAAAGCACGTTAAGGATCGAAAGAGTGACCTAGACACAGAGGCATATTTTTGGTGTGGTGGGAGGGGGGGGGGGACTATAACCAGGCAGGGTGGTTAATTTGGAGAAATGAGTGTTCTCAAGAAAACTAGACTATAATGGGTGAATGGCGGCAAAATTTGTATAGCTCACAGGCCACAAAACGATAAATCCGCCTCCGGAGGGGGTCTCGGGCAAAGCGCCCTCATCGGAGGTCCTAAAAATTATGTGACTGTTGTAAATTGCTCGAATTTTCACGTAGAAAAATGAAGCATTTGCCCGAGCGGCACCTACCATTTACCATTATCGTGGAGTGCCCCCCCCCCCCTATCCACCAGAGAAAACAGACCATGAGGTAGTTTATAAAAGAATCAAGAAATTCAGAATTAAAATGAGTGAAACAGCACTCAATGGTTCATAAATTTAGCAAAAATACCCTCCGTTGGAAAGCACCGGAGGTGTGGTAATGAAACGGCGGTTCTCAACCTTTTTTTGACTCGTGGAGCCCTTTCTGTTATACGATTACCATGGCGCAGCACCTCAGGTCAATATTTTATTTATTAATCACAGCTATTGATTAATTTTTATAATTTAAAAATATTTATAATAATTTTTTTTTTCGAATTTACTATTTTTTGTATATTCCCTTTCCTCGAGCGGCAGCGGAGCTCCTGGGGAGTGTGCTGCTCCGGGGAGCAGCGGTTGAGAACCGCTGTTTTAATTGGAAAACAATTGTTGTTTATTGTTGATGTGGTGGCGCCATCTCTTGTAAACATGTGTAATGAGCCATGCGCACGTGCGTTCTTATGTCCAAGTTTAGAAAAAAAAAAAATTCTGTTAACCCTAATTCAACGCTTTCTCTCGCATACTGAGTGTGTAAATTAATATCGTTACACATTAACGCTTTACTGCCGGTTTAGAAAGCCCCGTTGAGCGGAATAAAATTGATATAACAATGATACTTTATATTTTCCAGATAGAGGAACACACACTTCCTTTAATTTCGATATCTGTACAGAATGACAAAATAACATGCTACCTTTTATACAATATAGGGGATTTTTTTTTCACATCAAAAAAACTCTATGTACTCTATGAGAAGCAGTCTAAGTCATTCTCAGAGTATAAACGTCCATATTTGTAAAAAAAAATGGTGCCTTTCGTTGTTACTTATGTCCATAACCAACAAATGGGTAAAAAGAAAATTTTATCAGCCAAAATATATCCCCTTTTAGAAAATAACTACAGGATGTATTATACTGAGGAAATAATTGAACTAGAACCCCTCCTGCCACCTATCAAAAAAAAAACATAACTGTTAATGATCCTGCAATTAAAATTAGTAAAAAATGATGCGCCACATTAAAAAAAACATACGATATTAATAAATATTTTGTAAGCAATAATATAAATTTTGAAGTTTGCTGCAAAAAATTTAACAGTTGATGTTTGTGTACAATACAATAACAGTAGTAACACATGCAACGTAAAATGAAACTGTTTCATATGCTCTTCAATTGTAGTCACAAGAACACAACGGTCAAAGATGTATGAAGATTTCGAGAGCCGCTTTGACAGCGGTCGTCGCCCTTTGTGCGTGTTACTAACGTTACTTTATTGTAAACAAATATCAATTACTAAAATTTCGAAACAAATTTAATAGTTTAAGTAATATTTAATTACTTATAATATATTTACTAATATGCCATACTATATATTTTTTCTTTACGCGGCTCATGAGTCAAAAACCGCTCATGAGGGGACCATACCCCCTCCTACGCCAACCAAAAATTTAAAAAAAGTTCAATAATTTGGTTAAAAAAATTAAAACATTGAAAGAAAATATCTTTATGTGCTATTTCAACCAATTTCTGTGTGTGAATTTCAACTCCTTTTGGAGAGCGGTAACTCCAAATTTTTCGCGAAGACAATTTTTGTACTCCCCCCCCCCCCCCACAAGCCTTTTGTACCCCCTTGGAATGGAAGGTCGATCCTGCGTACGCCCCTGATTAAGAGGTGGTGCCTCTTTCATTTTGCCCTGGGGCATATGAGGCAATAGGGACACACTTTGTTTGGATAAATATTCTAAAATTTGTTTGAGCTCTGCAAAACAGAATTATTATCAGTGACGGACTCGCATCACGATGACCCACCACAGTAGTGGTCGGCTGAAGTCGGTTTTCTATGGTTCCCAACTTACAGGCGCAAATGCGAGCCGATCTCCCAGTTAAAAAGTCTCACCACAAAAAGTAATAGGCCTGCAACGGTACAAATTTTAAATCATCACACTTCACTCATAGTCAAAAAAATTGATGGCAGCACTAACATTAAACAGAACATTTACAAGTAGGATATTAAACAGGCTTAACAAGCGTTAACCAGAAACACATACACTCCGACATCTGCCAATTCGTTAGAAATTCCGTAGAAGAATGTGTACGAGGTGCATGTGCGGTTAAGTAGTAGCCTTATTATCCTTGAGGGTTCCGCCGAACAGCGTTATAAACATCAAGGGTTCCGCGAGAAACTTTCATGTTGGAAACCCCTGCTCAAGGTCACACTTTTGGTTGCTCAGTGACTCGGTCATTCGATCTCCAGATCACTCCCGTGCTCATACTCTCTTGGTTACTCACTGACCTGGTCACTGTTTTGCCCATTCACATGCTCTATAGGTTTGGTCCCTCACTCTTTAGTCATTTACAAGCTTGTAAACGCTCTAGGTCACACCCTTGCGCACTAACACTCCTGGGCTCACGCACTGTCTAGATCACTCACAGACGTGGTCCCTCGGTCTCTAGACAGTGCCGGATGGGGATCGCGTGTCAAAATTTTTGATTTTGCGCATGTCAAGTTGGGAAGCAATCATCTATTATCAGGTGGGGAGGGTGCCTCTGAAAAACCTATTTACATTTATTTGAGTGTCCATATGATCTTAAGACGGCCACTTCGCCACCCTTCTCCCATTCTACTAATTTTCTTGCCCACTCTGGTCCATAGCCCGATAAGTTTCCCTCCGTCCCAAGTTTGAATGACACTTCTCCATTCGTGTGAATCTGAGGATTGATTGTACTCACTAAAAACAATTTTGTATGTGTACTGGATATGCTTTAATGAAATGCTTAAACACACACAGAAATACACTCATGAGAAAGGACATTGCGATCGTCTCCATAGTTATTATAGAAGGGGAGAAAAAAAACAAACTTTTATATATATATATATAATGAAGGAAAAAAGGCAACATGCTCAAAACGAAACAAAAATATTTTGTATGACTGACAAATATTCATCACCATTATTAGCGGCCTACTAACACCAAATGTTTACTTGCAGTTGCAGGTTCACAGGTACTTCGTCAGAACTTCCCCTAGACCTTCCACACTTGCCCTGGACGGATATTCCCGCTTATACACGGCGGATAACCCGTACGTTTGGCGAAGATCGAGGCGCCTGAGATTCCCGGCGTGGTTGACGAAATACGCCAGGTCCTTCAACGTGACGGAAACGCCGTGCAGCTTGACGGAACGTATCGGGTTCTCCGACGACTCATCCCCGTCGATCAGTTGCCCGAGAGCCTTGCCGAACTGGCAGTTGATCCGGTCCTCGATCCTCATTGCGATACTCAAACAACGCAGGGAACGTTTCCATTTCTGCGTCATCTTGGCGTAGGCGTCGTCGTCCCTCATCACTCCTGGACGTCGGCACTGGTATTCGAGTTTCTCGAGCTTGTCGGTCGACAATTTGGACAGGACGTCCGGGGAATCGTTGCAAGTGATGAGCCGGACCAAGTTCGGTGAGTTTCCGACGACCAGGTAGAGCTCTCTGTCCGTCAGACCGCCGTAGCAGGTGAAGGACCGCAGCATCTGGAAACCGCCGTCTCCGCGTGCACCGCCGTCGCATTCGAAACCGATATTTCGCAGGGCCAGTTCCTTCATCAGCGGACAGCAAACCTTGAACTTCTGGACGTTGAATTTACAACGGCGGTGGCTCGAAGAAGGAGGCACGACCCGGTTCAACACGCGCAGTTCCTCTAGCAAAGGGCAACTCGCAGCGACGTCTGATAGATCGATTCCCAGATCTAGGCCGTAGACGTATAGTTTCTTTAAACCGCTGCACTTGCCGATGATCGCCTTGAAGAGGTCCCTCTCGAGCTGGCGACGTTTGTCGATGACCATCAGGTTCCGAACGTGTGGCAACAAGCCTCTCTCGGCGAATCCCTTCAGATCTTCCAACGTAGTTTTCCTCTCCTCGTGGACTTGTATGTCGCTCCACAGAGTCGGCAGCAGGGCGGCTTCCCTCCAACTTTGGCAGACATTGGCTACGTTGTCCAGCAGATTCTTGTTGCCTTCGGATATGACGTAGTATGAAAATATACGAACGAGAACATTTCTCGGAATGTCGTCCATTTTTACGGGAGACATCGCGGTAAATCAGACGACGAACGACAGCCACAACCGGGATTCCCAAGCGTGTTTGATCAGCAGAAGCGATTGGTAAGGCCTTTGAAACGGCTGTCACCGAAATAGGAAATATATTTCTAACGAAGTTTTACATCGGTGGTAACATTTTGTGTACCATGTGTGACCCGGGAAGATACGGGACATGATCTCTATTTCTTCCCCAAGGGGTTTCGCCGCCTGTGGGATTTTTCAAATTTTGCTCACTATACTCATTCTGTTCTAATTTTCTTGCCTATTGATTCCTTAAATTTGCCACCCTGGGTTATAGCACGGCCGACTCAATTCATAGCCAACAAAGCTAGAGATCACGCCATGTTATCCATCCGATGCTCGCTCATGGCTGGCTAGTTGTGTTTGGTCACGTGGCACCAGGCACGGATCTATAGGGCGGGGGCAAAATATGAAATATCACCCCCCCCCCCAATTCAAGAAATAATTTTCGTAACTTTTATTGCATCATCCGTTGAAAATTACCTGTATCAACGGTTTTGAATAAATAACAAATTCAAGAAAACTTCCACCAAATGACGGGAAAATTCTGGACGGAGAAAAAAAATGGGGACTGTCCCGAAAAATAGGGAACAAAATGTGGGACGTATGGTCACTTGATTCACAACAATTTGTATTTAAAAAAAAATAATTACCCCTTCCAACAGGAAGCTCCAGATCCGCCCCTGCGTAGCACATTCTGTTTGCAGCACTGGGGAGAAACGTATGGGGAAATATATTCAATCGTAAAGCAGGGTTTTCCTAGGAGCAGGTTTATACAACATTTGCAGCGTGAAAAAACCCCTGCACTAACCCATAGAGTCACACTCACTTACTCATATGGTCATTCACCCAAGCACCTGGTCCCCTCACGCGGTCAATCACGTACTTGGTCACTCACTCGGTCATTTATACATTCAGGGCAGGTGAAATGCCAGAGGCAGAATGTCAGGGGCGAAATTTCCTTATCCCAAATATACCATATTTGAAAACTCTGCAATGAGGACGCTCCTGCCCGAACTTTTGGCAACGACTCATTTGTTTTTGCAGACAACAGATGGCACTATTATACCGAACGTGGGTAAATGGCACCATTATTCCCAACTAAAACAGCACTGCTGTATGAATTTGTTTTTTACCACGAGACCTATTCTTGAGACGGATGCTACGGATTTTTTTCCTTCCAGGGCTGTTTTTGGGGTAAAGAGTTTTGGCTAGAATAAAATCTGCCATGTTTAAAAAAACACCTTCGGTGAATTTTAACGGTGATTTTTTTCCCCCTTTTTTTGTGAAGAGATTCTTTGTTTAACTGTTCTGGGAAGCCCCGGGTAAGCGTTGATTAGGGTAAGGGGGCACCGCGGGTGGGAAAAAGCTTGAGAAATGTCCTGCCCTGATTTGGGTTAAATTAGCTGTTGCTGGGCTAAAAATGGTATTCTCGAGATGATGGTTTATTTTTATTCCACAGCTTCTTTCTTTATGCGGTCCACGCCGCTTGATGTGATCACATCGAGATCGGGGTTTCTGATAACAATGACCGAATGATAACTATATGCGAAGAAGTCCCGTACTCAACTACAGCGAGCATACATTTCGTTTGGTTGAACGGGACGTATCGTAAAAGGGTATTGGTAAAACAAAAAAAAGAGAACTGTTTTTCTTTCCCGCGTAATTGGCTGCAAAATGTTTCAACCGATCCCTTTTTTGTGCTTCTAAAACAAGACCTTTTCTTTTTCTTCTTTTTTGAGCTGAAATTCTGCATTTTTGTTATTCGGCTAGGGGGCGCCTCCTCCCCCAGACGAAAAAAAATTTTTTTTTTTCAATTAAAATTTCGAAAGAAATACCTTTACATGTTATTATAATCGATTTTTTGTCTATTTCAATGCTATTTGAAGAACTCAAAATTTCTCTTTAAGAAATTCATTGCGACCCACCCTTTAAGCCATATATGGCCCTAAAAATGTGGCCCTAAAGGTTATCTGATGAGGCTTACCCTCGAACCCAATTTTGTAAAAATGAACTAAGTGGCACATTTACAGATCGCTTAAATGACCCGCGGCGCGATTCCAGAGCAATTAAGTGGCCCGTGGCACATTTCCAGATCATTGAAGTAGGCCAGTGGCACATTCAAAGATCGCTTAAGTAACCTGTAACACAGTTCCAGAACACTTAAACGATCCGTGGCTCATTTAGAGATCCCTTGAGTGACATGTGGCACAATTTTAAAGCACTTAAGCGGCCTCCCGGTACCGTTCTACATCACTCGAGTTTACCCGCGGAATATTCCCAGATTACTACTGTGATCCCCGGCATAATTACAGATCATTTAAGTGATGCATTGCACAGTTCCAGAGAACAGTTAAGCCTCACGGAAACATTTCCAGAGCACTTGAAGGATCCGTGAAACATTTAGAGATCGCTGAAGTGGCTCTATAAGGGATTTATCATTAGGGAGAATGTTAATTCATTTGCCCACAAACTAGCGAAAGATTTTTCTCGTATTTGGCGCACCGAGTAAGATGCCATGAAGAATATTTCATATTTTCATAAAGGCTGGTTGATGACGTAAGCATCATCCAAACTCCCCCCCCCCTGTCATCAAAAGTCAGCAAATCGGGAACCCCCCCCCCCCCATCGATGCTGACGTAATACTTGAATGACCCTTTATGCGTAATAGCCAAGCGTCGTCCATGACATTATGAATCGTAGCCTACTAAATTCATCACATTTACCGGTTATTATGTACAATCGCCATTTCTAATTGGTAAGTAGGATAAATATCGGTCTCTTTCCGTGTTAACATTTTATTATTCAGATGACCGTACTGTGAGCCAGAATCTGAATCAGATATAATGAACTCTGATTTAGCGAATTTTTTCGAACATCGTCGAAATAACTCCTATAATTAGCTCATATTTGACGAATTCTGAAACCTGATCTTGATATAACAAACTCCTATTTGACAAATTTTACGATTTACGTGCAATAAATCTTTTTTCCCAACATTAGGTACAAATTTAGAAAACAGATGAACATTCCCTGGATGTAATCAGCTCTAATCTCAACAATTTCTTGAGAAAACGTCATCAGCAGCGAAACAAGTGACGAAAAATTCGTCGTTGTATCCGAGGTGGTTGCATTTTAACGACGCTATAAGCAATGTTCATCAACATTATTCTTTATGGGAATGAGTACGAACCGTCAATTATAGGCATTACAGTCGAAGTCGTTATAACCGAGTTTTACTGTACGTTTACAGTCACGCATATGCACAAAACACGTTTGGATTGCACAAATTCCTTAGAAATTTCCCAGAGGAATGTTTATGAGATGCATGTGCGGTTAAGTAGTACGGTATAAAACTCCTCTTAACGGACACTGCACTGATGGAGTGCAGTGTCTCTCTTCGACGGGCAAATAATATTCCCCCCGGTGTAATAAAAGTATGCCATTGAAACCCTTGATAAACGGTCACCAATTTTTTACGGACGATTTACTGTACTTAATTATCGCACTAGTAAACAGATTAATGCTTTCCAAATCTGTTAAGCTAAGCAAATGGGTGGCTTTAATTAATGGGCGGCTTTCCTTGGCTCAGCGTGGAGTCACTTCGGTTATAACTGGAGAAACCGCGAGACACCCAGACTGACGCAAAAATCAACGTAAGCACTTCAGCCCCTCCCCCTGGAGGGGAAACCAGGTATTTCAGGTAAAACCAGAATTTATTGATATGCCAAAGATTACATGTACTGCATCGTAATGAAAATGATGTAAATCGAAGAATCAAATAAACCAAAAGTGAAAGTCAAAATGCAACGGGCACCAATAATAAATTATAGAAAAAGTTGCGTAAAATCATATTACAGGGGCAATCAAAAGTTTGATCGATCAAGGATTGCATGACAGAGAGGCGGAGCACCCCATTCCGCTCAGACAGTTCAAACGGTACTAGTGTCCTCTTGTCGAAACAGTCGATTGACGGTATATTAATAACTCATGTGGTCAATCCTATCCATCCCGAAGAAAATTTTACGGGAACCACAGAAAACCAACTTCAGATGACCATCAATGTGGCGACGGTAGAGTTCGAACCCGGGTTGTCGCATTCGACCACCACAGCGGCAACTAAGTTTGGCTGTAGTAGTCTTGAATGAAACGATTTCTGCTCAGCTCTGCGAACCCTTAGCCCACCACCTCAAAACCCGGCACCATTGGCACAGTGACTCGAAACAACGAGCCAGTGATACCATTGCCACGACGATGTTCAGTGTAAGTGGCTGAGCAACTGACCTCCAAATGCAGAGAGGGCGAACGCAAAGGGTTCGCTCACTCAAACTGCCGGGGGCCACGATGCTCGGTACCTCTCTGGTCCACAGAGCTAAGCCAAACTAACAGGGGAGAAAGAAAAACGAACCACAAAAACATCAAACGAGGACATTGGGAACCCTTCCCAGAGCTACCTAACCGTGTCAATGCCCACGACCGAAGCCCTAAAAACTGTGATTCTTACCTAATTCTAGATTAGGCCTCATACATAGGCCTTCCTTCGAGGCTAGACGCAAACGCGTCTTACCAGATTGGAATCTCCAACACGAATGATTTTCAACAGACGTTTCAACACCTACAAAATGTATTTTTAAGCATGCCATTGCTCAATAAGGAGCGAGAAAGTAATTCATTTGTTGAAACACATTGTTGTTAACTATGGTAAGGACGAATCGGCCAGCACAATGGTGCGCAAAACGGGGGTCGCGTCAATGAACTAGGGGTGTCGCGAGAGATTCTCCAAAATAAAAACTTCCAAATAAGAAATTCATTTTTATTTTAAAATGCGTCAAAACTAAAGAATGCCTTTATTCAGCTGAGCTAATTACCATGTATCGTACAATGTAATTTTTCCAAATTCTACTTGTACAATAACCAATATATCGGCTTCGTCATGCCAGAATGACGAATGTGCAATGTCCTTGCAAAAAAAAAAGAACGTGAGAAATGACAATTTTATTTACCATCCGTGGATGAACTATGTAAATGTTCCTATGTAATTCATGTTCCCATGAATGTCTGTGCGACTTGTCTAAGACTTATTAATACACCTTATTTGGAGAAACATCAGGAGTCAGTATATCTTCCTGTATAGGACTATAAAGCAACGCATAACAACAAAGACAGGCTGGCGTTGCAGAGAGACGATTTATACCCGTCTTGTATACCACAAGTATTACAGGACTTCTGTCCTGTGTACTCCAAGATGATCCACCATCTCGGTGAGATTTTACAAACCAACGGACACTTCAAGAATGTACCTCAACAAAGCTATAACCACAGTGTCATGGGACGCTGTTTAGAGCGCATGGGCGCTAGAATGTTCATCTTCGGATGGAATCAAGAACTTTCAGAAGATTATGATGTCGATTTTACAGTTGATTTTTAATTTCTTCCTCCGTATATTATGATACGTCCATTGATTATATGTTAATTTATATGTGAAATCTATATGTAACGAAGGTTTTAACAACTGGATGTTGCGAAGATATATTTTGGAAAGAAAGAAAATTCAACTGCCCCTGCGGGGAATCGAACCCACGTCCTTTCACTTTCCGGGTGTACGCACTAGACTACAGAGGCACCGAATTTCTCAATCTTTCCTTGGAGCTCGTGTACACTGAAAGGGACCGTCCATGTACGGTCCTTCAATGACCCCTAAAGGAGCTGAGAGAGAACACATTCTAGCCTCCTACATGGTCTTGCAGCTTGATAAAGATAACTTACACGAAAAAAAAATTCAGTTTGGTTAAACCTTAGCTTCAGAATGTGCAAAAAAAAAACTTTCGGTCGAAAAAAAATTGATAGCATTTTACGAAGTCCCGAGAACTATTCCCATGTATTGGTTCGTTCCGTTTCTTGCAAAAGTGATAACATTATCCGTGATTATAGTAAGCGCGTCAACTGTACTAGTAAAATGGAGCACAGAAGCACATTTATGGTTTTGCCGCCCTTCTCCGATTCTAGTCTAATATTATCTTGACTAATTTTTCCACGAATTCGTCACCCTGTGCTCTTACCCGCTTGGTCTCCCACGCTCCTGCAAGTACACCTATGTCTCTAAGTCACTCTTTTGGTCACTCCCATGCTCACACACTCTCCAAGTCACTCTTTTAGTCATTCCATGATTGCGCACAGTTTTGGTGACTCAAAAACTTGCAGACTGTTCTGGTCACTCACATGCTTGCACTGGACATGCTTGCGCACGCTCTAAGCCATTATTTTCGTTGCTCACTGACATGGTTCTTTGCTTTATAGGTCACTCTTTAGATCTTTTACACGTTTACAAACGCTCTAAGTCACTTTTTCGATTATTCACATGCTTGCACACGCTCCGGGTCACCACTCTTTTGCCCAATCACTCACTCAGTCCCTTGCCGTCTAGGCAGAGGCGGTTTATTGAGGGTTATACAGGCTTCCATTCTACTAGCTCTTGTGGTCACTTATTTCTCAAATTTGCCATTTGCCGCCTCTCTGAACTCTGGCTATAGCCCGCAAAGGCACCCCCCCCCCCCCACCTGCAAATACGCCATCAATGTAGCACGCAAGACCGCGTGGCTAGAACAGTATTTGTCTGGTGGTATAGTCAAGTGGCAACTTGGGTTCTTGTTTTCTGGAACTTGGATTGATTGACTGACACATGACTGATGTTTTTGAGGCATATTCATTCATTCCGTTGACTGTTCATTCGTTCATATTCGTTCATTTCCGTTGAGGCATTGCGGAGAGTGACTGAAATTTTCATTCTTTGTTTGTGCCCTCTCTGTGTTGCGAAAGGTGAACATTTTTTTTAATCTATTGTGCAGTAATTGCAACGACTGCTTGCAAAGGATAGTTTATAGCTATTTTCAAACTGAGATTACATCGTACAACACCCCCTGTGAGCAACACTTATAACTTCGGTATCAGATTTTTACGGCTTTAAGAATGAACATGCCGCTTGTTTTATTCGTCTATTGATCACCGTTCCCAAGTTATTTCATTTTAAAATCAGGGAGTGCTTTTGGGACACCCTGTATAAAGGCGTGCGAAATTACATAAAAAATGAGGACATCTGCAACCCTATCCACACGAGTTAAATCGAATGGCAACAGAACGTTGAGTTTTGAATCATCCTGTATATATTTTTTGAAAATTTTCGATATTTATTTGCAATTTTAGAAATCTGTAGAAAGTTTCTGGAATTCAATTAATGAGAATTTTCGTATTTTCGCGGAAAAACAAGTAACCAATCACAACGTAGGCTGTCCCAAATTGTTTAGACAGCAATTATCTGCGCAACCGTTGACTTTAGAATTACAATTTCAAGTCCAAAAAAGTTTCCAAATGACATGCAGTTACTTATAATCCAAAAATTTGTATGAGGGGTAACATACACACAAAAAATAAATATATAAACTGAAGAAAAAACTGGTACAGGCATGCGTATGCAAATAAAGTGGTATGGAACCAATCAGAGTACGGAGCTTCGGTCGGCAACGCCTATATAACACAACAAGTGTCTGGCATAGTTGTTAGATCGGTTACTGCTGCTACAATGGCAGGTTATCGAGATTTAAGTGAGTTTGAACGTGGTGTTATAGTCGGCGCACGAGTGATGGGACATAGCATCTCCGAGGTAGCGATGAAATTTGGATTTTCACGTAAGACCATTTTACGAGTGTACCGTGAATATCGGGAATCCGGTAAAAAATTAAATCTACGACATCGCTGTGGCCGGAAAAAGATCATGCAAGAACGGGACCAACGACGACTGACGAGAATCATTAAACGTGACAGACGTGCAACCCTACCGCAAATTGCTGCAGATTTCAATGCTGGGCCATCAACAAGTGTCAGCGTGCGAACCATTCAACGAAACATCATCGATATGGGCTTTCGGAGCCGAAGGCCCACTCGTGTACCCTTGATGACTGCACGACAGAAAGCTTTACGCCTCGCCTGGGCCCGACAACACCGACATTGGACTGTTGAGGACTGGAAACACGTTGCCTGGTCTGACGAGTCTCGGTTCCAATTGCTTCGAGCTGATGGACGTGTACGGGTATGGAGACAACCTCATGAATCCATGGACCCTACATGTCAACAGGGGACTGTTCAAGCTGGTGGAGGCTCTGTGATGGTATGGGGCGTGTGCAGTTGGCGTGATATGGGACCCCTGATACGTCTAGATACGACTCTAACAATTGACAGGTACGTAAGCATCCTTTCTGATCACCTGCACCCATTCATGTCCATTGTGCATTCCGACGGACTTGGACAATTTCAGCAGGACAATGCGACACCCCACACGTCCAGAATTGCTACAAAGTGGCTCCAGGAACACTCTTCTGACTTTAGACACTTCCGCTGGCCACCTAAATCCCCAGGCATGAACATTATTGAACATATCTGCGATGCCTTGCAACGTGCTGTTCAGAAGAGATCTCCACTCCCTCTTACTCCTACGGATTTATGGACAGCCCTGCAGGATTCATGGTGTCAATTACCTCCAGCACTACTTCAGACATTAGTCGAGTCCATACTACGTCGTGTTGCGGCACTTCTGCGGGCTCGCGGGGGCCCTACACGATGTTAGGTAGGTCACCAGTTTTTTTGGCTCTTCAGTGTATATACATACAGCCCTCGTATGATAAAAGTTCCAATTATTGAAATGTAGATCCCGCTCTGGAAAGTTATTTGCAAAAAAATTTCATATTTTTAAATGCAATGTATTATTTATCGACACATTAAATATATAAAATCACTTTGTTTCGAAAACCTATCACTGCGTTCGCAAGTTTTCATTGGCTCAAAAGTTTTTACTTTTTGGAGAAGAACACAATAGAATGATCACTCACGCATTTTACTTTTTTTTCCCAGTAGATGACAGTTATTTTGACAATTACAGAATTTTTACAACTTTGAATTTAATTTACTTGCAATTAGTGAACCACACTCTCAGAGTCGGTCGTTGGCAATAAATGCTGAAAATTTCAAAGTCAAATATCCCTATTAATATCGTATTTAAAAATATGTAATTTTTTTGTAAATGACCTCTTAGACCCGTATTCACACGTCACTAATTGCATTGGTGTCTGGAAGAAAGGCACGTGTTACAATTTAAAAAATTTTCAGAAAACGCCAAAAACTTAAAGGCATCTATCTCATTTCACAATTCCTGCGGAAATCACACATGGCCTTCATCGGTGTGCCCTTATGCGGTGGTTTTTGGACACCGAACCCATTACAGCAAAGTTTTTTTCACATCACATTTTACCTTCTTCCGTACATAATTTTTTTTTTGCAAAACATGTAGCATATTATGCCCTTCTTCCAGAAACCCATTTAATTGAAAGTTTTAGCATACTGGGCCTACAAAAAAGTTAGTTCCTCTAATTTTTTATGCACAGGAACCCCTCAAGACATTTTGACCAACCGTACATCATTTGGAAACATATTGTGTAATTTAAAGTACGTATGTTTCTAAAGGCAACGGTTGCAGAGATGTCGGCTGTGCAAACAATTATGGACAGCCTGTATAAAGAGTTTTGTTCGGATATTTCCATTTTTCTTCACTGAAGTTGTAAGCCTCCAAATCAATATTCAATCGAATCACCGCCATTTATTTACGTTTTTTCTCACTTCCAGTTTACAGGTCCGATTTCACATCAAAAGATTCCGGTTTCCAGATGCATGCCAAAGAAGCCCTACACCTTCTATGGGGATTCATCCATTCGACAAGTGTATCGAGGTACCCAGCAATGAGATCCGCCCTACAGAATACGAATCGATTCTGCTACAGGGAAGTTCTCGGGGAAGGTCGCTATGGGTTGGTCGTCAAAGCCCTCGACCTCGATGACAAGATGGTCGCCATAAAGGTCGTCGACGCGCGACACATCAGAGACGAAAACAGCGAAATTAAGATTTGGCCGAAACTCGAACACCCGAACATCGTCCGATTCCTCGAGTGGTTCCGGGTGGGAAAGCTTGCCTTTTTCGTCATGAGGCCCGCGGCACCGATAACGCTGGATTTCATACTCTGCGATAGGCGGATCCGTAGCGGCGACAGCAATTTCCTGATCCGCAGAAAATGGTTCAGGCAGATTCTGCACGCTCTGCATTACTTACATTCCAGGTCGTGGTGCCATCTGGACCTGATGCCCGAGAACATTCTGGTATCGGAATCGTCCGACGTGCTGTTGGCTGATTTCGGTAACATGATGAGCGGCGACATATTGTTTCCGAACTCCCACGTTGATCACATCCACGCGTGCTACCGACCCCCAGAGACTTTCTACGAGTTGGAGGTGCTCGGCTCGGAACTCGACATGTGGTGTTTTGGGATTCTGGTGGTCGAGAGTCTGACGCACTTCGTGATTTCCAGAAGAGCTCCGAGGCCGGTCAAAAGTCGGTTGAAAGCGAGCGCGTGCATCAAGCAACCCTCGTCGGATTTCTGGCACCCATATATGCTACCGTTCTTCACGCACCTGTTTCAACGCAACATCTTCCGAAGCATCGTCCGCAATCAGTGTCCTCATTGTCCCCTGAGCGACCAGCAGTTTTCCATTTGTCTTCACTTCATTTCGACGTTCTTCGCACCGGATCCGTCCGACAGAGTGACGGCGAACGTCGCACTTCGTCATCCATTCCTCACGGATTTCCAGGAGGTCTCGTTCAAGGTCGGAGCTGATTATGTGGATCACGGTATGAGAGCCTTCTCTTATAAGATTCCCCCTTCAATTATTACATAATTTCATCCCAGTTGGTTAGAGCAGTGTTTCTTAACCTTTTTTCCACCCTTGACTACCATTTGCACTAGATTTTCTTCTCTCTTGTGTCACCCCTCTCCCGTTTTACCAGCTGTTAGAAACCTATGTGTGTTTCAAATGACTCTTTAAAATCGAAGACTTACATTGCTTAGAAATAAAATTTACTTCAATGATTGAAGCATTCTGAGTGGGAAAACCTAATTGAGATGCTCTCTTTCGGAGTATGTTTTTCTCTAAAAGGGTTTTTGGTGTTTAGACTTGGTACGGAATGCACAATACGCTCTCGTTCAGAACGAATAAAAACTCAATGATTTTGGGGGAAACATGTGTGAGTCAAGACCCTACGCCTCCATTTGGCCACCCGCAAATACATCACTACTACTAAACCACACATGCATCTCGTCCACATTCCTCTGCAGAATTTCTAACGAATTGGTACGTGTTGGAATGTGCTTGTACATGTTCTGAAACTGATATAAAGTTTGTTACTGTGTAATGCTTGTTACGTGCAGTGTTGCCATCTGCCATCAATTTATCTAACTATGAGTGAAGCGCAATGATTGAATAATTGTATCGTTGAAGGTTGCTTTTAAAACGGGGTACGAGATCGGCTCGCATTCGTATCTCGAAGTTGGGAACTAACGCATCACTGGAAATTACTGTATTGAATTTCCTTTTGCTCTGTCACTCTAGTTCTGTGCCATTTGCAACGAGTTGTTTCTCATCTGAATTTTTTTGATGTATCTTCCAGTAAAAGGTCCAGATGGAATGTACCACAACGTGTGTCATCACAAGATGTACAAATACAAGAGTGACAAGAAACGACCTCAGAGACCTAAAGAGGCCTCCTTTCCCGACGTGACCACGCAAAAGAGCGACCTGACGCGAGAACCGTCGTCGCCGTCGACGGACGACGGAGGAGATAGCGAGTTGCAGAACCTGGACCTGTACAGGAGGATCATCAGGAGGAGCACCAAATCTGTGAAATTGGCTCCGTTGGCATCGGAAAATCCTTTCGTCAAACTTGAGCATGGATACCCACTGCATCGAAAGAAGACTGTTCACAAGTGACGGGAAAAAATTAATAAATATATTTTTCAATAAAATTAAATTTTTTTAAGGAGTATTTTCTTCCGAAAAATTATATTTAATAATGGAAATTTTTTTTGTAGAGAAGAGATATTCGATTTGTACAAGTCATAATTTATAAATTGATAAAGTTTTATTTTGTCTTATGATTGTTTCATAAATTTCTTAAGAGATGTAAAGCAATTATATTAATCAGATATGTTACGGGAACTGTGATAAACACGGTTATTATCTATAATAACCGGTCATTATGCATACTTACCAAACATTTTGGTAAGTTTGATAAATTTCCCTAAATTTATCACTTTTACTGTTGATTAAGCCTAGCACCCAAGCATAGTTGATAAATCTAATAAGTACTGAAAAGTTATCACTTTTACCGCGGCGATTATACATAATACCCAAGCATCGCGTCGTTAGTTAATATGATAAATTATACTATGCATGATAATTCATGCATGTAGTATATCGTTATATTGGGTATGATCGTAAAATTGGTTATGATTACACCGGGGTACGACTATATTAATCACACACACTCTAGACCAATTTGTAACTTTTTTCATATTTATCAAATTCACCAATTACACTAAGCCACTCTAGGGTGTTATGCACAATCACCCTTTATCATCAGATAAAGGCAATATATTTCAAGTATTATCAAATTTACCATTGGCACTTTATTATGCATAATCACCGGTAAAATTGATAATTTTTTAGCATTTATCAAATTTACAAACGACGCTTGGGCACTACGTATATTCCTCAGTGAAAAAGTGATAAATTTATCAATCTTACCAAGACGATTAGTAAGTATGCATAATATGTGTGTGTGTGATCGATTTATCACATTTACCATAACATGTGTATAAGATTCGGGAGGGATGGGGGTTATCGTTCAGAGCATCAGAGCAGTGGTTCTCGACCTCGGGTCATATTCTATAAAAAATGAATAATTGCATAGTTATTGAAAGAAATAATTATTAAGAATTACCAAAATATATAAATAGTTAGTGATTTAACAAAATAAATAATAACTCATTTAAAGTAATTAAGGATCAGAATTAATCAGAAAACTTTTGAGAATTAGTGATAAAAATTATTTCAGAACTAATGGAAATTGATAATTGACAAAATAAATTATTTTAGAATAAATAAATGTCTCCAATATTCAAATCGGGCTCCATTGGTCCCTTCTATAAAGATGTCAGTGTAAATTACATGAGAAGCACTCGTAAATCTGGAGATTCTATCTTAAAGTTATAAATACTTCAGTATATAAGTTGATGGCCTGCGTTCTTCGTGGGCAATTTTAATTTGTCCCGCGGTATTTGAACGGTTGAAGAACCCTGATCTAAAGTGTGACCACGGGAGAAAAAAAGATTAAGAAACATTGGTCTAGAGCAGTGTTTCTTTACCTACGGTCCGCAACGATGGTATAAGTGGTCCGCAGGCAGACTTGATAATTTAATTCTAACTAAATAAAAAATCAACCGTTTGTAATTGATATCAGTATTAACGGTATGGGTTCAGACAAAAAAATTACACTTTCATACTTAGGTTCACCATAAGTCAGCGAAGAAAATGCGATTCAAAATATGGGTTATCACTATAAATATTGCTTAAAAAATGCAATTTAATGCCTTAAGTGCAACTTGCTAATTACTATTGCTAAAATTGCTGAAGCGTGGGGAAATAAAAGACGTAACAAATAGTATTTAAAAAAAATTCTTTCACCTAAAATGTATTCGCATGATCGGATGCGATATTTCATTGAGAAAAATACGATGAACTGGAATCTTAAATACGGTAAAATGCGGACATCGGCAATTGTAATCCAAAACGTTAACCGAAGTAGGAGCAATGACCAGTTGTTATTTAAATTGCTGAAAATTGTGGGAAAAAAATGATCCTGACAAATATATGGCTGAGATGATATTTATATTTTTCGTCATAGTTGTCATAATATAATTTATATATTATCAAAACACTTTGTATTCGCGACTTTAGTAAACATTGAAAATTCAAATAAATTGTAAAAATGATACAAATTTATAAAAAAAAATCGGGCCGACCAAAATTACAGGAATGTCCCGTAATATGGGAAACAAGAGGTCCGTCAATTTGTTTCATTCATTTTGCTGGTCCTTGAGTTCAGAAAGATTGAGAAACGCTGGTCTAGGCAACACCTTCTAAAGCAGAGCCTGCTACTTTAGAAGGTGTTGGTCTAGAATAGAGGTTCCCAAACTAATTACGTCACGGAGAATTTCCAAGGAGATAATTTCATCAGACAGCACTAATTTTGAAAACGATCTCGATACACTGAAGTACCACACAATTAGGGATATATAGACAACAATATAATATCTTGTATCGATACTCACTACTCACTGCATCTGTAAATATGTCAACTTTTTTAAACAGGCGTTGTGTACCGAATTTGGACGAAACGTAGGAGTAAAACAATAAATCTCTCAAACCGGCATCTTTGTTTTAACATTTAGGAAATCAAGGGGAAAAAGATAAGAGCAAGTTTTCGCCAGAGAGGCGTTTTAATACCTGTAGAGTAAACATGTAAATTTATGTAATGTCCCGCAGCAGCTGTTATAAAACCCAGAAACATTCGCGGAGATCTTGTTTCTCAATGTGTTTGCTGCTCACAATGACGATAAGTTTACGAGATCGCGCTTTCTTGGTCAGATTGTTTTACCAAAACCGCAATTCCACAGTAACTGCTCTATAGAAATATCGGACTTGGAAGAGGATTCGAAAAGATCCCATGAATGTTGAAAACATTCGGAGTATCGTAACGAAATTTTAAACCACAGGATCGTTGACTGTTCGTCCTGAACGAAGAAAAAAACCCGTTTCTATAGACCCATTACAGGAGGTTTCGCTTCATTTGGAAGAGGACAGCTTCAAATTCTAGAGGTAGCTCTAGTGTCAGGCGTGTAGCACAAGTGTTGGATAAGCTACGTTCAACTGTCCATAAGATCATGCAGAATATCCTCCGATATTATCCGTACAAATTTTCACATGTGCAGCGGTTGCTTCCATATGATTATGACGTTCGACTACGGTTCTCCCTGCAGTTTCTAGCTCGCGTTGAGGACGATTCAGAATGGCCTTGGAATATTCTCTGGATAGACGAAGTGCATTTTCACTTGGTTGGTGCAGTCGATACTCACAACTGCCGAATTCGGGAAACCAGAAAATTCGCACGCTATCTTAGAGGTTCCATTGCATTCACCAAAAGTGATGGTATGGTGTGGATTTCTGCATCATTTATGTGCTCGGTCCCTACTTCTACGATGAGTTACGTTCTACAGGTACAGTGACATGTTCGATCACCGGGAAGCGATATGCATTTCTGTTACAGAACGAAATTGTTACGGCTCTGCAAGGACGTCACTGCCTTGCGGACACAAAATCTTTATGCAAGACGGAGCTCCTCCACACATTACAGTGTGTGTTAAGAATGTTCTTAAAACACATTTTACAGAATAACGTGTCATCAGCCGGCACTTCCCTAATCTATGGACTCCCCGATCCTCGGATCTTAATCGATGCGATTTTTGGCGTTGGGGGCACTTGAAACGTCTGGTAAGTCATGATATTCCAAGAACTTTACCTGACCTTAAATATAGTATTTCACGCCAGGTCGACACGTGCGTGGTGTGATTTCCCCGCACACAATTCGTTCAGTTGTGGAACATGCCATCTTGCGATTTCACATGGTATCTGATGTAACATCAATGATCTAACGAGCAAAATAATAATAATAATAAGCCCCAAAAATTACTGCTATATCAGCGCAAATATTATCATTCTTCGTAATATCACTAGAAGGGATAGAAATTAGGCGATTAAATAAACAAATCATTTTTACCGATGGTCTCAAGTATCTTCTACGAGTCCCGGAACGGCGATGGGACCACGAGGAGGAAGTCGTTGAGGGACCTGACGACAAGTTTCGAGAGAATGTGACGGTGCCTCGGGTATTTCAGGTTACAGGCCTCGGGCCACCTTCAGGCTTTCTCTCTTTCTTCAGGCCTCTGCTCTACGTAGAAGGCCTAGGACCCTTGTTGCGGGCCCTCGGGATATCCTCAGGTTTTCGAATGCCCCAGCTCAGCGTAGACGGCCAAGTACCCTGGTTGCGGGCCCTCGGGATATCTTCAGCTTCTCGAATGCCACTGCCCAGCATCGACGATCAAGGACCCTTGTTGCGAACCTTCAGGATATTTTCAGGCTCTCGAGTGACACTTGAGGTACCAGCTATGGACGACTAACTGTTAAGGATATCGGTGGAATTACTTATTATATGAGAGTCCTTACACACAGTTAACTACTGTCCGGAGGTGTCGAGTCTAACCGTAACCTTTTGTACGACATTCTCCTTCCACAGACCCCGATTTTGAAAGACCTTCCACTCATCCGCTCTGGAAATTCATCACGAATCTCTGAAACATCATTTGAATAACAATTTTGCTCATAACTAAAAGAAACATTTATGAGAGTATACCAACGAATCTTTAAGGTTCGGCTACAAGCCTGCTTTCCCAAGGGGCTCACTTCTCAGCGCGCTACATTTTTAGAACATCTCGTCCTTCAAGCTAAAAACCAACGGCCTCGACAAAGGGGGACGCTCGCCCTTCGAGAGAAAAAGAAGCCAAAAAATGTGACTTTCTACGTCATAAAGGTCAGGGTCGTGTCACGTCCACTGAGAGAAGAATTTCCAGGAGCGTCGCAAAAAGGCAAGCTAAAGAATATCAGGGCAACACCTTCTAGAGCAGAAGGCTTCTTCTCTAGAAGGTGTTGATCAGGGAATGTTTGCGAGGGAGAAAAGAACGATAAGAAGATATTGTATTAAGCAAAGCGTATTAAAGACGCTTTGCTTGATTATTGATACGCTTTGGTATTAAGTTGAAGCTACCAGAGAGCAAAGAATAGCTGCGCGTCCACCTGTGCCTGGCTCGAACGTGTCCAAAAATGCAGATGTACAAAATGGCAGAAAATCAAATAAATAAATATAAAGAAACGTAAAAATTCATCCATCGAATTTCAACGCAACACTGAAAATTATGGCCATCATGTGGAACATGTTTTGTTGCAGTAACAATTTTTAAAATTGAAAACGTTTGCCTAAATGTGTGCCATTTCTTAATAAAACGCCCTCTGGTGACGAAATATTCAACTAATCCCCCACCCACCCGAAACAAATTCCCATCACGTCATGAAGTCCTCCACAAAATTTCACAATTTTCTGATGACTGGTTTCGCTTGTGGCAAGTTTAAAATAGGGTCTTTTAATTATGGACGCCCTGTATTTTTACCATCTATTCCAGACTGTGATATGCCGCTCTGGTAAGGGAAGAAGTTTAGAGAGCGTTCAAAAGTAACAAAATTCTACGGGACATTTTAGATTTAAAGTTACACGGATAACACTATCATTTTCAATTCAGTTTTAATAGTATTACCTCAAAAATTAGAATTTGAAGAAACGTAAAAAACAAAGAGCTTTATCGATTTACACTGTAACATATGATATATTTTTTCAGACATCGATAGTGGAAGTAGTATTGGATGATATTAAATATTAAAAATTTTGACAGTCAGTGTACACATTCTGTGTGCACCTAATAATATATTATCATCTCATCAAATATAACTTCACAATAATTTTCAAATTTTCTCTATAACATTGTTCAAAGGCCATTGATTTATCAAAATGAAGTAAAAAGTTCAAAAATTTACCACCAGGTGGCACTCTGGTTGCTATCATCGTGTAGCGCATGTCCGATTTAGTATATCTAGACACTTTTCCCATCGTCCTATCTTGATCCATTCAAAAGTTATGATCACTTGAAGATCTCGTATACAATGACATATGCGCAGCCTCTTACAATCATTTCCACCTCCAAGAATCATTTTGGGATGCCCGGGAGCAAAAATGATACATATTTAAGAAAATAAAGAACATTGGAAATTTCATATAATCGTGAATAACTCCTGAAATATGGGAGATAGAATCATGAAAGTAGCACAGTGGTATAGCAATACGAGTACGCGCCAAATGATAAGAAAGGGTAGAACGCCCCCTGGTGAAAAATTTAGGAACTTTTTACGTTAGCTTGAAATTTAAGCAAAATAGGCAAAAAATTTCAACAACCAGGTCTTAGAAAGTCATTTAATTTATGAAAATCATACTTGTGGATATGAAATATGCATAGAAAGACATTGAAAAAATTAGTGTACCTGAGTCAGGTGCAATCACTACTCTGTGTTTTGCTGCTTATGCCTGCGTTTGTAAATTATTGTTATTTTAAGTGCAGTATTATGTTGTATGCCTAGGTATATGCTTCAAACTCGTTCACAACTCAGTCTATATGGGTCAGCCATCTCCATTCTTTGAAATAATTTCCTAACCATCACTGGGAAGACATCCATTACAAATTGAAATTCCAACTGCCAGGGTAATGCTAAATTTTGTAGTTTCCGATGACCGGATCTCTTGTGTTCAGCACATATCACAACTTTTGTCATTTTCTCAGTGCTTTTGAGCTCTCATCTTTTTTGACATGCTATGCATTTTTATTCATCATATTTAGTTTTATTGCTGTGTATATATGCTTATTTTATTCTATGTTGTGTTCAATTTTTTTTAACCCGTTAATAGGCATCATCTTTCTGTGTATTCCCCCCCCCCCTTCTGTTTGCGTTTGTTGAGTGTAATCTTGTCATTGTTTTTACTGATAACTGCTGGTTTTTCTCCCCACTTCTGTTGATTATTTTAATTTGAAATAACATGCAATATATTTTTTATACATATTTTTTTTTACCATATATTGACTTTTTTTGTGTATACATGTATGCTTTATTGCTTGTCATCTATATTTATTAGTGTCATCTCCCCCCTGCATATGCTCGTGTGTCTGATTAATTTATTGCTTTTCCTGACATCCTTGGTTTTTCTTTTCAATTTCATTGAATGTTTGTATTGTGCACCTAGTGAAGTCAACGCTCTTTGGCCTGTCACAGGTTTGTATACTGAATAAAAAATAATAATAATCATTTTGCATACTACGTACATCAGGCAAACTCACGAGGTCCTCTTTTTTTCCCTTTTTTTTGACAAAAAAAAATCCTTACAAACCCTTTACTTTTTATTTGCAAAATCAAGAGGGAACCTTCATGTCAAGGGATTTGGAGTCGTAAAAACAGTGGCCTATGGGTTAAATAACATTTTGAATAGTATATCAGTCTACGATATATACAGGGTGTTCGGTTAATGGACCGACAAACTCAGAGGGTTGTTAGTAGGCATCAAGAGGAACAAAAATTGTAATGGAATATGGTGTCACAAACCACGTTGATAGGGTGAAAATCGCGAAAAACGCATGCAGGCTCTGAGTCCAGAGGAGATGAAAGGTGGATATCAGTTGATCGCTGAATGCGTTCGTGGGTTCACTTACCATATCTGACGTAAGCAGCGTCGCGAAACACATGCGCTGGGGTAGGGTCACTCGCTGCTGACTACTTAAATTTGTGCTATTGCGGTAGTAAGCACGTGTAGCAGTTAGTTGTCTGTTTCAATGGGTATCGTGATGGCTGACTACACGAACGAGGAATACACTGATATACATCTGATTTACGGTCGAGCAGATGGCAATGGGCGCTTAGCACAGCCGATGTACCAACAGATGAGGTTGTCGTCGCTGCGGCAGACATCAAAAGCATACCTGGTATCTTCGAGCGCGTCCGGGAATCGTTTTTACGTTGTTATAAACTGTGCAATGACGTCAGTGCCACTTCCAACAAATCTTGTAATAATTAATCAAATAAATCTTTTTGTAGTTATTATTGTACTTTTTGTCGTTCCAACGTGACGTCGAAACCTGCATGCGTTTTTCGCGATTTTCACCCTCTCAACGTGTTTTGCGACACCATGTTCCATCGCAATTTTTGTTCCTCTTGATGTCTACTAACAACCCTCTGAATTTGTCGGTCCATTAACAGAACGCCCTGTATATGGTCCAAAGAGATAAGAGGATGGGGTTAAAAAAGTTTAAGAAACACCGTCCCAATACGCACGCAGTATCAGATTTTTGCAGATTCCGGTAAAAATCATCGACACGAATCCAAGTAAATGTTCATTTCGGTATGTAATGATGAATCGGACGCAACCCTGAACACACATGACATACCAAATTACGAACAGGCACAGATCGTTCGCGATTTGTAATGAAGCCGAGTCAGGTACGAAACTAAGGCGATGTGTCGAAAGTTGTGAAGGTTTCGTTGGATAATATCGTATTTACGGGACAAACAAATTCTCCTATATTATTCGGCTCTTAGAAGAGACAATTGCCCTCACCCCCCCCCCCTCCCCGGATTCACGCCTTAATGAAAGCAGACATCTTCGCTACGAATGAAGCCGAGGCAGACATCTTTGCGAATAAAGTTACGGCAGGCGCGAGCCCATGGTGACGCGTCGGGGAGAGGGCCTCGTCGTACAATCCCGTATTTTACGGGATACAAAAATTGTCCCATATTATTCGGCTCTCGGAGAGGTGATCGGCCCCATCGCTTCTTCCCGTGTATCTTTGTCTAGGTAGGAAAAGGTGCTCAGACTCTGTCTAATTTGAATAAATTGCTGAAATGAAGAAGAATTTTGGCGTAAAAGGGAGGTAGGATAAAGAATGAGACGCCCTGGAGTCATCAATACAACTTGTGCTAAAACCCACCGTACATTACTCTTAGTGTCTTCCGTACAAGAGTGGGAGCTTGTATCCATGGTAACGGATCTATCCGAGAAAACGGGGATTACATTGTGTGTGTGTGTGTGTGTGCGTGTGCGTGTGCGCAAACGGTAGCTGGGGCGATACCTGGAATTTTCAAGGTAATGGGATTCTGCTGTTTTGCATAATATATATGAATAAATATATATATATGCGATGGGACCACGGGAATAGGTTGTGGTGGAGATTAATTTTATCGCAAAAATGGAAGAAGCACAGTCACAGACGCATTTTTTCCCGGATACAAGGAATGTATCATGCATCGAATTTTCGTGTCTCTTCAAGATATAATATTTGCTTCGCTTTGAACTGTACATTTAAACCGAAGAAATAGGAATAGCATCATTAAATAACGATGAAAGAATTTGATCCAGGAGTTCTTAGCATTTTTTGACCGTGACCCAAAATTAACAACACGATCAACTTCGTAAAACATCGATCTATTTTTAATTTACAAATTTTAATTAAATTTTCCTGGTTAACAAAATTTTCAGCTTTCAAAATTAGTGAAACTAGCCCATAGTTTCTTTGCAAGTGCGCCACCAGGTCCTGATTCTAAAGGCCAATGAATCGAACAGTAGACCTCAAAATCCTAAATTATTTCTTTCATAAATTCTCAATTTTCACGAATTGAAAAAGTCAAATTTTCATGAACTTTAGACCAAATTTCTGCTTCGAAAAAGCTTGTACAACCCAGCAACAACAAAAATAATAAAATAATAATAATAATAATCGATTTTCTACCGTGATGGAATCGATTCGATTTTTCTCGGTACAAAAATTTTGTTTTTAATATTTTCATGATAATTTTTTTTCTTTTCGAGAGAATTTTATCGCAATTAGTGCATTACGCTGGAGAAAGTTCTTTTCTTTGTTACTCTTCCCATTAAAACACTGAACACACACAAAGGTTGCTATTTTTAGATCAATTAGTGAGTGCACACGGAACTCCGTGAGCTCACTTCACTTTAATTGTGAAACATCACAAAGAAAAGGGAGTAAGTACAAAGTACTCTTTCGTGTCCTCTTTAGCATTCATTTCTCGAGTGAGTGACTTTTTCGGTGAAAAACGAATGCCTTTCATTCTTCATGTTCGGGAACTAATGAAGTCACTGCTTCTTCAGAAAGAAAATAATTAAAAGAAAAATAAACTCCATTTTTTTATCTCAATTTTTCTTTTCGTTTCTTCTCGAAATTCTGAAGAAAAATCAATGTTCCAAACATAAAAGGAAAACTTAAATTAATTATGATTAATGCCATTAATATTATGATTCAGAAATATTGCCAGAAGTCACGTATCACAGGATCAGTGTTAACCGAAAAAAATAATTTTAAAAAGTAGTTTCACTCATCGGAAAAAATTTAAGGGTATTTTTGAAAAAAAGGGGGGGGGATTTTTTTTACGAGTAAGAAATAACTCTATTAAAAAAAAAATTTCTAAAGTTTGAAAGAGTATTTTTACTCCTCAATGAAATTTGAGGAGTAAAATTCAATTTGGATGCGCGAATCCCGCATCTAGGCGCGTATGGCGAATACTGGTTGGGACCGGCCAAAACTACAGGAATATCCCATAAAGTACGGGTCATATGGTCAGCTTTTATATGCAAGTTTCTCGCGAGTGGCAGAAATGCTGCATATCTGAAAATGCGGTCGTGCAATCTTGTATTACATGCAACGAACATCATCGAACTAGAACTCGTGCTACCACCTACCAAATAAAACTGCTACGATTCTTCGATTGATTCGGTGACCAGTCGCGTAAAAAATAAAAATAATAAAAAACAATGCGGTGTGATATTGTTGAATATTGAGCAATAATTATTACTTTAATTATCATGTTTGTTTCAAAATTTCAACCGTTCTTATTTATGTGTAGCAAATTAACATTAGTAAAATCGAGTATTTTACGCCCTAAGAAAATGCACTTGCCTCAGTCAGTCCCTTTGTCCTTTCGAAATCGTAATCGAATAACATAACATAAGCCAGAAGCAGGTTGACTCTGGTTTACCAAAAAATTATAACAGTTGTGTTTTTTATAAGGTAGGCAGCAGGAATTCTAGTTCAATAATGTTTCTTCATAATACTGCATGGTATTCGATAAAATAATTTTAATACTCTTAAAATAATTTAAGTGTAATTTCACTCCTCTCTAAAATTTTAATGGTAGTTTTATAAAAAGAGGGACATTTTTTTCAAGAAAAACGGAGAAATAATTCTATTAAAAGAAAAACCCAAAATTTCAAGGGGTATTTTCACTCTTTAATGAAATTTGGAAGAATAAAAATGAATTTCTATACATGAAACACACACGCATCTAGATTATGTATTGGTGAACACTGTACGGTATTTCCTGTATTACAAAAATATATATCGAAATTTTTTTCGGGAATCTTGTAGTATATTTTTCGAATTCTCAGTGAAATTGTAAAACTCTTTGAATTGTTGACGGTGAAATAAAAGTTATTGTAAAAAGTTAATAAAAAAAATGGTAGCAAGAAAACTATATTTTTCATCAATAGATGGCGCAGACATTTAAAGTCTCAATGAATCATATTCTCTACTTTTTTCTCTCCAGAGGTATACCTATGTGTATCTCATTTTTAACGGTTTTTAATGATTCTTTTTTTCAAGTTAAGACCTAACTCTATCGTAGTAAACATATCTTTCATAATTAATTAGTTAATTTTTCTTTTTGAAAGGGCATTTTGACATGCAATAAATATACAAATCAATCAAAAAAACTTTTTTTTGTTACGCACTTTTGGCCCAGGTATGAAGAGGATATACTGTATATAACAGCATCTTATTCAAGCATTCACCTAACAGATTCACTTATGTCGGTTACAGATGGGTCTGTTATCATCGGTCAGGTACGTAGCCAGAAATTTCTTTCAGAGGGGGAACACTTGAATTTCGGGGGGGGGGGGAATCAAAATCAAAGTGATGTAACAATAGATTGACCTTGCTTTCCCCCCTTTTTCAGTCATTTCCACGTGTTTCGATCGGATACTGCGAGAAGCTCAAAGAAACTGGTCTCTCGTACGAACAATCGTAGTTTTGGAGGATTATTGTATATTTAGTTATTGTAGTGGCGGGCACCATCTGTTACAGACTTAGGAAACACAGCAGATGCAGGCGAAATCCGGCAAATGGTGGATGATTGTCTGCGTCAGTAGGACCCGTACATAATGCTGGTCCCTGATTGTGAGAATCCGGGTTCGAATCCTGTTGGCAGTACAGTGGTGGTCTGCTGAAGTGGGTTCTCCGCGGTTTTCCAAATTCGAGGAGTGAATTTGAGTCGGGCTGCTATTTGAAAAATCTTTCCGCAGAGAGCATATAGGCAAACGTAACAAACAGAACAGACCGAGCATGACCAGGCTCTGTCGCTTACGCGATTTTAGCTCATTGCCTCGGAGGGCGTGGTCGTGCCAGAGAAAATTCTGAAACAAAAATAGAGAAAAAAATAATAATTGTTGTTCCTATCATGGAATCTAAATGATCCCGAATCATATATATGCATTCAAATTAAAAACTTACATAACATGAAAAAAAAAAACAGAAGCATTCGTCATTTTCAATTCAAAGTATGGAAGTGAAATGACAGCACCAGTATAATACGAGAGTGCCCAAGTGGCGCAGTGGTAAGATTGTCGTATACCAACATGAAGGCTGACGTCAAATCCACGGGTTCGATCCTGGGAAGCACATATGGTCAAACCTGAAGCAACCACCGATAGATGGCACCTTCATTTCCAACCCTAACGATCGATTGTAAATTGCTGTCTGGCGATATGACTGGAGTTGGTGTACGGTAAAGTAGTAGTAGAAGTATAACACGAAACAAGAGTGAAACTCTGACAACATGGCCACGTTAGAACCACACGCAACACGTTACTGCATGTACAAATCCGTTAGAAATTCTTCAGAGGAATTTTTACGAGATGAATGCACGGTTAAGTAGTGGTTAATGTCCGAGGCAAAAAGAGACCAGTCTTCCGCACAAACGATTCCAGTAGTGTAGACTCAT
This sequence comes from Pholcus phalangioides, assembly GCF_987345545.1. NCBI lineage: Eukaryota > Metazoa > Arthropoda > Arachnida > Araneae > Pholcidae > Pholcus > Pholcus phalangioides. The sequence continues at coordinate 5,773,715 of NW_028301620.1, read as the reverse complement.
AGAAATTTCAGTTATTGTAATGGCACCATCTGTTGCAGACAGAGACTATCCGCATTCCACAAGTTTGCATGATTGTGTGCGTCTGTGGGTCCGGTCATCTTACCTTTGAAGTTGATAGCTAGCCAGGAGAAACGTGTCCCGTATTTTTGGAATTTGTCAACCTTAATAACTATTCATGATCATGTGGTGTTGGCGAAGCATAAAAAATGCATGCTTAGATATTTTCTTTCGAAGAAATAGATGTCGCTCCTAAGTTTAATCAGCATTATTTCTCTTTCTGAAATGCCACCTCTCGTATTTTTTAACCACTTCGTGATAATCAGCTAACACGAGATGGGGGGGGAGATTACTCTGTTAAATTAATCTTCATCCCCCCTCCGTTAATTTGAAAATATTACCTTTGAGATTAAATTCTGAATGAATATTGTTCCAATTAGTTTTTTTTGTCCGGAATCAGACGTGTTTCCAAGGTCCTCCTTAATGATTTTGCCCTTCGACTTCAATGTCTCTTCGGAGATTATCAGGGTCATACTTCTTTTGTTTGCTTAAGAAATAATGCCTTGGGCGTCACCAAATAATGAAGCTCACATCGACAAAGTCTCAGAGGTCGACATTGCACGAAGAAAGAAATATATTATGGCCATTAAAGACACTGGTGTACAAAATTAAGATAGCTTTCACCTTTGGTCGATTATCTCCAGAAAAATTCAGGACAAATTTTAATGAAATTTAGAGTGTACATACATAGGTTGATACAATACAAACAAAATAGGCATACAACAGTTATATTGTACGCATGCATGATCGAGCGTAAGACTTCAAGACTTACAGCGAAATTGAAGAAAATGGTATTCATTACGTAATGACATTCTTAAACTGCGATCTTTCCATTACGATGATTCCAATTGAACAGTTTTTAAATGTTCATAATTAATTATTAATTACAAATTAACAAATTGTTTTTACTATTCAACAGATTTTTTTATTATTAATTTTTAATACTTGGCAGCACACTTGAGAGATAATTTTTAAGAAAATGGCCCAAGGTCCAATTGGGCCTAACACCCCTGCTTCTATAGCAGTACCAGGCACTTACACAAAAGAGATTTACCGGGCTGTGGGCTTCCAGAGGGTTCAGAACCACTGCTCTATAAGATTTAAGTCTGGCATTCGTCAGCCATTAAAATTTCATTAAAATTAAATTAGTGCCAACCGCAATCCCCTGAAAAAGGCAAAATTGGGACTTCGATGTGTCATCTCTATACCTCACAGCAGCTACAGATCCTCCTCAGACATGGAAGTCTGTATGCTCATTCAAATAAATGATGCCTGCCCGAATCTTCAAGCATCCGCTGCCATAGTGGTCTCTTTCTCTGCTGTTGGAGGACGTAGCGGGTATCCTGGTCCTTTCAGATAAAATATACACAGTAATTACTAAATATTTCCCATATGTCGAGAACGCTGGTGGTTAGACTGAACCTGTCCCGCTAACTGGTCTGTCCTCCAACATTGGTGAAAGAGATCACTATAGGGGCGGTGGTTTGGATGGACTCAACAGACCACAGCTAACGAGCCAAACCATTATGCTAGAAAAGCTGAGAATTTGCCATATTACTTATTTAGCTCTTATGATACATAAATATCGTGTTTATTTATGTTTTTTGCTGGAAATATGTCCAAATTTGGACAACGGAGAACAGAGTAACAAAGTTTCGAAACATGAAACGGATGCAGTAAAAGGAGCGGCTTTTATGTGCGAGTGGCTATTACGAAATTGACTGTTTTATGTGAGCGATATAATATTTATTAGGACTGGTCCGTTTTCTGTGCAATCAACTCCCGACATAATACATTAGATTTTCCTCCTTCTCTCCATGTCATCCCGATTGACGTAATGTTTTGTGTTTCACTTTACACGATCGTGACTTGAAAAAGAGCGTAAAAATCCCCACGGCAACATCGAGAAGCAATTTATTACCCTAGAGTGGGAGGAGTGAAAAATATTTCTCATACGTTGCTTGCCTGATTGATGTCATCCAACGTTTCTAACAAGTTCTACAAAAAAGTTCTCGTCTCACGAAATTAATAATGATGATTGGAAACCACTAATTGTATATCTGTTATGACATAGATAAAATATGTAAAAAAAAGAATCTGTTCTCTACCAGTTTTTGTGATCCATATGACCCGCATTTCACGGGCCATTCCCGTATTTTCCTGTGATTTTGGCTGTCCCAATTTTTTTTTTAAAAATTGCCCCTTTTTTTCTTACCTTCACGGAGCTAAATTTCAATTATTTAGAGAAAAATCAGGGATTAGAATAATTTTCTCAACTTATTAACTACATTATATGATAATTATGAATAAAAATATAAATATTCATCTCAAAAATTTGTCGTGTTATATATATAACACTTTTTCTTTCTTTATGTCTTTTCAATCAACTTTGATTCACAGTAAAGCTTCATTTACCGCCATTTGGCAATTTTCCAGTGATTTCAGTCACAATTGGCAACTATTGGCATCATTTTTGGCGCCAATTGGCGACTTCCCATATTTTCACTTATTTGGGATCCAGAATTCGTGTATTTTTTTCGGAGACCACTGGCCACATTAAAGGGCACGTGAGAAATAATCAGTAAGGACGAAGAACACAAGTGAAGTGAAAAATATGAAAAACGCTAGTTTTTGTAATGATGTACGAAAGGGTACGCAAGTCCCATACGCATTTCCAGAATTACTACATAATTCTCTAAATGATCAGAGGCGGATTTATGTGATACCGTCTGTGGGGCTATATAAATTTTGTCTCTCTTCTCCCATTCTAGTCTAATTTTATAGACCATCCATTCCTCAGATTTGCAGCCCGGCAAACAGTCGGGGCTACAGTCGTCTTTTAATTCACATGCTTGGGCACTTCCTTGATCACTCTTTTGGTAGCTTGCTGAACTGGTCACTCGTTCTCTGTGTATCTCTTTTGATCATTCACATGCATCAATACTGTATTGGCCACTCACATGCATCAATACTGTATTGGCCACTCACATGCTTGCATACTGCTTTGGTCCCTCTCATGCTGGCATAAGTCACTCTTTTCATCACTCGCTGACCTGGTCCCTCGCTCTCTAGTTTAGTCTTTTGGTCACGCCCATGCTCACACACTCTAAATTATCCTTTTTTCTTACTGTAATCATGAAATATGAATTTTTGTAAAGGTAAAAATGTTCCAAGGTACAACAGGAGATCTTGTACTTTAACGTATGCACAGCTGTACTTCGGAACGGGGAAAAATATGTTTCTAAATCTTTAGTTCTGTCAGTTCCTCTGATGCTATGTAATTGCATTAGAGTTACAATATCCATGATGCCAACATTTTCTGTACCTGACACTGTAAGCAATAAAATATTTTGTCACCTCTCCTGCTGATTTGGTAAAAGTTTCTGTTGTGGATGCATACCGCACTGTAAATCTATGTTTTGTGCAATTAATTTGGCCAGGAAATAGCCAGAGTTGGATGGAAGAGAAGAAATTGGAGTTTTTTAAGACAAAAAAACTTTTTAGAAATAGAACTAAAATTTAAATTGTATTTTAAAGCAAAAAAGAAGTATTAAGAATTAACGCAAGTTTTGCGTATTTCAAGGTGAACTAGGAAAATTTCAAGTTTTATACTGTTCCAAGGTACACGATCTTTTTTGTTTCAAGGTGCACGATGCTCTATTAGTTGTGAAAAATATTGATAACTTTATTCACGATTCTTGATATGATTGAGCACTTGGTACGATTTATCAGAAGGATGCATAGATTATAATCACTAAATATAGTTCACTAAATTTAAAACGTTAGGGAGAAACACAGCAAAAACAAGAACATATTTTTTTTTTACTTTATACACCTACTTGTAAAATATCTGTCAATGCTATAGAAAAAGAGCTGAAATCATGTTTAGCTGTGTAATGCTATGCATTTCTAATCTCTGGCACTCCAAAAACATCATCTATATAAAGTAGTAGTCTCAAAACTATTTCAAGTTTTTCAAGGTACTATGATTTTTATATCATAGATACAATATAACACTGCTAATCTTATGTCAGTGTTTACAATGGGCAAGGAAAAATAGTTTACCCCGTGTGCCATGCATATTCAAATACACACGGGACCATGAAAAGGTAATGCCGAAGATTAAAACTTGAAAGGAAAAATTTATACTATTCTATGACTCTCATGACATTATATTGACAGTATCTTATGAAATTACATTCCAAAAGAAGATAATTCTTGTTGCCGATGATCCATGAACGTATAAATATTGTCAGTATCGATTTGGAAATTTTTACCTCTTGATAAGGCGGCAGCTAAAAATGGAATTTGGGGGGTAAAAAAGTATTTTCCGCATTTTTTTTGTTTTGTTTTGTTTTATTTCCAAGAATGGGGGGGGGGGTGAGATACATAACCAAGTTATGTCGATTGCAGCGACCTCACAATTCGAAGGAGGATCTCATAGTCGCAAGCTAGACGATCGATCGAAGTTTCAGAAGGAGGTAGGGAGCTTCCGAAGGTCAATTTCTCCGCCATTTTGTGTGAAATCCTAAGCTTTAACCTAGCTACAATTTCGCATTTGCGAATTTCAAATGTGTTGATACAAATACAATATCACAGCACAAAATGTGCCATTCATGCAGTTGTAGTAAATGAAAATGAGATCTAATGCACCCCTAACAGAGTATTTTTGTAATTTTAGTAAAGATAACATGTTAATTTGAGTTTGTTGAAAAAAAACGGGACAATTGAATAAAAAAAGTCGATCCAACCAAAAATACAGGAATGTCCTGTAAAATACGGGTCGCTACTCATAGTGCTCAGTCGAAATGTTTCATACATTTACTGGTCCTTGGGTATAAAAAAATTCTATTACCACAGCAATTTAATTGATAATTTTTCAATTAGCTATGACGGTTAATTAATGGTAATATATACAGTTTACTTTGATTTCACACACAATGTTATTCTTATAAATTGATGAAATATTGCTTAGCAAAGTTGAGTAGTTTTTACCTTAGATTTTATTTCTGATTCCCCAATTTAGTGCGATTTTATGAAACTCTGAACAAATGGTACGAAAAATGGTATCACATACAATAGTAGCATGCTATGCTATTATACAGGGTAGATACTATTGACCACCTAATAATTACACACAGTTTTATGTGAAAAACTAATATTGAAAAGTATTTGCAGTTTTTCTGATTTGGCCAATAAATTATGGAGTTATAACGTATGAAATATTGATGACGTCACTTTCGAATCCTGACAAATTCATCGAACGTGTATCAAACGTACAATTTGGTGCGTTTTAAGTAACAAACGTAAGTTTTTAGACTGATGACAATGCTATTACCCTGAGAGTAATCAAGAAAGCTAAAGCTGTGCAACTCAGTTTTTCTTGCTTTGCCCTTTCCCCTAAAAAAATTTGCACTAACAGTGAAGGAAAGAAAATTACCGCATTTTGGCAAAAAAAGAAGTGCTTATTTTGGAAAAACAATTTTGCTAATAGATCTCGTTTGGCTAACACTTTACATATCTGGTGATAAATTTGCCAATATAGGGGGCGGGGGAAGAAAGTAGCACGCAACAACTAGGTTAACATCACTGTACACAAAGAGGAAAAAGCGCCAATCGTTAAAGAATAACTAAACTTGGCTTCGAACGGGATTGAATATTTCAGTTTATTTTCAATTACGCTGAATGGAATTTTTTTTTTCGTTGGGTGTTTGGCTCGTAACTCACCGTTAGAAAACTGGCACGCCACAAAATTTCAAAACTTTATAACTTCCGTAATATTCGTCTTAAAACACTAATATAAAAACACTTTGTTTATATTATACATATAGTTTCACAAGAAATCACGTTTGTAATTATTGGGCGGTCGATAGTATCCAACCCGTATACAATCAATAATGCAATGCTATTTTATGCAACAGATGGTACAAAGAAATGCTAAATGCTGAACTTGGGTACAAAAAACTTTATTATTCCTGTCTTGCCATATTACTGAATTATGATATAAACACGGAACATCATCGACTTTTTGTCAAAAGTGCCAATTGTCGATGAAGTTGCCTATAAATAAACTCTGGCTGAAAATAAAGTATTATAATCATAATAGTCATATCTAATTTTAAAATTTTAAATATATATACAGTATATATAATGAATCCTTATATCTCTTTGGTTACTTAAGTCAGCCACCTCGTTGGGCAATTTGCCTGTTGTGGCGTTGTATTTGTATTCGTATCTCTTTGGTTAAGGTACGTAAGATAACACAGGTCTGCAATGGAAAAGCTTTCTTAAAAATAATTAGTGTTTTTTTATAGTTTTTCGGATGCAAGTTACTGGAAAAATAATTAAAAATTCTATCGTTTAGTTTTTGAGATACAGTGAAAATTAAATGTCAATAGTAATGCATAGGCATCATACAAACCACATTAAAACAGTGCGTTGTGTGTAAACAAAAACACAATAAATGATTTCCAAAGATAATTCAGTGAATTTTATAGTGATTTTCGGGCGCTGCATTAGTTTTGTCAGATGGGCTCTCTTTTTAAGACACCGTGAAAATAAAATTTCAATGGGAATATATGAACAGCATACAAATCACCTTGAAACTGTGCGTTATGAATAAATATGTTAAATCATTGCCAAAGATATTTCATTGATTTTACGGCCTATCATTATGATGACAGAGCTAGGATATAAATGTGAAATATGTGTGTGATAAAATAAACATAAATATGCCAAAATATTTAGATTTGAGTTATTTTCCTCAAAATATGAAATTGTTTTATGAAAAAAACTTACGCTATGGAAAAAAAATTCATTCGTTTTTGGAATCAGCACTGAAAATAATATAAAAATCCTGTTATCAAAACTAAAAAAAATGCTTTCAAAAAGTTTTTTTTTGTAGACCTGTGTAATTAATTAGTAGAATAGGTTCAATCTCCGGAGTGGGTGACATGACAGACATCATGATGTCATTCGACATCAGAACGAAACAGGGAAATCGTAATGATGAACGAGATCCCACATAGGACAAGAAAAGGTTAACGTTCAGTTACGGCGGAAGGTGAAGGTGATTTATATTCCATGGAACGATGAAAGATCAAGTGATATTTGAAACTGAGTATATCATGAGAGAGAGAGAGTGACACATCACAATCTGAAAGTTCGCAAATAATTTTAAGTTCCTCCCATAATAAATATGTTGTCGTCGTCGTCCCCCCAATAGGGTTTGTGATAAATGCCACGTGCACTTAGATTAAAAAAAATCCTTACTATTAAAAAAAAAAATTCTGAGAAAGCATGCTGGGAAACAAAAAAAGATTTCTTTAAAACGGCGTTTCTCAACCTTTACTGAAAACAAGGAGCAGTGAAATGACTGAAAAAATTGGACGGACCACACTTGTCTCCCGTACTACGGGACATTCCAGTAATTTTCGTTGTTCCGATTGTTTGAATTTGAAATATTTACTAAAGTTTCATGAACAAATAAACACGTGCGGGCATGCGCACTGACACTTCGCAGAATATAAATTATGTTATGATAATTATATGGCAGGAATTATAAATAATATTTATCTGATATACGGGGTGATTATAAAAAAACTATCCCGACATATGGGGGTTCATGCTACAGTTGCCGTTCGAACGCTATTTAGGGTTTTCCACAATGGAGATCACATTCCAATACAAAAAAACTTGTGTTGCCATTTGATATTTTCGAAATTTTCTCACTGTAACCGTAACTGTTAGAGTGACACTGTTGTTTTCCATATCATTCTTGAGCGCATACCTCAAAATACCTTATGCCAAAATTTCATTCAGTTTCTGTGAATGGTATGATAGTTAGGGGCCCATATGTCGGGATAGTTTTTTTATAATCACCCTGTATTTCTATTTATAACCGATGTATCGTTGCAACTGAGGCTGAAATTTTGCAAGATAGTTTGAAAATGGGAAATAATCAAATGCAATCAAATATAAAAAAAGTGAAGTTATTTCACAATGTGTGTGTGTGTGTGTGTGTGTGTGTGTGTGTGTGACCATATTTTATCGAAAACCATTCACAAATTGTGGTCATATTCGCACAGAACATTGCTAATTCTTGCCAAAAATATGGTATAATCTATAAACTATGCAAACAACCTAAGAATTTAAATCCCTGATTTTATTATTTTAACTATACCCAGCTTCGTTGAAAAAAACAGGTCATATTTATGTACATAGGAATTTTCAAGGACTTTATTGAGAAACGGAGGCCAAGTTACAGAAAATGTGTCGTTATTTCCGGGGTCATTGGGTTTTCATCGACGTTATAAGAAAGATTTATTAACGAGACCACCAGTTATTGATATTATAGCCAAGATGTCGTTACAACTGAGGCCGTTATAACCTAGTTTGATTGTATACAGGCTGTCCCAAATTCTTTATAATAACAGATATCTCTGCAGCCGTTGACTTTGGAAGCATACATTCAATTGCAAAAATTTTTCAAATGACGTGCGGTTACTCGTAATTTGTTTGACGGGTGATATACATGAAAAATAAATTATATAATTAACTTTTATAGTCTTGGTAGGCTAAAAATTCTAAATTTTAAAATGTAGATTCTGCTCTGAAAAGCCATTTGCATAAAAATTCGTACTTTTAAATGCAATACTTACCGAGATGTTAAATATATGAAATCACTATGTTTTGGCAACTTATCACCGTGTTGGCAATTTTTCATGGGCCCAAAATTTGCCGTTTTTAGAGACTACATAAATAGAATGACTGAATAACTTTATTTTTTTATTCACAATATATAAGGATTACACTTTTGAAAATATTGTAATTTTTACAACTCCGAATTCAACTTACATTTCGCAACTTGCGAACCACACCCTCAATCATTAGCGATGAATGATGAAATTTCATTCAAATATATTCGTTAATATTGCAGTTAACTACATATTAACTACTAATATTGCACACTACACAAAAAGATAATTTTTATATTTTTCTTATGTATAGGACCCTTCGGGAAATTTAAGACATTTTGTGGGTAACCACTCGTCATATGAAACATTTTTGTGATTGAAAGTATGATTCCAAAGTATACGGTTGCAGAGATATCTGCTGCAATGCCGCTCTTACCAGACACGGGACCAGGTGCAAAAATAATAACGAGACTAGGTGCACCAAAAATCTTTAGGACCATCCTTTTCCCAATTGTATTAATTTTTCGGGGGAGGAAAATTGTCATTCATTATTTCAGAGTATACAGGAATGCTGGGAAATACCCATACAAAAAATTTTAAACATGCAATTAAATGTAAATTAACGCAAAAAATGATTAAAATTCAGAATGTAATTTTGAACTAATGAGAGAAAAAATTCCCGAAACCAATGAAAATTCTGGACTGATGGAAGAAATAATTCCAGAATTGATGGAAGAAAGAATTCCAGAATTGATGGAAGAAAGAATTCCAGAATTGATGGGAGAAAGAATTCCAGAATTGATGGGAGAAAGAATTCCAGAATTGATGGGAGAAAGAATTCAGAATTGATGAAAATTCAGAATTGATGAAAATTCAGAATTGATGAAAATTCAGAATTGATGGAAAAGATGATTCCAAAATTGAGGAAAATTCGGAATTAATAGAAGTTATAATTCCAGAGTGGATTTTTTTTTTCAGAATTATTGAAAAAATGATTCCAGAAAATCTTGAATTAATGGAAGAAATAAATTCAGCAAATACAGAATCAACGATAGAAAAAAATTTCGGAACTGAAGAAAATTCAGAATCAATACAAGAAATAATTTCACAATTATAGTGAAAGCCTCCAATATTTTACCGTGAGTGTGGTACTCCACAAAACGCGGGACCCGGTGTGACCGCACTTGTCACACACCCTTAAGGACGGCTCTTATCTGCAGTGCAAACAATTCGTAACAGCCTGCATACTATTTTGGGTACAAACGTTGAGTAGTCGTTGATTTAGGGGGTCTCATACCTTTTTAACATGGTAAAAAAACTTTCTTATGCAGAAATATTATTAAAAGTATTATTTATCCATTGATTCATTTCAAATTTTCACCACATAGATTTGATTGTGTATACTATTCTATGCTAGTACAAAACTACACATATTTAAAACACTTAGTTTTTTTACAAATTTTCAAAAAAATGCATGAAAAATAGCTTGCGCGCTTGATAAAATTGAATGAAATCAATGTAATTGGATAAGAAATTATTCAAAATGAAGAAAACTGTTCAGTTAATGAAATGATGAAAAAAAAACAGATTTTATCGCCTCAATGTTATTAACATTAATTGTAAAAATTTGAAAAGAATTTAAAATTTAAAAAAACATTTATTACTCGAATAATTATGAATGTGTGTCAAATCTTATTCGGCAATTTGTAAACTAAACAGTTTTATTTATTTCGAATAATTTTTTATTCATTTACATTGATTTCATGCATTTTTATCTTGCACGCAAGCTGTTTTTAATGCATTTTTTTGGAAATTTGTAAAAATTCAAATATTAAAAATATGTTGGCATAGGATAGCATATACAATCAAATGAGTTAAAAATTTGAAATGAATCAATGGATAAATAATATTTTTAATAATGTTTCTAAAAGAGAAAGGTTTTTACAATATTAAAAGGTAGGAGACCCCTTAATGTATAGCTGACTAATGCGGAAACGATTTCTCGAAACGGCAAAAAAAAACATTAAACAGACGTAATGGGATTGCGTGACCGATTCTGTCTCACCACATATGAATAATATTGACAAATCATTTTGAAGCCGTGCGCTTTTTTTCGTAAAAGGAAACAAAAGTGGTGCCAACATGTTTCGAATCCATTATCTCTATCGAATACGGGATTAAAACTTACTTCCAGGTTCGAACTTCCGTATGTTTTCATGGACGAGACATAAATCGATGGGTTCGTAAATATAACATTGAATGCTTTCGTTACGATGTATGACAAATAAGTAAATAACAGAAACGTTTACTGTATATTTCACAGCATTTTTTTTACCACTTCAAAGTTTTATTTCATTGAATTTTACTATTCATCATTAACATATATCAATAAGTTTACACATCATTTATAAATGAGATCTTACATACAATCACAACGGATCAAAATTAAAAAAAGATAATTTACTCTTAAATAGTTTGAACTATAAATTTCACTGTTTTTTCAATAGCTTTGGAATGTTTGGAATTCAAGAACTGAAAGTAAAAATTAGGAATCTATTTCTGATTGAAAAATTCTCTCAAAATTCACGAATTTGATGATTAAAAAAAGTGATTATTCGATTTAAAAATATGAAACATCTGAAAAAATCAGTATAAATTATAGATGTATGTATATATTTTTATAAAGAAGACGAAAAAATTAACTTAAAACAGAGAAGTATTGTTTTCATTTCATCGTATTAATGTAGCTGAATACGATGATTTTAAATACTGAATACTGAACGATTTTAAAATGCATCACTAATGAGAACTAGCTCAAAACGAAAAGATACTTTTAATAACTGTTAAAATTGTTGGTAAACTTATACACACACATTGGAAAGTCTTTATAATTAAAAATGTTGAAATGAATATACTTTTAATGCAATTGATATTTAAAAATTTATTGTGATCAGAAAATTATACGTAGTTAAATGTATATATATATATGTCTTGTTGATGTGCCTTACTAAAGTTTTTTAAAAACAATCAAAATAATTTCATAACATAATGGAATAATTTTTTATTCAATTATTGTTTTTATCATTATGATTACTACTGCTGCAAATACACCAGATTTTGTAGAACGAGCACAGGGCATTTGAAAAATGAAAGCTCACAAGTTCTGAAATTATTAATATTGATAAACTTGATACATTGGAATACAATGATCATAGATTATATTGAAATAAGTATACTTCTTATATATGTAACTAATTGTTTTAAAATTTGCTGTCAGGAAACTTATTTGTAGTAGAAAATTATCAAAATAATTTCATAACGTATGAAGTGATTTTTATTCCATTATTGTTGTTTTTATTATTATTATTATCACTAACTACTAAACATACTTTGTATTTTCTGAAATGAGCTCCAAACTTTCTGAAGATAAAATCTTTCGTAATAAAATAAAAGTTCCGAAATAATGAAAGTAATTTAAAAAACGATATCGGGCTTATTAATTTACTAAAAAATATATGTATATATAAATATGAATAAATTTTCCTCTTGATCAAAATATTTTCGGATTCAAACAATTCTATATTACCATAGAAAATAAAAAAAATTTTTGTTTTTGGAATTACTTTCTTTTTAAATTACTATTATTTAGAGATTATATTTCTTTTATACCGTTATTATTTGTTCTTTAAAAATCAGCGACACATTGTTGAATCCGAATTGGGTTATTGTACGTACGTATAAGAACATGTTATATTGCTTTCAAATATGAATTTTTATGCAAGTTATGTGTCAAAGATTAGGTTTCAAGAGTTTCCTGAAAATTTGTAGAATATTGAATTTCAAAAGGTATCTTTGTTATATTGAGCTAGTTCTTATCAGGTCATTAAATGAAGTTAAATTAATTTTTGAAATATAAGTAAATCAATTGTTTTTTAGAAAACATTATAAGTAACATATTTCGACACTTATACGCAATTAATTAATATAACTAGTTTTCTTTTTGGACATTTTTAGACTAAAATATTTTTACATCACCGGAAAAATTTAACTGATAAAGAATTAAAAAAAAATAAGCACACACAATTATACATCGCAATTAAAATCTTAAGCAAATTCGAATTACTAATACATCCAGATCACAATATATAAATCTACCAACATATATATATCTTACAAGATAAACATATATTTAAAATAAAAAATCACATATATCTTTGAATAAAAAACAATAATATCACTATGAAATAAATAAATAAATGAGAACTTCTCTCTCATGTTAAAAAATATGGTCTCACAGTAGTACATTGTAAATTGAATTATGTTACAATAAATTAATCGTAAATACACCCACGTGACAGTCACTACAAATAAATAATCGTACAGTAACTTTTATTTTTTAAATGATCAAGTCATAAATATACTTCACCGCATTAATTAATTTAGAGGTACAATATATATATCATTTTCAATCAAATTGAATTGATTCAATTGAATTTTTTCAATGTTTATTTATACATTATACATATTGCACATGATGCCGGCTCATTTTTCTACTCGCTAATGGTACGATTTTACACGATAACGAATTTACAAAATTCTATAATTAACGGAAGAAGAGGGAAAGAAAACGAATATAAAACTTAAAAACTTTAAAGCGTTACATCACAATTATCGAGTTTTTATCCTGAGGTGGCAATGTTTAAATGTCATGGCCACCTCTGGTTATACTTTCGAGCGGTGGACGTGTCAGCATTCAGTATTTTTATTTTCACACTGTACATTTTCTAAATACATACATTTTTTTTTTTTACATTTTACGTTTGGCTAAAAACAAATGTTGTAACATAAGAAGTTCATACATGTAATATAAAATTAACTATACAACAATTATCCATCTAAATTTCTTTCTGGTTTGTTACTTTCTTTTAAATTTATTTCTTTTTTTTTTTAATAACAAAAATTATTAACAATAAAGTATTTCATGGGTGTCATTTTTACTTATGTTTATCTTATAATTCCAAATTTATTCTACGTTATATTTGCTATCAGTATTTGATTTTCATGTTGAAAAAGACTTAATTATATGTTTTCATTCGCTCATACATATTTTTTTATTTATTATAATCAGTATTGTTTTATTTCACGTGGTACACTTCAAATAATAAAGTTTCAATTAAATCATAACGATATGAATCATAGAAGTTATTTTAGATGAATTTATTTAATGAATGGTCTATATAATTTTAAAAAACTAGAATTGTTGTATATTTTAGCTCCTTTTTATTATAAAATAAATTTTCTCTTTGTAGAGCTTTTCTATTTGTAGAACTTTAAATTCAGTAATTTATAGTTATTTAAATTTGACAGTTCGGTAATTTTAAACGCAATCAATTTAAATAATGTAATAATAATATTCAAATAATGATATTTTTACATCAAAATAGTGAGGATAGCATTGTTCTATGTATTTTATAATTTCTTGAAGTACGACAAGTTTTAATAAAACTAGCTATCAGACGATTCGGGATTAGTTTTAGTTTTGGAATCAAATCATTTATTACTCTAAGTTAATATGATAATCTATTATATAAATGTTTGTTAGAGGACTTAGTTTTGGTGATTCGGAATTAATTTTTGTGAAAATGATATTCTACCAAATGCGTTTGCACATGTAAAAAAAATTATGTATTCACTTTTAAGAAATGCGTAACTATCTAAAACATTTTGGCAAAGAATATGAAAATTGAGAGATCAAGTTCGATTGGAAAAAGAAAGAAAAAAAACAGGAACTTTTGAATGAGGTAAGTAGTAATAATATTTAACTGGATGCATCTCTTGCTTCTTTGTATAAACTATATAAATATGAAGGATAAATCAAATTTTAATGATTTAATGCATCGCGTGTTCTGTTTAATAATTCATCAGCGAATTTAACGCAATGTAGGCTCGCATTTTTCGTCATTTTAATTTAATCCGAATTCTTCTGGTCTCATATTCGAAGAAGAAATTTCTTGGAGGTTTGAACCCATCAACGAAAAATCTATCCGAAAACGGGAAAATTCTGGTATGAGTTACAAGAGATGCATCACAACACAGTGTTATTATAACTATTTCAGAAGTACTAAAAAAATTAAAAGAACAACACTTTCATTGATGATAAATTATAACGAACAGCAAAAGAAATAATCTCTTGAATATTCTTAAAAAACAGTAAAACAGAAATAAGAAAGAAATTATATCTTTCGCTACAGTAAAATAATTAAAATTCATTCATAAATTAAATTATATCAAATAAAAGTGTTTTTAAGCGTTAGGAATTCTGTTTCAAATTATTCCAAGAATTTGTAAATGAAAGAAATAAAAGAAATACGACCAATGGCATGACAACAAATTTTGTCGTATCTAAAAGAATATGTTTACAATTTTTGCTTCGAAAATTAAATTAAATATTTACTGACTTTCAAAAACGGTGAAAATTTCCTGTCCGAAAATGAGACCAGAGTTCTCGATAATTACGTATACGCTTTTGCCAACGTCTGCGATAAAAGTATATTTATTTTTATCTCGCTTCTACATTCTTTTTTTACAACGCGTACATTTATTGATTTCTCTGAAAAATTCCATTATTGCTTAAACGTTGAATGTCATGCCATTGATGTCTGATACTTAACAAAAAATGTTAAAAAAAAATGCAAATAAGAACCCTTTCCAATATCTTTCTCTACGTTTCATTTTATATCTCTAAGATTCAAAGTACAAACATAAAATCATAATGGAATTCATTAAAACATTTTACTCTGTTTCACAAGTAAATGAAGAGGAAATAATAAGGATTCGGTGTATCTCGTTTTTTGAATCCTTTACGGATTAAAATATTTAATCATTTCAAGATTGCAGTTTTCAAAAGAGCAAGAATTTTCAAGTGGGTTTGGTGCACGCAAAATTTTTTTAAAAACACATTTTCGAATTTTTCAATTTTCAACTACCATAAAATTTTCTGTTTCTAACTGTGTTCAAGTTTTTGTTCTACCTGAACTACAATATACTTCCAACGTATTTCAATATAAACTAATGGCAGGCATTATACATGCTAATGTTTCCAATTAAAACGTTCTTTTCTCAAAATTGAGTTTTTTGTCAGGTAAGGAACATCTTATCGAACATCACTTGCTCAAATGCTTTGAAACTTTGTGTCTCAACACTAAGGTGTTACATACTTTATCGAGAGAATTTTTCATTAAAATAACTTAAAGAAATTTTATGGCACGAAGTAGGCGTACATTTCAGCGATTTTTGAAAAAGCTGCATGTTGTTGAAGTTAGACTACGAGGGAAAAAAATAAGCAACAATTAAAATCTTAAATGATCTCGTTAAGTTTTATAAAAATATCCATAGAATTTAAGAAAAAAAACTGAAGGCCTAAAATGCGTGAACAGAAAATTTTTAAGTTTTCCTCAAAGAAGATTTTTCCTATAGGAAAGCATGGGAAGCCAAAATAGTGCACCAACCCCCTTGAAGAGAGTAAATGACACGTGAAATCTCAATTCTCATCTAACCAATATACAGCCTTTCACAGGCTGTCAGACAGGCTGTCATACAAAATTGAAAATATAAAAATGACTCGATAAAAACACGCATACAATCAATAATAACGATTTATGTCATGTGAAGTGTTTTGCTCTCGGAGTAACACCGAGATGCATAAATCAATATATTAACTCTGGAATATGGGACCTGCATGCTAATTTCATATAAACATCAATTAATTATGTTCAGTTTTTATAGCCGTGATTTATACTTAGATGATGGCAACCTTTATGGCGAATATATTATCTCTTTAAAATTTTCTTCAAGTCATTACATTCATAACTTCAAGCTCCATGGCATTTTTTATGAGGATATTTTTTTCAATGTTACTTCTTTATATATACATATTTATTTATATTTTTGCCTTTAATTTTATTTCAAGCAATTTTTTAGGCTATTTGCCTGATGTGGCTTTGGAATTTCTATTTGCGTTTTCAGATATTAGTTGCTTAACTTTTTTTATATATAATTTTTATTTCATTTTTTAATGAATTATTTGTATAAATCGCAATAATTTAATTGTAATTTTTTAAATTCATGAAACCGTTTTCACAAAACCAATAATTGCTTTATTATTAATTATTCAGTTTGCTGATCTTATGGTTATCATTTGAACTACATGGAGATAAATGTACCCTTATATACATATATAATCGACACGCAATAAGCAACAACTAACAGAATCTATTTATAATAACAATAAATTATGGAAAATAATCTAATCAATATTTTGAAAGAAATGGTCGGGGAAATATCATCATTCAAAATCATAATCGATTTTATTTTGGAACAAAGCCAAACGTCTTTGGAAGAAATTAAATATATTTCTTGTCTTTCTCAAAACTATATTATGTCCATTGAGTTATACGTGATCACGGACACTCACCAATTACACGCACACACACACAACACATGAACATGAGCAAGTTCATACAATGGAGGATAAACTATATTCTTTTCAGTTCATTACATTACAATCAAACATTTTTCTCTCTTACTTTTAAATATATATGTAAATAATGAACTGGTAATCGGATAATGGAATGTTTGCGAAGTATTTTTCATCTTCTTTCCGGCTAAAAATATGTACAAAGTATGAATTTTCAATTAAACATCACCCATTGGATGGATTGGTTCAATTCGTTCTTGGAAGTTTCTGAAGCAAAAAATTCCTATCACAATTAAGTAATGACGATTATTCGGAAAAAAATTTCTAGAACTGGATCGCTGATTAAGAAAAAATTAACACTGTTAAATAATAAATTTCCCTTTTTTACCTAAAATTTTTATTGAATTTTTATCTCGAAACCTTTCAATTTTTTTAGTATAAATATCTCACATTTTTTTTAAATTTTTATTATCTCCTATTTGAATTAAATTACTCAGTTTCTTTGATTATAAACTATTATTTCCTTATATATAACTGACTAATAAGTTTATATAAACTATTTCTAAGTCATTTAAAATTAGCTAATCCTTTAAATTAACTGTATATCAAATTGCATACCGAAAATTCTCATTTGGAAAATTTCGGAATGAAAGCTAGTTTTTTTTTATATTACACAATAAAATTGAGCTTAATTTTTTTGAGTAATTAAATGGACTTCAAATAAAAATTATTATTAAGCCTCAAGTAATGAATATTTTTTGTTTTTACAACATTTTAAAAATATTTATGTATTAATTATATTAGTAACAATTTCTAATCATTTGAGATTGAAGCAATTTTTTAACCTCATGTTATTACAAGCCCTAAAAAAATGTATTTAAATTTCTGAATCCATTCAAAATAAGAGAGCAAAATATATTCCAACAATTAAATGTAAATACCCTTCGTGACAGAGCAATTTATTTTGGAGTAAGGTAAAACAATTTTCAGAGATTCATTTTCAAGAAATTATAATAAGGTAAAAAATACAGGGTGGACGAGAAATCCAGGACACATTTCAAAAATTAATAACAAATCAACCGACCAATTGACATAAAAAGCTGTGATTTGCGCTAAAATACTTATCATGGCCTAGAGTTTTTTTCATAAATTGAAATTTTAATCACGGGTGGTTATGTAAAACGAAAAATTCGACATAACACATAAAATTCAACATAAACAGTGTATAATTAATATTTATGGCAATTTGCATTATATAAAACTATCGCATTTTCATATATGAGTGCCCTTTTTAGCTCGGGCTACATCTAAGCGAGGGTTAAAGGGTGCTCATGTCGAAATAAATGTAGTAGTTTTATGTAACGCAAATTGCCATAAACATTAATTATGCACTGTTTGTGTTGCATCTTATGTGTCATGTCGAGTTTTTCGTTTTATGGTGCCACCTGTGAGTGAAATCTGAACTTTTCTTTTTTACTTTATCAAAAAAGCTCTAGGAAAATGACGGGCAAACTTTTTTAGGAGCAGGCCAAAAAACAAAAAAATTTAGCAGGCCGGGAATATTCACACATCCGACGTAATTAGAATTTTTATACTTGGAAATGAAGTGGCGGAATTTGTTAAATTCTAGCACGATTCATTGCAAATGAGGCACATGTGGTTTATCTTTTACAACTGTGAAACAATGTGATCATATTCTAATAACTTTATGCATATTTAGTGCATAAATGTTCCATTTTTTTCATATACAAAAGTTCTTAAATAAATTTATATTTAAATTTTTTTACAACTATATTTTCCATGTGCTAAAAAAAGGGAACGTAATCCTAAACGAATTTTTTAAACACTGAAAAATTGAGTAGTTTTATACTAAAAGCGTAGATTTTGAAATTCGTGGAGAATGCATTGAACGTCTAATAGGGCCGCAGCTAGTCCTCCGGCCGTAGTTTGACCATCATTACTCTAGGCTATTATACGTATTTTAGTGCAAGCCGCACATTATGCCAATGGTTGATTTGTTGTTAATGTGTCAAGAAATTCTCGTCCACCCTTTATGTTTCTGGACAATTGAATGTAAATATCCTACGCGACAGAACAATTTAAATTGATCGGAATGAGCTGAAACAATTGACAGCGATTTATTTTGAAGAAATTAAAATAAGTTAAAAATAACATAATAACACAGGAATAATAATAATAATAATAATTGTAATAATAAGGGTCTTACCCTGCTGTATTCTAGTTGGTACCAAAGAGTAGAAGGCATCCAACTTAGCACTCGGGATCCAAACTCATAAAGAATTCGAATAAAGAGGGAATGTTGGGGAGCAAATTGAGGTACATGTTTGTTTGTTTTTTTAATTATTTTAGGCCATTAGAGTACAACATCCCTTCAGTTCCGTGAAGACTTCGGTGAAGAAACTTGGCTCACTGTTAATGCGCAACATTTTGCTGCTCAGCAGGTTGATGATGAACAGACACCGGTCCCAGAACTTCTCTTTGGAATCTTCGACTAGGAAAGGCTTCAGAGGGTAGGATATCTCGTTCCCCATGTACGAATAGCTCAAATACAGACAGGTCAACACGACCGCCTGCAGCTCTCTCTCGGACTCGATGTCCTCACCGACCAGTTCCCGGACCAGCATGTACAAGAAGACGACGTTCGCCGGATTTATGAACGCTATGTCTTGCCATCCCTGCAGCAAAAGACTCCTGTCAACAGTCCTCAACCACATGACGGCATCGGTTGGTTGGAAATCCTTGAGTTTTCGGCACCTCTTGTTTAAGAACTCGGCCAGGCATCTCAGCAACTCCGACGTGGAAGCTTGGATGACCGTCTTCTTGTGGGGGCTCTTGCCGATCCCTCCGTTGTTGAGTATGTTCTCATTGCTGCTGCTGCTGTTGTTATTAGAAGACGAAGAGCTTAGGGCTGTTATAGGCTTGGTCGATAACCCGACGGAAGCATTGTTAGAGGTGAACCCGAGGGGGCCGACTGCCCCGTGGTTCGAGGGTCGGACTAAGTTATGAGCTGTTAGGACGGCCGGCTTCGGTGGTAGCGGGGGTGGAGGAATGGGCTTCTGCTTGCTGTCTAGGTTGTTGTTGTTCCTGACAACAACGTCCAGCTGTCCGATCCCGCCGCTCTTGGAATTGTTGTAACACGTCAAGGAATTCTGTATGTTCTTGTTGTTGTCCACCAGGGAATGTATGCTATCCAACGGTTGCCTCAGGTTCTTGTTCTTCTCCGCTTTCTTCTTGCTGGACACGGTGAAATGCTTCCAACTCAGGGCGTTGATAAACAGGGAGTGCTTCTTGAAGTTGTTGTGGTGATTGCCGTGATGATGGTTTTGGTTGCCGATGGCCGACCCGTTCTTATCCGTTCCTGCTTTGTCCTTGTTCTTGGCGTTATTCAGCTGTTCGTAGTTATAGTTGTTCATATTGAATTCACCGCAGGTGGGCTTCCGTTCCCTAGGGGAGAAGCTTAGCACGGTGCCCATGTCTTTTGCGATTTGACACACGGCACAGTTCCCGATAGAAGCCAGGTCAGCTATTGCAGCCGTCACCGCTGATGTGATTCCTAACGAACCTAATTGGAACTTTTTCCGACTTATATCCTTTTATTTTCTTATCTTCCTTTAATTTTTTTAAGTCACGAGAAAATCAAGTACAAACGTAATTAACTGCGTTAATTCGCGCACACTGGACACCGTCATCATCATCGTCGTCACACTATCCTCTAGCTTCAGACACACTTTAAATCTACAGAGTCCGGTTCGAAAATTCCATGGTAAGGGTAAGGAGAAACGACTAGATTGAAATCGGTGGTTTTGTTTCCGTACAAAGGTGTGAAACTTATCATCTCTCAGTCAATTACGACACACAAACTCACGCACACACTAAAATGATTTTTTTTTTGTTTGTATGTGTGGAATTCCTTTTTCAAAATAAAATAAAAAGGGAGAACGAACAACGGTGTCACTCTTTTTTTCGGGGCTGGCGTGTACCAGCCAGCCCGGCTGCAGGGGCAAAACTGAGCATGGGCATTCCCTTCTGCGCAGAGGACGGGTCGATTCGAATCGGATTTGCATTAATGGTTTCTATAGTGATGTCGCTGCTGCCACCTCCCTTCGAGAGGGAAGTGGAGATGGAAATGGCGTCGATACTTGCCAAGACCTGGAGGGAGCTGGCGAGGAAAAAAAAAAAGAATATAATATGTACATGGAAGTACAGAGGCTTCATGAGTGACGTCATGTATGTGTTAGATAGAGAGGGGTGGAGATGGAACTAGGGATTGCCTGACTTTGTACAACCCCCGGGAAGCCGAATGCCAGACGTTAAGAATTATGTTCCTCATTCCGTCAGAGTTCTTTTCCCACTATTGTGTGTGTGAGTGAGTGTGTGTGTATGTATGTGCCAGCAATACGCCCACACACACACACGCGCGCGCGTATATTCGTGCAATCCATTTTCTGATGCCAGTTTGGTTTTTATACTCACCATGTCCGATCTCTTCCCCACACACCAAATCTTTTCTCCATATTCCTTTGATATCAAGCTCGGAATCAGATGCTTTTACTATACACCCGATTTAGAAATGTCAGTCTCAGGCAATCGCAAATGAATAGACTTCGCTTTGTAATGTCAAAACTCTATACACAGATAGAAATCGAGTTATCTGAAAGGGATTTTTAAAGTCCATAAATATGTAAAGAACTCGGAATTAGAAATTTCTTTAAAAAATGTATAACAAATAATATACACAGGATGCATAGGTAACATGGGTTATGGCATTTTACTGGCGAACCACGTTTTTAAGTACACTATTCTCTGACATATTTGAATTCGAAAATTGGAGTTGTTGTCCGTTACTTTCTGCCGTTCTTTCCCAACTTTCCTCCGATTTTTAAAGCGAATATTGCACTTGGAAACGTGGAATTTTTTGTCGGCCTCAGGAGAAATGGGACAAAAACTTTCTTATTGGGTTTTTGAGCACAGGGTGTTTGTATAAAAAAGTATGGGTTTTTTTTAATTTTAAGAACTATACATCGTATAGTTAACGTTGATAATAATAATGTTGATAGTATAATGACGTATCTGAGTTCCACACGTTATTTGGGTACTCTTTCCTGACTGGAAGTATGCTTGTAGAATCAACGGTTCTCCAGTAAAATGCGGCAAGGGGGAATTATGGAATCACCCTGTATACTAGAAATGATAACCATTAAGTCAGTGAAGTGAAACATTCAACAGTTACTAGTTTTGAAAATGACTCCGTGAAGTTTTATATATATATATATATATATAGAAAAAATTATAATTAAATTATTATAATTTCTTTAAATAATTTATTAAGAGAAATAATAAAAACTATATTAAAAAACTAAGCAATTAATATCTGAAAACGCAAATACGATTTATAAAGTAATATCAGGCAAATAATCCAAAAAAAATTGCTTGAAACATACAAAATTCAAAAAAAAAATTCAATGTCTGATTGATTTGAGTTGCTTTGTGTTTTTTTTAATTTAACTTCGATCTTTTTATTATCTGGATCGCAAATAAGTAATTCTTTCCTTAGAACAAAATTTTGCTACAACAAATTTTTTTAGTGAATGTTAAAAATCGTATAATAGGAAACTCTTTTATAATGAAATTACGTTACGGAGTGATTTCTTCAGTTCCAAGTTCCATGGAGATGGTTATAACGGGATTCGACTGAATACAAATTATTTCACCGAAGTGATAACTTTACATTTAAAGTTAATTTCATTCAGCTTCTGCTGTTACATGAAATAGAAGACGAAACAAGCACAACTCTGCCAACATTAGGGCATTAAGGCTACACACATATACTCGGACACGCATTCCGACATGTACCGATTCGTTAGAAATTTCGTAGAGGAATGTATGTCAGCTGCATGTACGTTTAAGTATTAGTAGAAGTAGTATAATATGGAATAATTTTAGGCACATTTTGTTTGAAAACTAAAGCTGGAAATGAAGACAATATTTAAAAATATCTCCTAAAAATCGAGATTTTGGACTTATTCACTTCTTTAAATTGAAAAGATTCAATTATAGCTTTCAATTTTTGGACTGTACATAGGTTTGAACTGCCATTCTGAGCTGGACCTGAAGATATTGCTTAAAATTACTGTAATCGAGTTTACCTGATGGTAATAATAACAATAAATAAGTTTCAAAATAACACCATCTGAAATCTGTCGAGGTTTTCTCTGCCGATGGAAACTTATTGCTGGGAAAACAACATCCTTAAAACATCGCGGATGCAATATACACTAAGGGTGCTCAACGTTTTGCAGAGTGCGGGCCACTTCATTGGTTTTAAAACTTATCGTGTCCCACTTGAGTGACCTCTAAATGTGTCGCGGGACACTAAATTGATCTATAAATACCCTGCGGGTGACTTCAGTTATGTAGGAATGTGCCATGGGCCACTCAAGTGATGTAGAACTGCAACCTGGGCCGCTAGAGTTGTCTGAAACTGTGTCGCGGGTCGCTCAATAATCTGTAAATGTTCCGAAGTCACTTAAGTAATCTAAATATGTGTCGCAGTCCATTTGAGGGATGTGGGACTGTACCATAAAATGCTCAAGATCTCTGGAACTACGTCGCGAGTCACTTAATGATCAGTAAATATGTTACGGGTCACTTCATTGATTTGGAAATATGCCGTTGGCCACTTGAGTGATTTATAACTGTGCCATGGGAAACTAGAATTGTCTGAAACTGTGTCGCAGGTCACTCAATGATCTGTGAATTTTCCGAGAGTCACTTAAGTAATCTGAAAATGTGTCGCGGGCCACTTGAGGGATGTGTGGCTGTACCACGAAACGTTTAAGAGCTCTGCAACTATGACACTACTCACTTGAGTGATCTGTAAATTATCTGCGCGCGCGCACACACACACACACACACCCATGTTCAGTATTTTTTACTCATTTGTTCACATTTCAGCATTTTTTACTCATTTGTTCACATTTCAGCATTTTTTACTCATTTGTTCACATTTCAGCATTTTTTACTCATTTGTTCACATTTCAGCATTTTTTACTCATTTGTTCACATTTCAGCATTTTTTACTCATTTGTTCACATTTCAGCATTTTTTATTTATTTTGGAATTTGCATTATTATTTTAAAAATTTTCTACTTATTTTAGTATGTTCTACTTATTTATTTATTCATTTCAGTGCGTTTTACTTTTAACATCGTGATTTATTTGTATCTGACTGCTCGTTTTTTACATGAACTTTAACATACTTTGCGTAAATGTTTTTCCATCCCTAGTGTAATTGCATTTATGCATTCTAGAGTTGCATATAAATGTAAATATTAAATATCGTGTATACTAATGTAAAAAGAAATTGAATATTTTTTAACTAAATTTGTGATTAAAAATGTGCATATTATTTTGGATGATTGTAAATAGTTTAGCACTGACAACCCCTTTGCATACCCCATGAAATTATTGTTTCTTCTCTCGATTATGTAAACAGAAGTACAACTTTCAGATGTCGATGGAATCTTAAATGAATTTTGTAACTGTACTTGTTCTGCTTCTACTATTGATTAAATGAATACAATAGAGGTTCCATGTTGAATGGTTCATAACAATACGCCAAAAAATGACTCTTTTATTGTTTTTCTGCTTAAGAAACTTTTTGCTTTAAAATTACTTTTTTTTCCTGTCTGCCTTCGGGGAAATTTTTTTAACAAAGGTAATTTTAGATAAAATGAACGTGGTTTTGGTTTAATACAAATACAAATACAAAAACAACGCCCCAACAGGAAGAATGCCCAATGAGGTGGCTGATAACGAGAGTTGCCCATAACAAATATGGATGTCATATATTTAGAAAATAGAGCAACCCAATTAAAAATGCAATTACAAACAATATATATGCATGGTAAAACATTATACAATGCCCATAAAGAATACTTATGATTGTTTTATTCTAAGTATGGATAGCTTCTCAATTTACCCCAACATGTTTGGTACAAAATTAAGAGAACAAATGCCATTTGGTGAATATTTTTAGCAAAAAAAGTTATTGCTAATTTTATGTAAAATTTGCTTATTTTCAGTACTTCTGATAGACATTGTACACTAAAACTACTGCTTGTATCAACATGTTCTTCACACAAATTATTGCCACGACAATGTTGTGTACAATGAAGTAAAAGTTTTAGATTACTATGAAAACTTTTTGAATAGTTTTGAACCGGATTTACGGAACAAATACACCTTTTTCGTTAAAAAAAAACTTGATATTCTCAATTCAAAATCCATGTAAATATAAAAGTTTCAAATATATCGCTTAAATTTTAAATTCACTGTACAGCCAGGGCTGTCTAAAATACAGTGGGAAAGTTTCATAGAAATATTTCTAAAAATGCTTGAGAAATCAAGTTTTTCGTGAAATGAAGAAACAAAAAAACGCAAATCTTCAGAAAACACATTCAAAAATTTCATTTTCAGACTAAAAGCATTAAGTTCGTTTTAATAGATGACAATAACTGTGCTTCTAGTTATTGTAGAAATGAAAATAAAACAGTTTTGAATTCTAGAATAACTGCACTTTTAAATGAACACATGAAAACAATTTCAAAATTTATTTTGCGAAATTCGTCATTTGAAAGTAGGCAGTCGCCTTAAGGGGTCTCACGACCCTTAAAGTCATATTTTCGAAAAATATTTAATTCAGTTACAAATAAGACACCAAAAATGCCGTGTCAATCGGTTTATTAATTCTCTCACAATAAAAGAAAGGAATAATGAATTATAATACAAACGTATACAAGAAAAAACACTTCGAACGCGATTTTCTCGGATGGCAGTTTTTGAGCTCATCCGTAAGATTAAAAAAAAACTACTCCCCCCAAAAATTCTGAAATGTTGCAAAAATGTTTATTCAACATATGTTAGTAAAATGGACCTCGAACTTAAATATTTGAAAATTTGTTAGAAATTTATGATTTTTTATTGAGCTAAGCACAACACATAAAACATACAATCAAAACAAAAAAATGACATTACAATGACGCAGACACTCTGTGACCCCAAAGGACTACAAGTCCAGTTTGGAAAAATTAATATAAATATCAAAAGTCTAAATTCAACAACTTTTTAAAAACACTAGTCAATCGCTAAATCTTAGGTCTATTTTACTTACACGTGTAGAATAAACATTTCTGCAAATTTTTATAATTTTTTGGCAGTAGTTTTCTTTTAATCTTAATGATGAACTCAAAAACTGCAATCTGTGAAAATAGCGTTCAAAGTGTTTTTTTCTTGTATACGTTTGCACTATAATTCATTATTTCTTTCTTTTACTATGAAAGAGCAAATTAACCGATTGACATGAAATTTTTAGCATTTTATTTGCAATTAAATGAAATATTTTCAAGTCGTTTTTGGAAATTCGACTTTAAGGGTTGCAAGACCCCCCCCCCCCCTAAATGCAGCAAAAGATGAGAGTATCAACTCTTGGCTTCATATTTTAATTCACGACGACACGTTACAGAGTGAATTTCTCCCTATTTCGCCCCAGTCGTTTCCCCTCGATATAATTTTTTTTAACGGCGAGAGAGAGAGAGATAATGCGCATGAGCACGAGCATGACTCATTATCCCCACTGTTAATCAACATTTGCAATACTGCGTAACATCAGTTCAAACTTAGGAGGAGTAATACTACTACTACTACTATGTATAAAGCGCAGTTCGTGGATGAACCGAAAATCCATTACCCTATAGTGCCACACACTATAGCTTCTCTCCTTCCCTATCTCTTGGCTGTTCCTCTCTTTGGGAATCCATGTTCGATCTTGTTTGATCCTCGATTCTCCCCCTTTTCAACTAAGTTCTGTCGATGTATGTGTCTCCCTCCTTTTCTGAATCATTTCTGTGGGGAAAGAATCTTCTCGTTCCTGGGGGGATATCAATTACATCGCCATATTAAGAAACAGTTCCCTCCCTTCCCGGTCTTTTTTACATGCGGTTGTCAGCAGTTCTCATCTGTTATCCCATTTATTGACTTTCCAGAATGGTACGAATTCTGAGAAAAAAAATTTAATTTTCGCCATTACGTCTGAAAACCTTGAACTTTTTCGCTAAAATTAAAATTATCAACTTTATTGCATTCAGAGCCACCCTTAGGAGTGTATGACAAGTGCGATCAAACCGGGCCCCCACGCTTTTTGAGGCCCCCCGCAGTAACGGTAAATTATTTGAAGCGTTCCCCAATTCTTAAATAAATGATTATATTTTCCAATTCTTAAATTTTTCAATCATTAATTCTAAATTGTCAATTCCGGAATTTTTTTCCACTAATTCTGAATTTTTAACAATTCCGGAATTATTTCTTTCACCAACTATGGAAATATTTCTTTCCCCAACTATGGAAATATTTCTTTCATCACAATTCTGGAATTATTTCTCTTTCTTCTCTTTCTCTTTTGCATCAGTTCTGAAATTATTTCTTTCATCAAATCTGGATTTTCATTAGAATCATTTCTAATTTGTGAATTTTAAAATTTTCATTACTTTCGTAACTTGTTTTCTTCATTAGTTTAAAATTACATTCAATGCTCAACTTTTGTGTTAATTCACATTTAATTGTGTGTTTAAAATTTTTTGTATGGATATTTCTCGGTATTTCGGTTTATTTTATTCTGAAATAATAGATGCCGATTCTCCTCCCTCACAAAGGATGCTATTACAAAAGGAGTCCTATATATTTTCTGTGCCCCGAAGTTTTTGAGATGCACCTGTGGCGCCACTATGATTTTTGTACCGGGCCTCTCGTCTTATAAGGCCGGTCTTCTGTGTGACCCCCAATAACTCAATAATTGTTTCTGTGGCTCACATAATACATTAGATGCTTAAAGAAACAGAAGTTCATCAATGCTCACCAAGGATTCATTTTTATTATCCTTGCTTCTACCGGCTACTCTATTAAATTACCAGTAGAGCTCATCATGAAATTTGTGAAGAGGCAGTTTCTCTCGAGCTCTTTAATAACATGAGTCTTAAACAGGCATGCAGTACGTACGGTGTTTTTTTTTTACTGGCCGTTTAAACCAGTTATACAACTCAGTAGGGCAAGCTCATATTTGTCCTTGCGCGTTGTGATGAATGTGACGAAGTCCAATGGTCACATTTACCAACTTGATCCTACCATCGAATAGTTACTAGGATCTCTCGCGATCGATGAGGAAGTGGCTGTTTCGGCTCCCTTGATATTCTCCGGGAACCAAAAAAGCCCGTGCCGCTGGTCCTTCCACATCGTGTCTGGAAAATTCACCGCCAGAAATTCAGCGAAAGCAGTTCCAGGGCGCGGTAGCCTAGGTCGATAAGATACCCGCTTAAAGTACCGATGGATATTTAGAGGTGTCGCGAGTTCGATACCCGGTTCGTCCTTGTCAGAAAACTTTCCTGACACCGGTTTATAACAGAAACGGCGACATGACCACAGAAAAAATTGCTATCGCAGGGAGTCCCCCATCGAGGGGTTAGTGCACCAACCTCTCGATGAGTATAAAAAACAAACCTGCCGTTCGGAATCGGTCTGATTAGCCCTAGTGTGCAGAAAATGACCGTGGTGTGACAAAAATGATCAACTAGGTCACTCACTCATTCGGTCACTCACCCATTCAGTAACTCTCACTCGCTAAGTAGCTCACTTACTCACTAGGTCGCTCACTCACTCAGTAGATCACTCGCGCACGGACTGACTTCCTCGCTTATTGACTCAATAACTCAATCGCTCACCCCCTCTTTAACTGACTCGCATCGAACTGTTGTTGGTGAATTTTCCCAGCAGTGAATTTTCTGTCGGTGAATTTTCCCAGCAGTGAATTTTCTGTCGGTGAATTTTCCCAGCAGTGAATTTTCTATCGATGAATTGTTGTCGGTGATTTTTCCGTAAATCCTTCCACATTGCTTTCAGCAATGGAAAAATGATAACCCTTGCAACGAAGAATAAATACAGTAACTCAACCGCCCTATTTTTTCTAAACAAACCTTATACCAAAAGGCAAGCTTATACCACTGTTGTATAAGCTTGCCTTGCTACCAACTGATACCTGATGACTGCCAGTTTCTCCAGCAATGTGTTGAAAAAAGTGTGGCTAATATTTCCCCATGCATTCGATTTCTCTCATTGACGCGTCCTTTTTTATATGCGTTAACTGGTGAAAGCTTCTACTTCATCAACAATGATTTACTTTGTTGATGCTTTCTAAAATATATTTACAGCCTTAATAATCATCAAGGGTTTCACATGAAACAGCGTCATAACCAAGACCCGAATGTCATTCACCTGAAAAATCCTGGAAAATGACCCAAAAACTGAAAAAAATGCCCTAAAAAATTAAAACAAATTTATACCACACTGACAAAAAATTCTATTAAAATAACAAGACAAATTTTTATGGAAACCGATTATGTTCGAGAGAACAAAAATAATTTATAAATTTGAAAAATCCACATTTATTCCCAAAATTTTTTAATTTCATCAAAAATTGTCAATGGACTTTTTTTTTTCAATTCAATATATTATAATTTATGTATGGGTTAGGAAATCTAAAAGACACAATAGAAATTTTTTTCAATTACAGTTTTGAGATAAATTTCTCTCAATATTACTAGATACTATTGGGGATATTTGTGTGGTGGAAAAGTCAGACCTACTCACAATTAGTTCCTCTTCAATTTCAAAACTTTCAGATTTCTTTGTGAAGACGTAAAAACGCAACATTAAAGTGAACGTAACTTCGATTCTAAGCGTCATATAAACGGAAAAAAAAGGCTGTTTTGATATCACAATAAACAGTGCTTTCATGAAAAAAAAAAGTATATTTTCTTCCAAGATGACATTTTCAACGTAATCGGAAACCTTTTAATTTTTAAAATGTGTACAGGATTTCTCATTCATCCGGTATTTTTCATTGGTAAAAGCTCTTGAAGTCCGCAACCTCGTTTTTTAAGACAAAATCTGGCGGCCTCCTTGATGTTCTTATTACCAAGTTTGACTGCGTTTTTTTTTCGAATTTCTAACAAGTTCGAGTCATTGACGTGGGAATCGGCAAGAGAGCCGTCGCGCCCGGTCATGTATATCTCAAGTGACTGTTATAAACCATGAGTGTGACAGCAAGTCACCGAAACGGAACACATACATCACCGTTGAAATGATCGACAAACACTTCAACTAGAAATAGAATATATAATAGAAGAGAGAATATCGCGTAATCGGTCTGAAATACACCACTGTATTGCGAAAACGGCTGTAGCTGGCACGAGTGGTAAAATAAAAAACAAAATGGAAGATGTCTGGATAGGTCACGCGACGAGTACGATGACGGCATCAAGGCAATCATTGAATACATAGTGGCAGTCACGTGGACATACTCTCAACCCCTCTCCCCTTGAAAAAAAAAATTACCAGCTAGTGACAGTATCAGCTGACGATATGATACGTATCGATATTGTACAAAACGATGGGTTGAATCCCCCCCCCCCAACTCCCTGATTGAAGGAGGCGTCTTCCCCTGCTCATACAAATGATTCAGTTGCATATCGTATCAATGAAGTATAGGGAGAAATTTTTTTTTCAATATTATTTTCCCACATAGAAAACATATTTCATCTGTTATAATAGTAGGGGAATAAGTTTAAAAAAAATGTTCGAAATAATACATTGTAGGGAAAGGAACAGATTTTTCAAAAGCTGCGTGAAGAAAGGGTTGTAATTGATGGTTTGTGTGCGTCAAGAGCGTATGTGTGTGTATCCCATTTTTCAGTTCTAATCCTTTTTTTCTTTTTCATGTGAAATTTCAAAAAAAAAACTTCACAAACCAAATAAAATAGGGTGATTTTTTTTTTGTACAAACACTTGATATGATATGCAAAAGATTTATCTTAATCAGTTGTATAAAATATGATTAAAAATTATTTAGTCATTGATTTTTAACAATCTCTTTTATTATATCAGTTCTAAAATTTTTAAATTTGAACTTTTTAACATTTTTTTATTCAGATTGTACATTTAACGATCTCTCTTTTATTATCTGAAAAGCTTTTTCTTTAATTTTTGCAATATATTTTTTTAACGTCGTAAATATATTTTTTAATTTTTAAAATATTTTTTTTATTTTTAAAACATTTTTTTTAATTTTTAAGAAACTTTTTTTTGGTTTTTATAATATATTTTTTTCATTTTGTAAAATATTTGTTTTAATATTTTAAATATTTTTTTTTCATTTTGTGAAATATTTTTTAATTTTGAATTTAAATTTTTTTTTAATAATTTCTAAATGGTTTAAAAATTAGAATTTTGATTCAACTTACGTTTCTTGTGGAAATGCATGAAAGAAACTATGACTAAGTTTACGAAATTAATTTATTTTCGCTAATTCTAGTTGAAGAAAAGTAATGTCTTTTAAAATAAGAATTATTGAACTTTTGCACATTCTCACGCAAAACTATAAATCAGATTAGAATTTTAAGTCTTTTCAATCCGTGAGTTCGTTATTTCGTTTCTTTTTCTCATAAACTTTTGGAATTCACTTACAATTAATTTTCAATTATCGAGAGCAAAAAAACGTTATTATATGCCGTTTTTATCGTTTTTATCATCAGTTGAGATTTCATAGATGCCACTGTGTAAACCAACATTTTGACCGTTTCCTTGCACCCCTCACCATATAATCTCCCATTGCTTCATGAAAAATAATGAAAATAAATCCTGTTAAATTTGTTTCCTTCAAACCACTATATAGATACGTATTAATATTTTTACCAACTTACCAACTACAACGCTCTTACCATAATTTGGTGACGCCTCAGGAAGCTACGATTCACACTTTGAGAACCAATATTTTAGATCAATGCTTCTCAACCTTTCTGAAAACAAGGACCAGTAAAATTCTTGAAACAATTTGACGGATGTCCCGTATTATGGGACATTCCTATAGCTTTTGTTGCTCCGATTTTTTGACGTGGAAACATCTTTAAAATCGATGCCGCGTGGGTAGTATTATTTTTATATTTGTAGCAGGCTGACCTCAGCAACTGCACACGCACAAAATAAACCAATGATTTTCGAGTTTTTGGTTTCGATATGTGTTCATATGTGGGATCATATCTCAAACTACTAATTCAATCATATTGAATTAAATGTACTTTTGAAGAGGAATATATGTGCTATAACTCATCTTGAAGAGTGAGTTTGTATCGTGGATACTTTGAAAGATACGAGGCTGTAAATTTATGAAACTGAACATTTCCGTATTTTTTCAAAATGTCACGATATATGAGTGCAAAGTACCACCAAAGTAAAAAGGATTGACCACGAATGCGTAAAACACAAAATGACGAAGAGAATGATACCAAAAAACCTCTGGATCCGAGCCCAAAACGTACGGGCAGTACCTCCACGACTATAGGCAACGCAAGCTCGCTTGGGCAACTCTAGCGGCATCTGACGGGAATGAATGGAGTATGGCTCTGGATTTCGTTACTGTTGAAATGTATAGTTCAACGGAGGTCGACCTAGACCCATTGCACCCACTTGGCTTTCCCAATGTGGCAGGGAGGGCCCGAAGTTGGACTTACAGCGGGGCCGACAACTACTTCAAAAAAAGTTGGAGAACGTTCACTGAAATTTCACAAGAAACCGAACACTACGAAAACCCATGGAAAGCAGACTATTTAAAAACGTTCGCTTAAATTTCACAAGAAACCAAGCCCCACGAAAACCGATGGAAAAAGTCATTGAAAAATTATAGAACAATCGCTTAAATTTCACAAGAAACCGAGCCCCACGAAAACCAATGAAATCAGCCATTTTAGAAAGCTGTGCCACGATAAAACTTCTCTACGGCAATTCTCGTTCTACATCACCACGCTCTCGGGCCTCCATTCTCATACCCAAAAGACATCCTTCGTTCTCGGGCCTTCGTTACCGTCATAGACTACCACTTCCGGGGACCTGTGAAAAAAATCGGCAATGATTCAGATTCATAGCTCTCACTTGAATATGCACTTTGCATAAACATGTCTAACACCTTCAACTCGCTTAGCGCCATTTTATGCGATCTTGCACTCCGTTTCAAATACATTCTACCCTATTACTAGCTTCAAAGTTCGTATCCACATCCATTCCTATTCTCTCTCTCTCCTCCACCATTCTCCCCGCCGAGGAGCCAACCTCAGATCGATCTTCATTTTGATATGGATTCCGAACCTTCACTTATGTGAAATTTCGTTCCCATGATCCCAATCACAGCATTTTATAGTACGAAACATTTAATTTCAATTTATTATATACGACTGATCTTTTCATGAAAATAACCGCGGCAGTGTCTAACACTGCCTATTCTTTTCTAATACATTTGAAACGTTTTATTAAACGTACTTATTTCAGTTTGTAATGTTAACTAAAGTCGCGTGAATATATACACACACACAGGGTTTTCATAATATAAATTATATAACTAGCTGTTACCCGCGGCTTCGCTCGCTTGGATTTGGTAATCTGAAAATTCTTGATGATTCCTTTCACTAACGTTTTAATCTCTCATGACCCCGTTGGGTGTTGCATTTCCAGAAATCCCGTCTTGGCGAGTCTATATTATAAAATATAATACTGACCGAATTTCAGATTTATAGCTTCCAGCGGTTTGGGCTTAGCGATGATTGCCCCATATAACTTTTGAACCCCCTCATGACCACTGTACGGGCAGAATTTGCAAAAAATCCCTCTTGGAGATTCTTGGTCATGAAATAAAAGTACTGTCCAAATTTCATAAATATTGCTCCAGTAGTTTCTGCTCGGCATGATTTTTCTGTATAATCTTTTGTCTCTGAGATGGGAAGCGGGTGTCCAGTCCTTAAATGTATAACCTTTGAATCCCCCTTAGGGGGTTCGAATTTTGAAAAACCTTTTCTTAATAGGTCTATACTTTATGAAATAAAACTAGTGACCAAATTTGATATTTATATCTTTAATGGTTCCCGCTCGGTGATGATGAATCAGTCAGTCAGGACATGGTATCATATAAGTATACATTATGGCAAAAATTATAAATATTCATTTTACATATTTGTCAGGTTTAAAGTTTTGCTCTCAACTTTTTCGGAATTTCAATTACGATTGGTGATTGTGGCTTCTTCTGACAATGTTTTGATGTCAACTGGCGATGATCCGTATTTTACGGATTGTTATTTAGGATACCAGTTTTCCCTAATTTTTTAATGAAATACGGTCATGAGTTCATTTGAATTTTTTTTTTTCGTGAAATACATTCTACATACACTGTGATTTGTAGCAGACCTTTATTTTCACAGCATTCAGAATTTTAAAATTCAAGAATGGGGTTTTTTTTTCGAAACCTCTCCATACGATTGAATGGAGCACAGAGCGAATACGAAACGACGAATAGGACCACGGAAACCATACCCTATCTTTAGCGAGATGTGCAAAGCAGGACCACGAGAATCTCATTATATCACAATATGCACAAAGCAGAAAGACCACGTTTACCATACTTATTTTATTACGAGATTTATATAGCCGAAGAATGTCAGGAACATTCTATCAAGACACATAGCAGAAGGACCACAGTAACCATACTCTATCGTGAAATGCACATAGCAAAAGGATGTCGGGAATCTATCGCAAGATTTAAATACAGCGGAAGGGACATGAAGGCAGTAATATGTTCATATCAGAAAGACCACGGGAACCAGTCTATCGCGAGATTTTTGCGCGAATTTTGCATAAAAATTAATTGCGTATTCCGGTCCTTCACTTGTGAAATTTTGTTCCCATGTCCCGTTTTTGTGTCATGGGTGTATCCTTCGCTTACGAGGTTTTTCATGAAGCGCGATCATAATTTTTAAGCAAAATGATCGCGCCGTGAAAAACCTCGTTAAGTGAGATCGTGTAAAGCGGATACCCATAACACAAAAACGGGATATGGGAACAAAATTTCACATAAGTGAACGACCGGAATCCGTATCAGAACGGAGATCGATCTGAAGTGCTTCTCAACTACTAAAAAGAGGAGGGCGGTGGAGGAGAGACAGAGAATCCGAATAGATGATGACATGAACTTCGAAAGTAGCTATGGGGCGGAGTGTTAATAGAAAGGAGTGTAAGAGCGCATGAAATAGCGCATTTTGATGTCGCGCTTGCGAAGTGAACTGCAAGCCCTTCACTTCTAAGGGTAGGCTAGCGTTTGCCCACCTTCGCAAACAGGAAAAAGTTCCAGATCTTCCAAGTAGCACGAAAGTGCAAACGAATGTCAGCGGCTGTCTAAGCCCTGCGAACCTGAGCGAAAACGGTTGTCCAATCCCTTCGATCTAGAAAGTAGTGAAACTAAAATTGTGCTGCTCTTACTGCATTCATTGGTTGCCGTGGGGCTCAATTACTTATATTATTTTTATCGTTCCGAGGAACCCCACGTAAATTATAACAATGTTTTAAACTTAAATAGCAATATTTTTTTTCAAAGAAATCCATTGAAAAAATAAGGCAAATATTTTAGTGTTCTTTAAATGCATGTAAATATAAATCAACTTAGTAGTTATGCTGTCTCTGGAGCTGCTAAAACATTTGTGTGGCCCTCGCACATGTGCGAGGTGTTTTACTTTAAGACCCATTTGAGAGTTGGTCAAATACAGCAAATCACCAGAAACAATTTAATTGTGATAGTTTCATCCTTAATGATATTTGACAGAAATACGGAATTTAAAAAGTTTTTATGCATATAAATTGCAATATAAATTAGTAAAAATTTGTATATTTTTTTCAACCGAAATTTTTTTCGAAATGTCAGTAGTTGGTACTTTCGTTTCTTGACTTAGCATTTGAAAATAATGACAATTACTGAGTGGTAAGTCTTGAAATTTTACATAACTGCTCATTTTTAGCACGTGAAAAGTGGTAAAAATTGAACATTTTAATCATCGATATCTGAATAAAATGGGGCGCGGTAGCCCGGTCGATAAGATACTCACCTAAAGTACCAAAGGATGTTTAGAGGTGTCGCGAGTTCGATACCCGGTTCGTCCTTGTCAGAAAACTTTCCTCAACAAAAAACGGCAACAAAAACGGGTACAACAAAAAACGGCGACTTGAAAAAATTGCTACTGCAGGGAGTCCCCCATCGAAGGGTTAGCGCACCAACCGCTCGATGAGTATGAAAAACAAGCCTGGCTTTCAGAATCGGCAATAAATTGTAAGTCCCGGTCTGATTAGCCCTCGTGTGCAGAAAATAACCGAGGTGCGACAAAAATGATCAAATGATCTGAATAAAATTTTCTTCAAATGTTATAAATTTCTTTCTCAATGTTATAAATTTCTTTCTCAATGTTATAAATTTCTTTCTCAATGTTGCAGATTTAACTGTTGAATTTTTTGATTGGGAACCAAGTAAACATTTACCTTGTAAATCAATAATGATTGGGGGACAGAGAGAGTTCTTAACAAACTCTTAAACGGGTCAGTAGTTCTATTTTATGACTCAGACTCGTCAAAAAAAAGAGTTTTGCAAAATTCGACCCTAAAGGGTCCCATAAGGGGATTCAAAGGTTATGCAGAGAAATCATGCAGAGCATAAACCGCTCTGGAGCAATATTTATGAACTATGGTCAATAGTTTTATTTCATGACGTAAAGAATCTCCGAGAGGGCTTTTTTTGGAAATTCCTCCCCTAAAGTAGCCATGAGGGGTCTCAAAGGTTATATGGGACAATAATTGATGAGCCGAAATCACCGAACCTTTAAATATGAAATTTGGTCATTAGTTTTTGTTTTTTTTTGTAATGTAAAATCTCTCTAACGATTAATTTTTCCAAATTCATACATAGGGAGACATAGGTAGGGTTTCAAAAGTTATATGGGGCAATCATCACTGAGCCCAAACCGCTGGAAGCAATGAATTCGGTCAGTATTACATTTCATAATATAGAGACTCGCCAAGACGGGATTTTTGGGAATGCGAAACCAAAGGAGGTCATGAGAGATTCAAATGTTAGTGGAAGGAATTCAAGAATCGCCAAGAATTCAAGCATCGTCAAGAATTTTCATATTACCAAATCCACGCGAGCGAAGACGCGGGTAACAGCTAGTTATGCATACTCGCCGAGAGACCACAATGGTCGATGATTATGCATAATCACCAGATTCATCACATTTACCATAACATATACACGGCACCAACGTATAAGTGTTGTCGAAATTGTTTTCCTTGATAAAGTTTTCTTCTGAAAAGTGCTCCTCGACGTAAAAAGTTTGAGAACCAGTGATCTAGTTCATTCGGATTTTCTCTAAGTATGATGACTATCGGTCTCAATAATATCCCCATATGAGAGATTCTATTACCATTATGCTGAAATGTTAAATTTCTCAGAATATCTTACATTCGGTGAACATAGAGAGTATGCCTTTTATTTTTTTACTGAATAAAGTTCTACGATTTTAAGTTGTAAAGTTGTAATATTGTTTAAAACGTGCTTAGTACGGTAGTAATGTAGTGGAAAATGTTAATGAATTTGTCACCAGGGTTGGGGCTTTATTGATGCTATCATCTTGTAGCGCGTGACCGATTTTGTTGCACTTGAAAAAAAAAATTCATTGCTCTATCTTCATCCATTCTCTAGTTATGAACAAACCCGTATCTCGAAACAACTTTACTCATTGGAATGGAATGAATAATAAAATAATAGAAATATCTTCGTCCAACATCCCAACGATATTAATTATAGCATAAAAACCAATTTTCGTGGTGCAGTACAATGTATTCCATGTGAAGAATGAAAGTAGTTTTATAAGGGGACGTCGTGTCGGAGGTGCGTCTCTTTTCCGGGAGGTGGCGGAATATCCCTAGACACTTGATATTGGAGGGGTATCCAATTAAAGCACGAAACTACGGAACTTAACGAAGAAGCCTTTATTTCGAAGCACACTCAAAACAACCTTCCAGGACGGAAGCCACATTCCAACTCACGTTCTCTTCTCTTGGAAGATATATTTTCTCTTCTCACCTTCTTTTAACAACGTATAAACAAACAAAGCATATTATGTGGCATAAGGCCACAGAGTTAGTAAAAATGTCCATACTGGAAAAATAGATTCGTTACAATCTCCCCCTCTGGCTCCGACGACGTCTCGGCGAGGATCCAGTAACAGCCATCTTTCCTTCGGGAGTAGTTCCTCACGAACAGAACGGGAAGCTCCGGGCAACTGCTGACACTCTTGTGTCAGGTCGAAGTTCAGTTCTCGAGTCACACAGGTTCTGGGGACGTCGACTAGGGTTCGGATGCACTTTTGAAGAACGCCACTCTCTTGGGGTCCGGGTAACCACTGTTGTGGTCTCAGCATCTCGTAATGGAGTCAAGTCCCTTTGGAATCGGTACTGCTTTACGGGATTCAAGACGAGGTCTTGTTTCCTCCCGTTCAGGAAATCTTCAGCTTCCTTAGTAGATTTAACATTTTCACTCTGATCTTATCCAAAACATCATTCCCACTTTGGGACTCGCGGAGAGTCCGTGAACTTTCTCCACTAAAATGAAGTTCAACAGCTCACACTGCTTGGCTCCTTTACCAATTGGGCTGGATAGCTTATCAGTGTGGCTGCCTGGACAGTTACGGGCAATATGACCACTATTTTTACACTGATAACACTATCGGATCCCAACATCTTCG
The DNA here is from genome assembly GCF_987345545.1 of Pholcus phalangioides. NCBI lineage: Eukaryota > Metazoa > Arthropoda > Arachnida > Araneae > Pholcidae > Pholcus > Pholcus phalangioides. The sequence continues at coordinate 5,734,755 of NW_028301620.1, read as the reverse complement.
GGCAACGTGTCCACGTCGACCGCAGTTATAGCAAGCATGCCTTCCTCGCGAGGTCGAGCGAGAATTTGAAACACGACACTTTTCGTAGTCTTCTCTAGGGCCACCTTCACAGTGGTATACCCTGTCATCACCACTCTTGTTGATCTGGTGATTGAGAAAAGGTCTTCCTCCCCCCCCCTAACTTGGAGCATTTATGGGATTCTTCTGAGAAGGAATAAAATTCTCGCTGCTCGATGAAAGGTATCGGGTTTCCCCCCTGGCTTGAAGCATCGCTTGAACTCCGGCGGGAATGAATCAAGTTCTCGTTGCTGAGAAGTAAGGTGGGTATCTTTATCTTCACGAAGTCGACACGAGGGTGACTCAGCAGGTAGTGCCAGGAGAGCACTGCTTTCAGATGGGCTTTCGACGAACGGATGTCGCTTCTCAGGAGCTTCAGAGAAGTACCACTTTCCTTGCTGAACATCCAGGACGATACCAGCATCACTGAGAAAGTCGGTACCGAGAAGGGTTTCTCTGGCCTGTGGTAGCACCATCAACTCGGTGGGAATCACTTTACCTTGGACGTTAATGTCCACAGTCGTAGTTAGGACTTCGGCTCTACGAGCATATCCATCGGTTAGTCTCATAACGACAGACTTGCGGGAAAAGGGCAAATCATGTTCTTGTAGGAGATGATATAGCTTCTCCCCTGCCACCGAATGTGTGGCACCCGTGTCAGCACACACTGCTCCACGCTTATTTCAGATGAAGACTTCGATAGCATTTCTTTGACGTCTCTCAGTTGAGAAACTGTAAAAGTCCAAGGTGTCGACACTGACTTCTGGGGTGTTCGTGGCAGGATTGCACGTTCGACATCGGGACTTGACGACACCAGGTTCTCCGCATCCGTAACATCTTAGGATATGACTGCTACTGGCATCTTTCGATTCCGTATTAGGATGGGATGATAAACTGTATAAGTCCAAAGCGTTGACACTGGGTCCTGGTCTATCCGTTGGAGGATTACACGTTCGGCATCGGGACTTGGTAACACCAGGTTCCCCACAACCATAACATCTTAAGATAGGATGACGTCCTGCATCTTCCGATTCCGGATTCGCACGTTGATTAGAATGAAAGTCTCTTTGTCGCACTGGGGACCTAGGGGGTTCATATTGCTTTGACTGCAACTTCTTCCTCGCACATTGGATTTCGCTCTTTTTGTTTCGAAGGTTATCATAAGCATCAAGCTTCTCCACGATCTCATCAGGGGTATTTCACTCACTCCAAACATCAAGAAAATGTTCTTCAGGAGGGATCCTCATCTTCATCTGATCCAAAATCATCAGATCTTTCAGCTCGTCAAAGTTTAAAATGTTCAGTTCGGACAGCCAGCCTTCAAAGTAACTTTGGATCTCAAAGTGATAGTCCTTCCAGGTACTTCCAGGTTCTTTTCTGTGAGTAGAGAAGAGCTGCCGGAACCTTTCCGAACTCAGCTTGAAACGGCGTAAGAGCACCCGGATGTGGTCGTAATCATGGGTCTTACCTTCAGGTTCTCGCGCAATGAGTTTAGCAACTTCATTCGGTAAAACTCCCAGCAGATATGCAACCCAGTTCACCTTCTCCACTTTCAAGAATTTTAGCTGTCTTTCAAACAACTTTAGGAATAGCGACATATCTTCACTCGGATTGAAATTTGGGATCAACCCCTTCACGTCGAACTTGGGCTGATCGATGAGAGCGACGGATGGCTCTTCGGCCGGTTGCGAGAGTCGTTGAAACTCAAGCTGCAACCGCATCTTTTCAAGTTCAAACGAACGTTCTAGTGCGATTCGTTCTTTCTCTTCAGCGATTCTAGAGCGATTTTCCTCTCTCTCTCTTTCTTCGGCTATTCTGGCTCGTTCTTCTCCTTCTCTTTCTCCGATAATAGTAGCCAGCAGGGATTTCACGAATTCTTCCTCATAACTGGAGGACTTTGTTATTATATGTTTGATATCTACTACACGCGAATCATTCGGAACTTCCTCTCCTAATTCTAGAGCGAGTAGAATCAAATCACGTTTCTTACCTTTGGCCAGGTAAGCCATTTTTTCTAGGCACTATCAGGAACCTCACAACCGAGTTCGAATGTCCACTTCGTATCACCTTGCGTTCGAGCTACGACGTTAGGCGTCAGTTTTATAAAGGGATGTCGTGTCGGAGGTGCGTCTCTTTTCTGGGAGGTAGTGGAGGAGGTAGGGAATATCCCTAGACACTTGATATTGGAGGGGTATCCAATTAAAGCACGAAACTACGGAACTTAACGAAGAAGCCTTTATTTCGAAGCACACTCAAAACAGACAACCTTCCAGGACGGAAGCCACATTCCAACTCATGTTCTCTTCTCTTGGAAGATAGATTTTCTCTTCTCACCTTCTTTTAACAACGTATTAACAAACAAAGCATATTATGTGGTATAAGGCCACAGAGTCAGTAAAAATTTCCATACTGGGAAAAATAGATTCGTTACAGTTTTACTTATAAGGGAAAAAATATGTACTGAAGAAGCTACAGAGTTTGGGACTCGACGTTTTTGTAAATATACATGGGGAATGCCTGTCAATTATCGAAGAAATAACAAGTGTGTTTCGAAAAAAAGAAAAATTGGTTTAAGAGAATAGTCTTTTTTCTTTTAAGGGATCTCCTACCTTTTAATATGATAAAAAACTATGTTATGTAGATATGTTATTGAAAATGTTATTTATATCCATTGATTTATTTCAAATTTTTACCACTTACATTTGATTGCATGTGCTATCCTATGTCAGTACAAAATTCTACATATCTGTAATATGTAGTTTTACATATTACAGATTTCAAACATTTCAAAAAAAATTTAAAAAAAAATGCGTTAAAAAGCACATGATAAAGTTATGTGGAATAAATGCAAAATCGTCCTTTCACGAAGTTGAAAGGACGTGGGTTCGATTCCCCGCAGGGGCAGTTGAATTTTCTCTCTTTCCAAAAATATATCTTCGCAACAGACAGTGGTTAAATCCTTCGTACGGTAGTGGAGAGTGACGTCATCCTTGCATAATAGTATGCTTATTCAATAATTACGGTATTTCTACTCAATTTTTTATAGCTTTTATTTGGTAAAATTTTGGAAAATCAAAAAATTTTCCTAAATCACATCACACTCTTTCCAAAGTGCTCATCATTAGCAAACCCTATTAAATATCAATTTTAACATTATGCCAATCAGTAATAATTTTTACACATCATCACCTATTGCAATATTAACTCTCCGACAAAAATATGTTTCAATGTGTCACGTTCTTTTGTTCGATTCCTTCCTGACCGTAGAATGATTTATGAAGCGATGACAAGAAAGTTTGCATGTTTGATCAACCTGAAATCCTCAAATTTTCAATTAAGATTCTGTTTATTTACAATACAAAACTTTTTATGCATCTGATCTTGCAAACACTTTTTTCAGACAAAGTGCAACAATTTTCATCCTTGGTTCAGGTTGGTGGCATAATACCACAAAATGTTGAATAACGCTAGAGGGGTTTAGAAGAGACGTTTTCAAATGTTGAGACAGAATTGAATCATCTCATTCACAACATCACCAATATCAAACTGTTCTAGGAAAAGATCATTTTTCTCATAAAATCATCAGTTCACTGAAGTCACTCAGTTCACTTGTCTTTTACAAGAAAAACTGCCATCTCTTTAGCTTTATTGTGTATTGAAGCTGAGATAGCTTGAAAATTAGGTTTTGATGGCATTGTCAATGATTTCGCTCATATGAAAATGCATTTATTGTAAGATATTTCATGTGGAGAATCTTACAATATATTTCTCATTTAAAATAGTGTCATATCTTTTTTTTTATGTGTTTACAAAGAACATGTGCTGTATTTGTTGACGTACCAAACCTCTTCGACCACAGTCGAGGGGAGGGGGACCACTTTTGTCCGAGGCCCCATCAAGTCTAAGTCAAACCCTGGTACCGTATTTCAAGTGGCTTTATATCATTTTCATTTGATCTTTTAATCGCATTGAAAAATGTAAAAAAAAGCGTAATTTTTCACCATATATATGGCTTTATTTATTTCATTTAACTCAAAATCCTACAAGGTTCTTAGTATCCTAGGTAGGTCCGGCCCATATTAGCTCGGATAATCGGGGTCCGACTGTGTAACGAAAAATAATTTTGTTGCTATATATATTGTCAATAAATATGAAAATTCCCGTCAAGTAAATTACCCAAATTTTTTTGTCTAATCTTCCAATTAATAGAATTTTTTTTTTCCTTAATGATTTTGATAATGTACAAAATAACATAAATGTACAAAAAGTATCTGTTCGTTGCTGACTTTCATAGATCTCAAGAGTCGTTCTTAAGATAATTTTTTCATCTATTTCTGAACAAGGTGGGGTTTCCATAACGAGACGCAATTTTCTTATAAGTTTTTTTTTCTCTTAGGTAATTCATCATATCTTCACATTAAATAGCAGCTCGGGAAAAATGGGTTCCCCATCATTTTCGACGGGATAATAATACACAAAATGACTTCAGGTGGGTGTAGCCTTGAGTCACGTGACTTTGGTATCAAGTACCTAAAAATAAATAAAAAAGAGAGGAAATGAGCCTTGACCGACTGCGTCATCTTTGGCATATTGTGCATAACCACCATTTTCATTGATCGATCAACAGGATACAAACTGCATATGATAATAATAATAACAAGAAAGGCACGCAAAAATTGTGGAGGGGAAAAAAAGTGAATTAGGTGAGGGAAGAATTTGGCATGTGTTATCGCGTTTGAAAAAAAAAAAATAAACAAATAAACATATTTTACAGTGCTTTTGTTTCCGTGACCGAGACGTGAGGTGATTTCTCTAACATTGGGCACGATTTCCAAAAATGAAATTCCCGTAACTTGGCGTGCAATAGCGTGTTCCAGTTTTTGGTTATGAGTTCTTGGTAAAAAGAAAAAATGTTTGGCCACGTTTCTGCAATTAACCGAATATCAAATGGGCAAGCGCCATTTTATTTTGTGGATTTAGGTATGTTTGAAAGTATTTTCTCATGAGAACGAGAAATAGGACACTTCGTCATTATTATTCGTCTATTATTATTATTATTATTATTATTATTATTATTATTATTATTATTATGAAGGTTTCGCTTTCTACGTATAAAAAGACACTAGGGGTAGGCACTTCCGAAGACCTAACTAAACATGTTCCGGTGGGGGGACGAGGTTTCTTCTAGTGATCATCGTGTCGTTAGTTTTCTCTGTAACTTTTCTTCGGATAAAGCTGATAATAAAAGAATGGTTCCTTGCTTTTGAAGAACCAAGTTTGACCTTTTCAGAGAAAGGTTAGTGGGAGTTTTCGTAGAGACCGGTTGGAATCAGTTGGTGTAGCGTCAATGGGAAGAATTTAGGGTAAAACTATCCTCTGTTCTGCATGACGTCACACCCTTTGTTCGTAGAAAGTGCGTTTGTTCGTCGCAATGGCGCAGTGGGAAGATGCTCGTCTACAGGTGGCTGCACACTACTCTGACGCAATGTGAAAACACGTTACGGCAGTAGCATGATGAATTCCCACGTCACGTCAGAGTAGTGTACTTGAAAGTTGCCTTGCTGTTATGAATGCTGACATCACCACCAGACCAACCGTGACCCCCCCCGCTCTGTCCCCCTAAGGGATATAAGCTGGTCCGTCTCAGGAGACGTGGGCCACGGTGGAAAAATCCAACTACATCCAAGACCAGCAAATCACCCACACCAAACCACACCGCCACAAGCCAACCAGCAGCAGGGCCCCTCATACAACTTCACCCCCCACACACTTCCCCACTTGTTGTACATGAAATGATATCAACAGAAAGATATGGGGAAACATGGACAGGTGCACAGACGCACATCGCCTGCAGGCCACGAGTGGGGCCCACGAAAACTAGTTATACAAGTTATATATTTATACGCATATAGAAAACAATGCAATTATGAAAAGATACAAAAGAACTGCGAATGATACATGGTGATCATAGATGCAACAAATACAACATACAAAATCAAAAATTAAAAAAGAAAAAAGTCCAAAGAGACAAAAACATTTGATTTGTGCAAACAAAAATACAAATATAACGAAGGATCGGCCGAACACCAATATACGCCAAAAACTGTATATAAAATTCGGTCTAAAATTCGAGAATTACACTTGCTTCATGAACACATTCAAAATCACTTTCCAATAAAACTTTGACAATGATGAATGCTGCCATCAGGTCCGCGTATTCGGTCTTGGAAAAGGACACAAATAACAAGATCATTCTCTACCGAACTTGATACGACCATCGATGTATGTCTTCCTCATTTCCGATCCAACTCGAACGGTAGTAAATTGCTGTATGGAGATATGACTGAAGTTGGTGTGCAATGAAGTAGTAGTAGAAGAGAGCAACAACTGCTGTGTGGTTGTGTGGGCATCATGATGGACTCGCCACGCGAGTTTTTTGTTTGCAAATTTGTCTGAATGGTCAGTGGTGCATTTAGATGACTTTTTATGGAAATATTTTGGTCTCATTATCCATCCAGTATATTTCCAATTCTCCTTGAGTCGTGGAATCTTTCTTCAATCTGTGATCATTAATAATTTTTGTCGCACCACGGTCATTCCCTGTACACGAGTACCAATTAGACCGGGGCCTACAATTTATTGCCGATTCCTAATGGCAGCATTTTTATACTCATCGAGAGGGAGCTTGGTGCGCTAACCCCTCGGCGTCCTTGCGGTAGTAATTGTTTTCTGCGGTCATGTTGCCATTTCTGTTGCAACCCCGCAGGAAACTTTCTGACAAAGATGAACCGGGTATCGAACTCGAGACATCTCGGCGAGTATTTTATCTACCTGCGCTATTGCGCCCTTCATCCTAAAAAAAAATCCTAATAGAATTGGCTTCAATTCATGAGAAACTAACTAGAATCTGGCTTCGAGTTAAGAGAAGGGAAATCGACCAAAATCTGGCTTCAGTTTAGAAGAATTCGACTAGAATGTAACTTCAGTTTATGAGATTCAGTTTCACACATATAACGGAAATCTCAATATTTTTGATGACGCGACACCAAAAATTAGAACTAATTATAATTTTCATTCCATCACATCCCTGGTACATTCATAAAATTCTATTTTCGAGTGACTCGAAAAATCAATGTCCCTTCTTAGGTAGGAACTTGATCGGAAAAAAAATAAGAATTCACAATCACAATCGACCCATTTTTATTTGATTTTTTTTTCTTTATTTTTTTTAAATAATTTACAAAAGAAAGTGTAGTCAATAAATAATAAATTAGAAGATTTTTGTGAAGTCCAACTCATGTATTGCTTACATTCAGCCTTCCTGATGTGCGAAGGTGGATTGATGACAGTTGGATTTGCATCTGAAACGGAATGAAAAAATTAGTTTAGCGATAAACAGATCTGAAAAATATATTTTTAAAAACTCGAAATTCTTTTTATTACGAATTTTTAATTTTGAAATCGTGTGGAACTGAACCATGTGCCGCTTAAGTGCTCTCGAGCTGCCCTGCGGGCCACCCAAGAGCTCTGGAATTGTGCCGCAGGTCATTTGAGTGATCTGTAAATGTACCGTGGGGCACTTACGTGATCTGGAAATGTTCTGTGGGTCACCACTTAAGGGTTCTGTTTGTTGGCCACGTGCCGCTTAAGTGCCTTGAAACTATGTCGAGGATCACTCTAGTTCCCTGTGTGATCTGTAAATATGCAGCTTTGTCAATTTTTACAAAACTAGTTTTGAGGACACGGGCCACATCAAATGATTCCGAAAGCCACGGGTTAAGCATGTATGCGGTAGACTGTCAAATGTTTAATTCGGACGGATAGTTATGTGAGTTATTTTACGAAAAAATATTAAAATTCCAAGATTGATTCCAAGTTGAAGTAATATATGAAAAATTATTTTAGGAAAAAATGAGCTGAAAAATAAAAATCACGAAAAAACGAAAGTATTAAATTTTTTAAACAGAATTCGAAAAATATTCAATCAGAAAAAAATTGTCCTTTTCTTCATTACGAAATAAATTTACTTCCTAATCTTATTTGGATAAAAATATCCACGAGAAATTCTTGATGTTTGTCAATTTTGACATGATCAAATAACTAATTCTGAAAATAAATACGGAAATACAATCGTATATAAAAGTGACAGAAATCAAGAATTTTTGGCGCGAATTTTCTCCCAAATATCCCCGGCGTGAATTTCGAGGAAAATGGACAAATGCGCAATTTTATCTTTCGAAAATTTTTGATTGGAGGCCATGCAGAAATCTTAAACATTAAATGCGTAGATTTGCATATGTGCAAAGGGTTCTTTAATCACTTCACGTACAAGAGTTTGTCAACAAATTTGGATTATCTCTATTTGACGAATCGGCGGTAAATCTGGTGACCTCGTCCTAACCTAACCGATCGTTAGGAAAAGGAAAAAGTATAATATATAAGGTGGATAAGATTTTTTTAGTCTCTATTCCTCCTCACCGTACGTGTAAACTTTCGCTCTTACATGCATTACATGCATATAGTAGAAAAATACATAATATGCGCGGGGAAAAAAATCATTAACAGGAGAATAGAAAGAAAGGAGGGAATAAAAAAAGCAACGTCAGTTGATAGGGTTACTATAAACTTCGCGATGATGAAGAGAGAGGAAAGAAGACACGGGACCTTGTATTGAAATTTATTCCACTAACGTTTGAACGCAATATTACGTCCATGATTGTAAAAGGGTTACACATCACTGCAGCCAGTTTGAAGATAAAAATTCACAATCACCTTTGCACATAAGCTGAGCCATATTCTTTCCATTTTATATTTTGAATTTGCTGGTAGATGTCCCAGTTAACGACGTTTCTCTAAAACGATAACTATTAAAAAATCTTCTTTTTTTTTTTCAGGAAAAAAGTGTAAATTCCCATTGTACATAAAAATCTTTAGGTAATTTCTGCATGACAAAGCATGATAACGAGATGTACAATACACCGAAATTTTGACTTCAGATATTATATATACTACAGAAGAATTTCTCACCTTATATTGAATGTTTAAATTATATAAATAGCTTTTTTTTTTAAAAATGTTTAAATTTGATTTTCATATAATTTTAGGTTTGAAAATTTTACAGAATACGAATAGCATAAAAAAGTAAATTTAAACTGTTTTCTACCTGTTCGGAAATAATTTAGTATTTGTATCCATATCCAGGTCCTTGGAAGTACATCTGAGTGTGTCCGCTTCCGTGATTGGCGTGGGCGGAGCTGTCATGGGCCTGGACACCGTATCCGTGACCGCCGTACCTGTCGTGAGAGCCGTACTTGTTGTGTCCGGCTTGAGCGTATGCACCGGTGTTGTGGGCGGCAGCCTGGCTATGTGCACCATAGCTTCCGCTGTTGGCAGCGTGGTCAGCGCTGATGTCGTGGTGTCCGGCCTTCTTGTCGTAGGCGTATGCCTTTTCGTAGCCTGCTCCTTTGTCTTGGGCGTAGGCACCGACGTTCCTGTATTTGCCGTATTCTGCGGCTGAAGGGAAAAAAAGTCACTTGTGAATTAATTTGATCTACGGAAATATGTTTTTTCGTTCTTTAGAAAGCAAGCTCTCGAACATTATTTTACACATAAATAAAATATGTATAAATATTACTGGGGCACCTACATCTTGAAGCTGGACCGCCATGGTTAGAATCTTTTTCGGGGTCCCTAGGCCATGATTTTTCACGAACTCTTATACAAGTAAACTTATAGTATAAAAAACAAAAATTAACGATATTCATCCCGGTCCCAGGGCTGGAATTCTGCTATCCTCTTCCTTGTGGAGCCACGGTACTAAAACTTTGACTTGTGACTTACGGGACATCCCCCGAACCCAAAAACATTTATTAGAAATATTGCGATTTTATTCTAACTTACCTTGTGCGCCATAGGCATCCTTGGCACCGTATGATCCGATGTTGTGGTGTCCCTGAGCGGCGTGAGCACGGTCAGCGTACTTTCCGTGGTCACCGTGGTATCCGTGTCCGTGGGCAGCATATCCAGCGTCTTGGCTTCCGTGGGCGCCATAGCTCTGGCCGTGTGCGGATGATGCAACGACAGCTGGGGCTGGGTAGGATTCAGCTACTTCCAACGTCTCATCAATTGCCCTGGCGTAAGCCGAAGTGGCGACGAAAAGGAGAAGTGCGATCTAATAATTTTATAAAAGTTTAAAACAAAATTATGTTTTGATCAAAGTCTGAAAGACTTGAGAAGCTATTTTTCTTACTTGGAAACTTAAAATACATGAGCGTGGAAAAGTTCTGTAAGAAATACTGTATTTATCATGATTATAATGCTAAAACATTAGAGAATTAGAATGTATTCCGACAAAAAGGTTTAAGAAAAATAATTATATGTACATAGAGCCTAGAAAAAAATCAATGCATGTTTTCGAATCTTAGTTCCTGAATGTTTAATAAAACTGAAAAAAAAATCCAAAATCACATCATCGAGATCTACATAAAATATTAAAAATTAAATTGAAATATCATTCATAAATAAGTCGGAAATCAAATTAATTTCAGCAATTATGAATTTTGTTAGTTCCACTTTTGTAGATTTCATACACATTTTTAAACAAAAAGTGCCACTTTTTAGTTATAAATTCAGTTAAAAGATAATAGATAATGTGTGTGCGTTTAATAGAAAAATTGAATAGGGGTAAGATAATTCAATAAAAATTAAATTTTGAAAAGCTCCAGTAATCATATCAATACAAATAATGTTTACGGGAATATAAAATTATGTATAATTTAGCATCAATGTAATCTCATCTTCTTTTCTCTCTAATTAATTTTTAAAAGAAAAATTTAATTTTGTTAAAGCATATTTTTTTCAATGAGGAAAATTTTTCCTAAAAAACTATCATTGGTGGTGGAAATTTAAAAAACAAAGTTGAATTTTTCAAATTATATACCCTTGATGATACACATGAACATTGATCTCATCGAAACTATTTGATGGTGCCCAAAGTCTGCATAGGTAAAAACATATTAAATCTTACTAAATTTGTAAACGTTTTACTGAAATTTTGTTTTGATGATTCCACGACATATTATACAGTAGAATTTTCTTTCAGAAACTAATAAATTTCCTACTCTTCTTTATATGTGGACGCCACTTTCGCAAACATTTTGCGCAATCGTTTCAAACCTCATTCATTGGTACACTACGTATATTATACTCGGTATATTGTAACATTAATCGAAGATGTAAATTTTTATTTGATCAATATGAAATAACGTTTGATGGAAAAAAGTTCCGAGAAAGAAAACGTGAAAATAAAAATGTTTGAAAATTATTTAAATTAAGGTTTTAAAAAATTAGTTAAAATTAGGTATTGTAAGATAAAAGTCAGAAAATTAGTTAAAATAAGGTCATGGCAAATTAATAAAAATTATGTATGCCTTGGCAAATTAGTTATTTGAAAATTAGTAAAGTCTTAGAAAATTATAATGTCTTGGAACTTAGTTAAATAATTCAAATAAGTTCATATAAAGCTTTAAAGGACGAAAACAAATGCCGGCAAGCAGTGCAGTGATTAGCGAGCTAGCTTCTGACTGTGCAGGTTAGAGACTAGAAGGTTCGAACCCTGGTTCGGGCATAGATGTCTCCTAACAAATTCCCTGGACTGATCCTAAAGATTTCTTAGGAATACGTGATGATCACGTTATGTTAAAGTTTTAAAAATAATAAAATTTTTAAAATTATTTTCTTACATCTTATTTTAACTTATAGGTGCTGAAACAAGATCTTAAAAAATCATTAAGATAATCCCTCGGATAATCAATCATTAAAATTTCAGAAAATCAGTGCTAGAAAATCGGGTCTTAGATAACGATTGGGAAAAAGATACCGACAATGAGGAAGAAAATTCACTAAAAAATTAGGGCCAAGACAATAAAAAATTCAATAAATTACTGATAAATATTATTTTAAAAAACACGAAAACACAAGGGGAAAGCAAATTATGAAAATTACCTATAAATTAACAAAAGGAAAATATAATAAAAAGAAAATTAAAAAAAAGGAAAAATCAAGAATTATAATTGAGCAGAAGAATGTTTTATGCACTAAAAAAAATTTGATTTATTAAATACAGATTCAAAACAATTCATTCATCGAGGAAAACTTTGAAATCGTAATGGATAATTCACCAAATTCTCATAAATAGATAAATTTTAAGATACATAAAGCTGCGAGTACATACTTAATAATGAATTTTAATTCAAAAATGAAGACAACACTCACCACTTTCATGATGGTTTATTCCAAAATGATTTTCGGATCAAATTTCCAAATACTTGAGGAACGTGTTCTTAAACTCCGATTGGTTTGGGTATGGGTCTATTTATACCAATTGGAAGTGGAGGTTCAAAACCAAGACCCTGAAAACAAAACAAAAAAAAATGGTCAATTTATTTTATTTATTCTTTAATTGTCCGGTCTTGTAGGCGTAGCTTCGGTTGTGAAGCAGATTAAGGATAGGAAACGCCTTAGAAATGAACTAACGCCATCTTTTGATTTATACATTTATTTTTTTTCCTTTCATTCTCGATGGTGATGACCGATTGAGGTCATCGAGCAATATTGTGCCCTGCCCATTGAAGTTTGTAGGAGGGTTGTTGTTGTGCATTTATTTATTTTTTTTAAAGGCATATGAATTAAGTACGGATAAACACAGTTGCAAGGATCAAGATTTTTTTTTCTCCCCGAGTGGATGTCCTCGGTTCTTTAAAGGGGGTGAGGGTCAGTCTAAAGACAGTGAGTGTGATTTCTGGTTTTAAGGATTATGAAAATGGGAATTTTGAAACGGCTCTTTCTTTAATTAAGTTCTACAGAAAAATTAATTGACAATCCCGAATAAGATGATCAGTGGTGGAAAAAAATGACTAGTCATAAATTTAGATAACGTGTCAGTCATTCATATTTTTTGTTTTTTTCCCGCGATTTTTAAAACTAGAATTTTAAGCACCAAAAGTTTTGCGCAATACCCCTTTTGGACCCTGCGCGTACAAATATGGTGGTTACTTTCTCTCACTGTAGAATTATTTTTTTTTTAACCTCAAGGAGTTAAGTCGTGACTTAAAGTATTGTGTAGGTTTTGAGTTAGAAATATAGGGAATATGAACTTTGGAGCCTTTCAGCAGAGGGCAGCACTTATATGAGGGGTTATAAGATGGATTCCAGGAGTAAGTCCCTCCGAGAAAAGTGTGATTTATTACACAAAATTCAACAATAAATTTCTGGTAAAAAAACTGTGTATGAAAATGAATATTCCCTGCATCATCTGGGGGAAAAAAATTGAATGAAGTGAAATATTTCTTCACAGACAAAAAAAAATTAAATTTTGAAAAAAAATGAAGATTTGCTGACATTTTATGCTTTTAATGTATTTTTTGAGTATCAAAAATGCAAAAACATTTTGAAAATTTCAAAAAAAGTGAATGCACGGATATGAAAGGGATACAGTCAAATTCGGTTATATTGAATTTTACTCCACCTGCACAGACCTGTTGTTGCGCGCAAAATTTCGATATCATTGAGGAATGATATATAGCATGCTACCTCTTATACAATATAGGGATTTTTTTTTAGGGATAACTTTGTGATAAGAAACAAAAAGAAAATCACATCTGATGAGAATCATCTCTTGCCCCTGGGCATGAGTCCTGCCAGACCCATCCCCTTGTGGAGGCCATGCAAGGAGTTGGATAGGAGCTTCCACGATACGATCTGGCCGAACGATATATGACAACAAATATGTGAATTAAGAGGTGGTGCCAAAGCCCTCTTTCATTTTACCCTGGGGTTAACATGTTGTTCACATGGCAGTAGGTATACTTTTTTTTATTAATATTCAATATTTTGTTTGAGTTTTGAGAACAGCCCCATTATCATCGGATTCCGCGAACAGCCTTTTAACTACCATGGGTTCCGCGAAAAACTTCGCGTTGGTAGCCCTTGCTCTAGGTCAGAGGGATTCCAACGTAAAAGTTCTCGCAGAACTTTTGATAGTTATGAAAAGAAGGCTTATTCAACGCCTCTTAATTTACATATTTAATGTCACAATTCATAGCTCCAAATCTTATCGTGGAAGCCCATATGCAAACGAGGTCTCAGTGCCGTTAAAATGGCCGTGGGTATCACCTAAAGTGGACATTAATTTTCCAATTCAAGAATCCTTACATATACGGGATAAAAAATTTCCTAAAAAACATTGTTTATTACAACTTATAATTTCCTAAAGGAAAGGGAGAAAAACATTCATGAAGTTCTGGAGTTTCTGGTTCGAAAATTCGATGTGAATAAATATAATGCCACTGCTTCTAAGTTTTTTAGTCATCCAAATGTCATCCATTACGTTTTTATGGGAGATGGCCCATAGAGGATCAAGACAAAATCGAAAAGACATCGAAAATATTCCGTAGTAACAAAATGTCGTATTTACCGCAATTTCGCTGTGAAAATTCGATTCCAGGTGGGTCCAGTGAAAACAGCTCAAGATTCGTTCACAACACCGTACAAATTACTGAACAACCAATTGCGAATGCTTTCATTGCATGATCCGCGCGCTAGTGTATACGCGCCTTTAGAGCTGTGTCGGGTTCCAAATTTTTGGGGGCGCCGCACTTATGGTAGTGATAATTCCATTTGTAAATACTGAATTTTCGTGAATTCTACAATTCGGAATTTTCATCAATTTTTCATGGAATTATTAATTTTCATCACAATTATGGAATTCAAAATTTTCCTCAATTATGGAATTCAAAATTTTCCTCAATTATGGAATTCAAAATTTTCCTCAATTATGGAATTCAAAATTTTCCTCAATTATGGAATTCGAAGTTTTCATCAACTGTAGAATTCTGAATTTTCATCAATTACTGAATTCTGAATTTTCATCAATTACTGAATTCTGAATTTTCATCAATTATGGAATTCTGAATTTTCATCAATTATGGAATTCTGAATTTTCATCGATTATGGAATTCTGAATTTTCATCAATTATGGAATTCTGAATTTTCATCAATTATGGAATTCTGAATTTTCATCAATTATGGAATTCTGAATTTTCATCAATTATGGAATTCTGAATTTTCATCAATTATGGAATTCTGAATTTTCATCAGTTCTGAAAGTTTTTCTTTGATTTATTTTGTTTATTCTGAATTTTCATCAGGTCTAGAATTACTTATTTCATTCGTTCGAAAATATTTATCAGGTCTGGTATTATGTTTTTCATTTATTCAGAGAATTTTCAATATTTTTTTAAGTATTTAAACGTATTTATTCTGAATTTTCTTCATTTCTGAAATTCTGTATTTTCATCAATTCTGCAATTCTGTATTTTCATCAATTCTGCAATTCTGTATTTTCATCAATTCCGCAATTCTGTATTTTCATCAATTCTGCAATTCTGTATTTTCATCAATTCTGCAATTCTGAATATTCATCAATTCTGGAGGTATTTCTTTCACTTATTACTGTTTATTCTGAATTTTTATCAGGCCTGGAATTATTTCAATCATTTATTGTGAATTTTCATGGGCTCAGTGTTAATTATTTTTCTTATTTTTGATTCATCGGTTCTGAATTTAAATTATTTCTCAGACGATTTCTTTCATTAGCTCCCAATTTAAATTAGTTTTGCAATTATTTCTTTCATCAATTAAAAAAAATTCTGTAAGAAGTTTTAATACATTTTTTTTTTGTTAAATCGAATTGAATTGTGTGTATATTTGTTTGTATGCGAAATTTTCAGCATTCCTGCTGTATATTTTGTTATAATGTATGAATTTTTGGATGTGACGATTTCTCCTTTCCCACAGAATATATAAAATCGGGGTCAAGGGGCACGAAATTATAAGACGCCTCTGGCCCCGATATAATTTTCGCACCGGGCTCTGCGTCTTTCAAGGGTGGCCCTGACAAGTTTATACGTATATATAGGCTTCAAAGGAGATCTATACAAAAAAAAAAGAGGACCATGACTACAAACGGATTTCTTTCATTTGATGGGCAATTGACATTTCATCTTAACAGAAAATTCATGTCTTGTATGTTCGTACTGCAGAAGCCGTACGCCGACTTCTAGCAGAAACGTCGCTGTTAATTTCCAGTATCATCCAAGACAAGTATTTATTTTGTGTTAATCGAAGT
Source organism: Pholcus phalangioides (assembly GCF_987345545.1). NCBI lineage: Eukaryota > Metazoa > Arthropoda > Arachnida > Araneae > Pholcidae > Pholcus > Pholcus phalangioides. The sequence goes on along the minus strand of NW_028301620.1, from coordinate 5,718,512 downwards.
ACGTTTTATCGAGGTCCTAGCGCATTATGTGTGTTTCGATTTGTTTTTCCGTCTCCTAGAAAACCAAGTTTGGCTGATGGAGCGGAAGAAAGTACGTACGCTCGGGCAGCACAATCGAATGGCAGAGATAGATCTCAAAACATTTCGGTCACGTATAACCACATGTGCAGTATTTCATGCGACAAGAAGAAAAAATTCTTTTCGGAGTTACTTTAAGCTGTATGTATGTACTACGAAAGAACGAGCGTGACCGGAATCTTTTGTGACGGATGATGTCGTGAAGCAATTTGTATACGTCGGTGCAAGGGTGTGTGTGTACGTGACATTCGGAAACGTGGAATGAATGTCAGTTTTGAAGTTCGTGTTTGTTCGATGCCATTGAACACAAATCGAAGTTTCGAAGGCTTCTACCCCCAGGGGTCTTCAATATCTCTGATACGGCGAGCCACATTGAAACTTCCCATGAAGCCCACAGGCACAGGCGTATGTACGTTTCTGCCGCTGCACAAATTTTGCCGCCCTTCAATCATTCTTGTTTAATTTTCTTGACGACTCATTCCTCGAATTCACCGCACAGTGCTATAACCCGTATGTCCTTAAATATGCCGCCCCCTGTAAATATGCCTGTGTCTCCAAGTCCTTCTTTTGGCAACTCAAATTCTTGCGTACTCTTCCGGTCACTCATGTGCTTGCGTACTCTTCCGGTCACTCAAGTGATTGTGTAGTCTTTTGGTCACTCCTATGTTCACACACTCTCTCGATCACTCTTTTCGCCATTCACATGCTTGCACACTGTTTTTTTTATTCACATGCTTGCACGCGCTCTAGGTCACTCTTTCAGCCATTCACATGCTTGCACAAGCTTTGCGTCATTCTTTCGGTCATTCACATGCTTGCACCCCCCTTTGCGTCACTCTTCTGCTCACTCACGTAATTTTGTTTACTCACGCATGCATGCAAACTCTCTAGGTCACTCACTGAACTAATCTCTCACTCTCTAGAGGCAGATTCGCGGTTATAAAATTTTGTTGCCCTTCTCCTATTATGTACTAGTTTTCTTAGCCATTCATTCCTAAACTTTGCCTCCCGCTCCGAACTTACAATCCTGGGCTATAGCCAGCTAAGCCTCCCCCCTCCCTGCATATACGGCAATGCCCACGGGCCACTAATTCATGTAATTTAATGACATCTTAATAGAAGCGGCTCATGAGGCTTAGAGTTAAACAGGAACAAAAATAATTGAAGACTTTTATCTGTTCTGAAATTATTTCTTTTATTCATTTTGATTAGTTCTGAAATAATTTTTAATTAATTACTGATTTAATTAATTAATTAATTAATTATGAGAATATTTCAATCTGAAATCACTTTAAATGATTCTGTAATTATTTTTTTCAGTAATTATGAAATTATTTTCCATCTCAATATATCTTGAAATCCTTTCTTTCAATAATTATGCAATTATTGAAAGAAATTATTCTGTTACTGATTGTGAAATAATTTCCATCAGATATTACGAAATCATTTCTCTCATTGATTTATAACTTATTTCTTTCACTGATTCTGAAGTTATTTGTTTCAAAAACTGTAATCTTTCAGTAATTCCCAATTTTCATCAATTTGTACTGAAATTATATCTTTCATTTATTCCGAAATTATATCTTTCATTTATTCCGAAATTATATCTTTCATTTATTCCGAAATTATATCTTTCATTTATTCCGAAATTATATCTTTCATTTATTCCGAAATTATATCTTTCATTTATTCCGAAATTATATCTTTCATTTATTCCGAAATTATATCTTTCATTTATTCCGAAATTATATCTTTCATTTATTCCGAAATTATATCTTTCATTAATTCCAAAATCATTTCTTTAATTATTTCTAAAATAAATCCTTTTTCAATATTTTCAACCATTTTCTGAAAATGATCAGCGGGCTACAACAAAAAGTTCCGAGGGACAAATATGACCTGCAGGCCATACGTTGAAGGCCCCTGCCCCTCCCCCCTTGCCTAATGAATTACGATGTCGATGTAGCGTGTTGTACAGGGCGGACGAGAAGTCTTTTGGACAAATTTCAAAAATTAATAACAGATCAAACCAATTAACGCATAAAGGTGCAGTTCGCACTAAAATACTTTACCATGACCTAGCGTTGTTCGTTTGTGTGTTTTTTTGGGTAAGTTAAAAAAAATCCAAATTTCACTCACAGGTGGCGCTGTAAAACAAAATCTCGACATAACACTTGAAATGCAACACAAACAGTTCATAATTATGAAAAAGTAAATTTTTACGACTAGAAATGAAAAACCCGAGGGTCAACAATTCACTGCGGTATCTAGATTCACACAGCGGCATCTAAACGGCTGGGCTAAGGCTCTGAATCAAACCATGGGGCCCGAAATTAATGAAGAATTTTATATATTCTGAGATTGTTCTTTCGTTAAATATGAACTTTCGTTAATAGTAAAGTTATTTTTCCATCAACTCCGAGAGTATTTTATCATCAATTCTTGAATTATTTTTTTCATAAATTCTGAAACTTTTTCTTTTCATAAATTCTAAAACTATTTTTTGCATTAGTTCTGAAATTTTTTTTAATCCTGAGCTTTTCATTAAATATGAGCTTGCATTATTTCTGAATCTTTTTATTAAATATGAATTTTTATTTATTCTGAAATTATTTTTTCATTGAATGCGAATTCTCATAAATTCTTGAATTGTCCCAGAAATTCCGAAAATATTTTTGCATTGAATATTAACCTTCATTAATTCCGAAATTATTTATTTCAATATTTCTAGTCATTTCTTGCATAAATCCTAAAATTATTTCTTTGAATTATTCTCAAATTATTTCTCAGTAATTCTGAAATTACTTCTCTCATTAGTTCTGAATTATTTTCCAAAAGTAAATTTTGAAATTATCTCCTCCATCAAGAAATTCTGGATATATATTTCTTCATTGAGGTTTTTTTCAGCATTTCTATGAATTCCATGACTTGTAATTATTTTCCTGGGAGACCACTGCCAAAGCCTCCTAGACACTAGTCTATCTAGGAGATATTGCCACAGCAAACAGCTTCGAGGGCCAAAAGTGACCCGTGAGTCATGCATTGAAGATCCCTGCTGAAAGTTGTGAGAAAATATTTCAAGATGAACAACATATTTCAACAAGATGATATTAAATCATGATTATAAGAAAATATTCTGCAACTATCACCGTTTCCAACGTCACCACTTTCCCTAGACATTAATTAATCGATGTTGCGATAAGTATTCACTAGGTTTTACATGAACTTTAGGGGCAAATGGGAATTAACTCGAGATTTCACGCATGAGAAGGTTGGTCCGAGGTTATAGGTCACACCAAGCATGGTCAACAATAAAATAATTGCAACAGCCAGAAGCATTTAATTCTAAACTGAAATTTTTCTCAGACAGTGCCTACGAAAGCGAAATGTGTCAGTGACCTTATAACGGCCAGCGGGTCTGGAAGCCTTGTACTTTACCTTGCACTAGATCCCAAGAAGCCTGACCTATAGCTCTAGGCACAATTTTTTTCCCCTATAATGACCATGAATGTATATAACTATAAACCAACCTAACGAAACACTTTCTTCTTTATCCATAGATATCTCATATCTTCTGAGGAGGATTGAGAATTTCTCTCGCTCATTGTCTTCTAAATGGTGTTTCCTACTTTCATCAACTCCAACGAGTCTTCTTTTCACCTCTTCGAGCTTTATCAGAGATATCACATTTTTTTTGATTAATGGAATTCAGAAATAAGAACGGAGAGGCTTCCATTCATCTTTAATAAGTTTCCCATGGATGAAGCTGCCATATGGTGCAAGCGCTTCTCAATGTAATGAGGAAAAGCTCCATTTATTGCAATTGGTTATTTTCTTGCTCACTGCGATCAATAATTTGCTCGTCCTTGTGGGGGGGGGGGGGGGAATTAAAGATAATTTTTTTTCTTCCGTCCCGAGTTATGATATCGTATAGTTTTTGTAGTAAAAAAAATTCAAAACCGTTTTTCGAAAATGACTTCTATGATTGGAAAATAGGTAAATTAAACTTCAGCCCATTATGTTGCTTGCCCAACTATGACACGGAGAAGAAACACCCCCCATAATTAGTGGTCAAAGGTGTTTGGCTAGTAAATGAAGTGGTTCTCAATGGCCCCTTGTTGTCCTAGGTCAGGGGGTTCTTAACCATTTTCTGCCGCGACAAAAAATCAACAGCAAGATCAGCTTTGCGACCCATGGGAGTGTTTGTTCTTCATAAACTAAAAACAAACAATTATATAGGTGAAATCAATGACTCAATGAATGCATTTATAACCGGATAATAATAAGTGGAATAGTTATAAGTGGATTCGCATGACTCATCTAGGTGGTGGCGTATTTACAGGGGGCCCCAGAGCGGCAAGTTCAAAGGATTTCAAGAATGAGTGGCTAAGAAAATTAGTACATAATGGGAGAAGGACAGCAAAATTTTATAACCACGGATCCGCCTCTGCCCAGAGAGCGAGAGACTAGGTTAGTGAGTGACATACAGAGTTTACAATGTGAGTAAACAAACGAGTAACCTAGAGCGTGCAAGCATTTGAATGATCAAAACATTGTAAAAGCATATTTGTGACTGAAACATTATACAAGCATGGGAGTGACCAAAACAGTGTGCAAGTATGTAAATGGCCAAAAGAGTAACCTAGAGAAGGTGGCCTAGAGAGTGTGTGAGCATGAGAGTGACCTGATCCAATCAAAAACCTTTTTGATGGAAACTAAATTAAAAAATTGTTTTCCAAGAATGAACGCTAAAGCCTGATCAAGCTAACAAAAGCTCAGCTTTTACTTCCTTGTACAAAAAAAAATATTTAAAATAAATCAAATTCAATTTTTTTTCAAGGAATATTTCAAAAAATAGGCTGTAATTATTTTTGAAAACCCCTTCCTTGAATATGTGAGTACATGTTCCATATTTTTTAGGTTATGAAACCTGTTCATATGCGCTATTGTATCTGTAAATAAATTAACACACAGTACTCGGTAATCAATCAAAAGCTGGATATAAGTTATCAATGAAAAAAAAAATGCATCACAATAGAATTTCAATTGAAATGATTGTTCCACGAATTCTGCTCTATTTTCCGAATAGCTAATTTATTATTTTCAGTTCTAAAGATTAGTTGTGAAAAATAAAGTGGGAGAAAAAACTACACGCAATTGTTTCGATGATGAAAAGAATTTCAACCCGATATAATTCATTTCAAGTTATTTAAAATCCCATTTCGTATTGGATTTTCGGGAACTTATTTCAGTATACATTTCTCGTTATACGGTTTCTTTTGGTTATTAATATGAAGTTCTCGTAGCTGGGATCTTCATAGTTCATAGTTGATTCCGTGAAACTTTTCGCATCGATCGAAATTTCTGAGGTTTCTTCCATCAACGAAATCTTTTGTACTTTGAGAAAAAGTTCTTCGATAAAGTTCTTAATTTAATTCTACCTTTAACACAGTATTATATTACATCGCAGTTTATAAAATTGCTTTTGAACTTTGTATGATTTAAAAATGGAAAATGAAACTGTCAACTAAATTAAATCACTGATATTCAGGGGAAAAGGGGAATTTTTTTTTTATCGTGTTGCAGAAAGTGAATGTTTTTTCTTAGAACCCGAAATTGAAGTTTTCAAGGAACTCGTAATAATGTATCTCAATTTAATTTTTATCTATGACTTCTATATCGAATTACTAACTAAATCAAATTACTTTTTTTTTTCTTCAAAATAACGTTTTTTATCAAAAGAAAACCAAGTAACGAAATTATACATTTCTCTTTCCTCCGAGTTTATTAGATTTTTGTATTGTCGTCATTATTCAATGTAATAAAAGGTTTGTATTTTGAAAATATTTTTAGTTGCAGTTTTTATATGGCGAGTTGTGGCGACCATTTACATAATATACTTAAACACCTGCTGTATATAATACACAGGATATAACCATTTTCATAGTTTTTTATGATTATCTGCATGCTACTCAAGCCGAGATTATAGTGTTATTTTGCAGGAAAAAACGTAAATCCCACGATGAAAAAAAATTGAAACAACACCCCTCCCCGAGAAAATTCTGCGTACACTTATGATTATCTGTGTTTTCCCCTCTAAAAAAAATTAGGTTTCATACTTTTTTTATGTTATTAGGATCGGAACTACCACCATTTGAACGATTAGGCTGTGACTACCTCTCCAGATGAGGAATAGAATAATTAAAATTTATGTACAAGAATGTGCTTGCATTTATATTTCTGGTAAACACCGGAAAAATGTTCGTAGATTTTTCCTTAAATGAAGAAAATAAAAATTCAGTTCCATGGTAAGAGTATGTTCAATAACGTTACAGGTAAATTTATTTTTGCATGGGAGTTTGATGATAAAAATACAAATTCAGTTGCCCGGTGAACTTATCCCATTTATGCTCAATAACGTTACCTGTAAATTTCTACATGTTTTTGTAAGTTTTTTACTAAGTTTACTTTTACTAAGTTTTTGCATGGGGGTTCCATCACAATTCAACATACGAATAGTAACTCATATCATTTCCGAGAGTTGGAGATAAGCCAAATCGACATTTTCGCTAATGACAGATATACATGTACAAGATATACCGAGTAGAAAAAGACAATAAACGAAACTCTGTTGCGTATCACATAAACGATGTGGTTATGACAGAATTAAATTGAATACTTTTTCAATTACCTGATGGATTCAAAGATTTTGGTCTTTCATTTCCTAAACACAAACACGGAAATAAATTTATGGGAAATACCCAGTGACCGAAACACCTTTTCCTCAAGTTTATAAACAGTTTCTGATATTACTAATTTATATGGAAGTGCTAAAAAGTATAGTCTATGTAATGTTCAGAATATTCGAATACACGCTCAAGGTTTTTTTTTATTCAGCAACATTGAACATCTAAGAAATTGCATCTGAAATGAAATATATAACTGAATGATTTTCACCTGCTGAATATGAAATCGCTGTGAAAAAAAAGTTTTATATTGGCTCTTTTCTTTTTTTTAATTTTAAAATATTTACCAGTTGAAAAAGTGCAATCACACACAGTAACATCTAACGAAAAACAAGAACACTGAATTCTCCAAAACCTATACAGTACTATATTGTAATGAAAAATTGGTCCACTTTTCTATAGTAAATCTATTATGTGGGCGGCGGCGATGTCTAGTTAAAACGGGGAAAGGCGGCAAAACAAAAATTTTACGATAAACATGTTTATTTCATTCAATGAATTTATACAGTCGAGCTCGCTTATAACGGACACGAATATTATGAATATTCGCATAAAATGAAGTTTTTCCATGTCCCGTGAATTCTGCATCGTTTTTCTGCGTTATTTTGATTGCTTATAACAAACACATATTTCAGCAAAGTGCGCCTATAACGAATTTTCAACCGGTTTTCAAACAGGAATTGTCGAGCATTCCTGTGTAATCTTACCTAAAAAAATCTCTTAACTAAATCTGATAATCTACCCCCCCCCCCATTCCTTCCCTGGAAGACATTCTATTAGGGTGTTTTTAAGAATTTACTTTATATAAAGTTATTTTTGCTTAATTTTTTTACTGTTCCCCATTGAGACTTATTTTGCTTGAACAATGCCTTAGAAGAAAGAAAAGTTGTTTATTCCCAAGGCCTCCCAACCTCTAAAAGACCTTTGCTACATTTACAACTGTTCTTTACCTAGATTCAGATGTTGGTTGTTTGTGGTGGTGTCATCTTGTGCTAGTGAATTTTGAGAATATCCAAGCACAAAACACTTCCTATTGCTTTCAAAATTGAGACTATACAGTTGATTTAAAACCAGAAACTGACAAAAAGTGATCAAAAGAAATTCAGGATTATTCGACCTTCATAATTCATGATTTTGAAGAGCAAAGAGACATTGAAAAAAAAAATCCCTTAGGATCAATCTTACTCGATATCTATGGTACTTTTATAAAAATCAATCAAAATAATCTTGAAATAATTATTCAAACTTTTCTTTTTCCATCAAAAGATTTATTTTCAGCTTGGGAGGGTGAATTTTATTACATCTACTTGTATGTTCCGTTCATCGTGTCTGTGCTTATTATACACATTATTCAAGGTGAATTTCAATTCATGCAACTCTTCTGTGTTGACTTTCCAAGATTTCGCAACTTTTAAAATGTGCTAGAAAAAAAATTAAACAAAAATTGATCAAAGCAGATATATGTAATGGTTTTCTCCTTCATTTGAAGTTTCATAATAAGATATAATATACACACACACACACAATATACACACACACACACAATATACACACACACACATACACACACACAGAGAGAGAGAGAGAGAGAACAATTTCTTGGCAATATTTGTGTTAGATCAGCTTCAATAAAACATGCAATATTTACATGTTTTGATTCTGAAAACATTTACGTTTTCTTTTGACTTAAGAACTCTAAGACACAAACCATTCCTTCAAATTACATAAGTTTTGTTTTGCCAAAAATTATATAGAACTCCTTGCATAATCATTCATCAAATCTGTAAAACTAATTTTTTCAAAATGAAAACCATAAATTTTTTTAGTTTGTCCTCAATATATTCTAAATATTACTGAAACCAAGTGCCTATAAAAGGGATTTTTGGATTCTTTTATTTATTTATTTGGGTCCTACAGAAACAATTCCTTGCATGCCAAGAAGCTTACAAACATAAGTAACAACTAACAAAGATAAACAATTCAGAGAAACTTAAAATTGCAATAAAAAGTGTAATACAAAAAATATATATATTAAATCAACATGTACGATAACAACATATGAATGCAATTTGAAAGTGCAATATAGCACTGCTGGATGCCATAAGGTATCAATGCAAATATTTAAAAAAAGAAAAGATTTGTACACACAATGCATACACGAATAGATAAATACATATATGATCACACATATATATGAAAATAGTGAGTAAAGATTTGATTCAAATAATACTAAGTAATAAGAAAAGAAAAAATAGTAATTATAATTAAAAATTAAATTAATTATTCAAAAATAAAAAAAACAGCACTTGCAAAGAAAATGAGAATGTTCACATGTGTACACACTCTATATACAAGTAATAAAGCAGTAACCAAATTATTTTTTCGTAAAGATATTTTGTACATATAGTTTTAGAATGTGAGAGATTTCCTTTTATTTGACTAAATTAGACAATACAGGCGGCCAAGAAATAAACAGTTTCTTAAGTTCTCTTCTGAGATGAACTATCTCCTTTGTCAGATTTTTTCATGCCAGAAGATGCATGAGATCTTCTTCATCGGTTCCATATTACACAACGAACTACTGGCAAGTTTCATTCTGGAAGAAATAACTTTGAAAGTTTTCCATGCCCAATAATAAATTGAGTCAAGTGAAAGTTGATGGAGAAACAATGACACTTCACTGTCGCTGGAATTGTAGGGAAAATTCTCTTTACTGGCCTTGCATTTTTAGAACTGAGATATTCCGTGTTTTACTGATGAATTGATTTATGTTGATTAACATACTTATAGTAAGATTTTTGAGCTTTCATGCTTTCTATAACATCAAGGAGTGTAGCAGGCCATGCAAGAGCATATGTCCTCTCATTCCCAATGATGGCATAGTGACTTTGAACATGTGTGAAATCGATTATAGATTTTTCTTTTTGAGATCATTTATAAGACACTGTCTCCACCACAAGTTTTTCTGTTCAATTTATATTTTGTAGACTTTACAAGTAAGAGAGAGAATCTGAACACATCAGTGCATTATTATTATTGTTTCCAACACAAGATGAAATCCACCTGGTGGCAAGATTCCAGCAAAGAATCTTGGATTGAAAGGCAGAACTAGTTTTCTCATTTGAATTGGCAAAACAGGAACTCATCTTCTTGCTTACAAACAACGTAAGCAAGGCCTACTTCGCTATCTACTTTACTGCTAAAGCCATAAAAATTCATAAAGATTTCACTTTTCCAGCCTACAATATATGAAAGAGATTTATGAATATTAGCATCAAGATACATTTTGAAAAGAAAAGTTATTGTGTCTCTGGTGTATCAGATAATGCGCTTGCTGGGACTGCAAAAGAACCCAAATTCGATTGCCAGTGGAGTGAAGTTCATTTTGACACTAATAAACAACAAAAACCTTTCTTCAATGTAAAATTCATTTTAATTCTAATTAAATTTAACTTCCCATCAAGTGCAGTCCCTAATGTAATAAAAGCAGTGTATCAAATTTAACATACTCTCCATCAATATAAAAAAATGAGTTTTCTTTCAAAGAGTTATAAATGAAAATAACCTGTAAAAATAGCACAGCCTTGTTCTATCACAAAAACTTTAAAAAAGAAGACCTGATCGGGAGAGGAGTTTGATCAGATGTACCTGACTATAGGTTATGTTAACAAGCCCCTTATAGATTTTGCAAAACACTGCCTAAACATAGTTGTGATTTGTTTTTGTTTTAAAGAAGAGCTCAAAAAATTGGAAGAATGATAAATATGAGTGGAAGGAACTCAGCTCTACTGTATTTGCTATCATAGTATAAAATAACTTGCTCATAATCAAAGAGTGAAATAAAAGATATATGTGTATATACTTTTCTTTTTTGTCATTGTAAGAAGAACAGGAAAACTTTGGTTACCTCTCTTGTGGCGGTTTTATGCATGGAATAAACTGAGTTCCTCGCTATTTGAAAAGCAGTTCTCAGAAACAACATATCAATACCTAAAAAATATTAATTACATTAATAAACAGTATTTTCTGAAAAACAACGATAAAACTAAAAACAAGTTTTGGCTGGTATTAGAACCAGTAAGATATAATTACTGATTCATCCCATTGGCATTCAGATGATCAACACAAAAAAATACTACCACCAATTGAGTTCAAATTTTTTCCGCCGATATAATTCCACACATATAAACATTGAAAAATCCCCATAAGTTCTGGTATCAATAATAAAGTTAAAGATATGAATTATTAATATATTTAAGGACATATTAATAATGAAAAATATTCCAATGAATTTTCTTATTACAGTGAAATCTTGATATAACAAAACTCTGCGGATCAAGAAAAAATATCATAGAGTGGTTATCGTTTTATCAAAAGGCAAAATTATTAACACGTCATCAAATTTATGCTCTTGTTGTCATCTTTTCTAAATTTGCATTGTTAGTACCTCTAGAAAATGTGCTTTTATATATTTATTCACCGCAAAAAATCATAATTGATTAGCTGATTAATAAAATTCAATTAGATGCATTGCCCCATTGATCATTGATCATTTTTGTTGCACCACACTCATTTTCAGCCGATGAGGGCTAATTAGACCGGGACCTACAATTGATTGTTGATTCCAAACGGCAACATTTTTTATACTCACAGAGAGGTTAGTGTGCTAACCCTTTGATGTGAGACTCCCTGTGGTAATAGTCTTTTTCTGTGGTACCCATGTCAGGAAAGCTTCTGACAAGGATGAACCGGGTATCAAACTCGTGACACCTCCAAACATTCTTTGGTACTTTAGGCGAGTATCTAATCGACCTGGGCTGCAGCAACCGCATTGCCCCGTATAATTGTTTACAGCGTTGCACTGTTATGTCACACACAGAAAATGGCAAAAACACTTATTTCCTTAGCACTTTGGTTATCCTGTGGTGCAAAATACTGATGTAAAGAGACACATTCAAAAGAATAAAAAACAAGTGATGAAGTTAAAATCAAATTCAAACTGATTTTGAGCAAATTATTAAAAGAAAACATAGTATCAGTTTCAAAAAATCTAAAAATATCATTATAGAGGGATTTATCATAGTAAAAGATATCATTATATTGAGAAAAGTTTAACATTAGACTATGGGTAATTCTAAGCAATATTTGAAAAAAATCATTGTAGAGGGATTTACTGTTATATCGAGTATCATAGTATGTAGCAAGGTTTCACTGTATCATATTTATTGGTGTTCAATTATAATAACTTTTTTCTTGTTAAAGCCTCAGCCAATCAATACTGAATGAATAAATAAATAAGTAAGCCTAAATAAAATTAACTTGCTCCCACCATACAGTTCTTATTTTTGAGAACTATTTTTCGTTATTCGGTTTTTTTTTCCTTCATAATGTTTTTTTTCCAAATAAAAGATTTTTAATAAAATTTTGTTAGTGATGAGCAATAAAAGAATCAATTTGGCCATACAATAAAAGTTTAATCAAATTACTGAACATTCAATTTCAATTAATTAACAATAAAATTTGATATATATATATATAGTATACAGGGTGTTCTGTTAATGGATCCACAAATTCAGAGGGTTGTTAGTGGATATCAAGAGTAATAAAAATTGCAGTGGAACATGGTGTCGCAAACCATGTTGCGAAAATCACAAAAAACACAGGCAGGTTTCGACGTCATGCTGAAATGACAAAAAGCAGAATAACTACAAAAAGATTTATTTGATTAATTATTACAAGGGTTATTAGAAGTGGTGGCCACTGACGTCATTGCACAGTTTTCAACGTAAAAGCATAGTAATTGCATAGTTTGCCTATTACCAAGATTCTATAGAATGCCAGTGACATCACAAATATTGAAACCATCTTCTTAAGTCACAGGTCTTTAACCTTTTTCTAGTCGTGAGCACTGCCTGTACCCATCATCAAAAGAAGAGCACTTTTATGTCATGTTTGACATACAAATGCATGAAATCAGGATGATTTTAATAATTGAATGCAATTTGTACAAGGTGTTTATATGAAACATTGATCAAGCTCCAAATCAGACACAAACATTGAGCACTATGGTGCTCGCGAGTAACGGGTTGAAGATGCCTGTCTTAAGTAGTGCAACTGAAAATATTTTTCATCTAGTACAGTGATACCTCGGCCAACAAATTTTTTGGCTAATAAAGTTTTTTTCACAATATTTTTGCTTCGGACAATGACTACGAATTCGGCTAACCAAAATTTTTTTTGACATAATGTCAAGCAACGTTATATAATGTTAACATGCTGGTATGTAGCTATGTTAACATTATAATGTTAACATAGCTACTTTGAGAGCTGAATTTTCACAAAAATCATCATTAAAATTGCTGTCGCTCTACCCTAATTAGTTTATGTCCAACCCCCCCCCCCCCCCACCCCCACCCCAGAAGCTCTTCCCAGATATACCTAGGATTTCCTTTCAGAAAGTTTTTAGATCATTCCATATATGATGAAAGATTGAGTAAAGAATAGGTGCATGAAAAAAGGAGTCTAGAATTGGATATTTTCAGTTTATACTAAAAGACGGATAATTCCTCCGGCTTTTAGTGTCATACTCCCAGCAACAAACTGACTTGTTTGGACATTCAAAGAGCTTATTTATTCACATGCATATATTGAGATAGAAAAATGATGAGCTAACCACATCACATTAGAAGACATTTATGAACCTTATTGAACTATACACATAGTGTGAAATAAAAAGATCAGTTTTTTAACCTCCTGTAAATTCTCATTTATTCAATTGTGGAGCTTTTCATTTCAGCCTTCAGTCAATTTTTTAAATTTTATTATTTTTTTTAATGTGCTTCTTGGTGGCATATTATAAAACTTCATTTAAAAACTATTATAAAACTTCAAGGCATATTATAAAACTTCATTTAAAAACTATTATAAAACTTCAAGGCATATTATAAAACTTTTCAAATTTTAGACAGAACCTGAAACGACTTTCCATAGAAACTTACGGGAAATCACATTTAGACAAATGAATGCTATTCTGGAACGAATTACCTTTGTTAGCCTAGGTATCACTGTAATATGATACAGTTCATGTTAGCGATTACCATTCATAAGAGCATTAGAAAATGAAAACAGTACCATATCATTAAATGAACTTTTTTTTTTGTCCTTTTAAAAGTATCTTATGATGCATTCTCATTTCTGAAATTTTCTACAACTTAAAAGTAAAAAAATATTACAAAAACTTTTCAAATTAATGTAATAAAGTAAATAATTTGCAATAAACTTATTTTCTTATTTTGAACATTACGAATTACCATAATTTCTGGTGAATAAGCCACATCCATAAAAATAATAGATTTTGTATAATTATAAAAGAAACAAATCCCCATTCATTTTTTTCACAAATAATAACTAAGAAAAAGAAAAACCTTTGTTGTTCTTGGTTCCAAATGGCGGGTTCATTATCACAGTATCAAATGCTTTCGTCCATTTTGATCCTATGTTTAGTACATCTGCTTCAATAAAATCTACATTGCCACACTCAACTTCTTTAGAGTTGGCATATGCAACATCAAGAGCATTTCTGTCTATGTCAAATCCAATGCACATCCTAAAAAGAAGGAATGGAGCATCTATTACTGATCTTACATATTATTTACATGAAAATTGATATTTTTAGTTTATTCGGTATTCAGACATAACAGATACACACATTCCCTCCCACCTCCAGAAAAAAACATTTAAGACTTGATTATGCATGAATGGAAAGAACAAATCAACTCAACAAGTTTTTCATAAATGAGCATACCTATCTTTATATTCAAACACAAATTTTTTTTCGAAATTCAAGCTGTATTTTTGATAGACTTCCATTGCTGTTAAGCAGTCTTCAACTGTGCAATAATTTTATTTTTGATGTGATTAATAAATGCTAATTTGGATGATATTCAAATGTACTTTTGATGTGGGAAATTAATTTTCTTTAATAATGTGATGATCACATATTCCCAAAAGATCTTTACTATTTGTCCAGGAAATTTGTTAGTGTTAGTAGACATCCATGGCCAAACCAGGATTTGAATCCAGACCTGCACAGTCAGAAGCTCCCTAACAGGTGGTCCAGTGGACCAGACAGTTCAGTGGTCTTTTTTGGTCATTGATTGAAGTAAAAAGGCATATCACATATTCTATTTGTTTTATGTTCATAGTGAAGCAGGGTTCAGAAAAACCTGTCCTTTTTCAAAAAAAACCCAATCAACTGTGGTTTTCTTTGGGTTTTTTCAGGGTTTTTGAGCTTCATAATATTTGAGCATGAGGAAAGAAAATTATATATGCTATACCCTATGTAAATAAAATAGACCAAGTAATGCATGGCAATTATTTAAGTAATTATTATATCAGTGGTGGCTCATAACAGAAAATTCTGGTGGGGGGGGGGAAATCATTTTGCATCTAGTTATGATAATGGGTTTCTTTCAAGGGTTAATCCCTATAATCTGAGAATTGCATTAAATACATAGATTTATTAATGCATTTCTCTTTAGATAGAGTGTGACAATTTAATAACACCAAGAAAGCAAAATGTTTGCAAGTAAGTGCAGTTTTAAGGTTTAGTGTTTGTTGTTTATTGGGTTTTTTCAAGGGTTTTTCCCCTCACCACTGTAATCTAAATAGCATTGAATACATAGATCTATTAATGTATTTCTCTTTAATAGTGTATGACAATGCAATAAAACCATTGGAATGTTTGTGAGCAAGTGCAGTTTTAAGGTGTAATTTTTGGTGGGTTTTTCGTGTTAGGCAAAATCAGACCAACCCTGTAGTGAAGTCAAATTTGCGAAATGAGTATGTAACTACACATGCAAGTAAAAAAACCAGCATTTTAAACATGTTCGACAGGTTGAAGTAAAGTAGGGAAACAAAATATTGAGAGGAAAAAAAAGAAAGCTTTGATTTTACGCAAAATAATAAGCTTAAGCATTCAAGAAATACGATAGCTACATGATTTTCAGATGAAGAGAAGTTAATAAGAGTAAATAGAAGAACTAGCGTTTATAAAACTACTGTCATGGCCATTAAAAGTAGAAAAGATTGTATTTTAACTGTATTTTCTCAGTCATTGAAGTTTTTATATACTAGCTCCATATGAGTTCTATACAAAGCAAAGAAATAAATTTGGGTTTTTTAGCAATATTAAGCCAAGAATGACTATTTGTGTTTTACATATAAAATCAATTATGATAAAACATCAATTCGTTAATTATGTCACAGGAACAGGACACAAAATATGAAAGATTTTAGACATTGTTATGGAAAAAACAAATAGTTACTATTTTAACCATTATTATTTATTTTTAAATAAAATTTCTATGTGTAGATTTAAATTATTATAATTATCAAGACCTGCATACCCTCATACTTGAAGGAAGAAGCAATGACAGACAGTGAATTAATGTATTATTTACCAATCAGGTTTGACTCTTCCAGAATATCTATAATTTGGATTGCCTAAACTTTCTCCCTCTCAATATATTTTTTTAGAACATTTCTGACAGTTCAACTTGACACCAACATCCCTATTCTAAGTACTCTCATGTTAGCATAATTTTCTTAGTTTTCATTCATTCATTCAGCAAGAAAAACTTATACTGAACCAATGTAATTTTTTTATTTTTATGCACTAAAATAAAAAAAATTCTTTTCAGATCAATTTACAGCTTTCATCACACATATTTTTTTTTCTGAGCAGTGAACTTAAAATTTTAGATTAAAAGAAATTTATATTTGAATTCTATTGATACCTTACATTAGTACAAATTTGAAAAATCTAATAAAAAAAAAAATTATAGAGAAAATCTCAAATAGTTTTAAGGTAGGAATAATAACTCACCCAGCATCCAAAAGACTAGCACCAATAGCAAAAGTACCACAGCCACATCCCAGATCAGCAATAAATTTGCCTTGAATATCCTGATAGCTCATATGGACAATATCATATAAAAGACTAGCTGGAAATAGAATAAATACACTAATGATTATCATGAATTTTACAAGTATTTTAAGTAGGCATCTCATAACCATACCTTAATCTTTTTTCACTGGGTTTGAAAAAATCTGCAAAACTAAATAAAAAAGTTATAACCAATAAAAATAAGGTCTAAATATATATTTCATCACTCAAAACTTGAAAGGTTAATAAAAAAATCTTTTCTTTTATGAGGGAAAAGCAAAATTAATTATTGCGTCTAATTATAAATATCAAGTTATGAATTTTTATAAATATACGCATTATAGAAAACAATGTAATGTTTAGTATTGTACTACAAACAGAGTAAATAAAACCAATAAAAAAGAAATAAGACAAATGAAATAAATGATATTTACATACATAAGGGCTGGGCAAATCCCAGGTACCTAGTCCCCATAGTGACTAAAAAATTAGTAGTGATGCCTAAAATTTTCCTTGTGTAATTGCATGCTGAGAGCTGCACAAAATGTTTGGAATTTATAGCAGCATATCTGCCAACATGAAAGAGGGCCACTATGCCTTGAAAAAGTCAAAAGCAGCATTATTTTGGACTTTTTTTCTCTGGATAAAAATTTTTTGGCACCTAATTTTTTTGCAATTTGTCCAACCCTGTCGTGCATTTCCTACCACCAAATATTTTTAGAAAAAAGTATGTTAACTACTAAACGAACAAACTAGGTGTATTAATAATTGCTTGATTGAACTTGGAAAATTTTAATGAGTTTGTACAAACTGTCAAGAAAAGCATTTTTTTAAAGAGGAGAAATGCTTTTTCTCAGCCTACAACACATTTGGAAAAAAGACTTGCTGGATATTATGTTGAGGGAAACTTCAGTAAAAAAAATATAATCCTCTCCACTGGGAATCAAACCCGAGTCCTTTTGTGCTGTCCTGGATTGCTAGGGAACCCAGTGAAGACAGCTAACTTTTCTTTCTAAAGTTTGCTTTGGCATAATATATCCAGAGAAAAAGTCACTTTCCTAAAAACTTTAAATCTCTCAAAAAAGACTAAAATAATGATTCGTGAATTCCAAAAATTTTCACAATTTCATCTCTTCATATATGTTTCTGAGGGGTCATCTAAACATATGTGTAAAACAGGGCTGGACAAATCAAAAATAAATTTAGCCACCAAATTTCTTATGGGCCAAGCACATTAGTATTTTCTTAAGAAAAAATAATGTTTTCATGTTTTCTCACCTTTCCAGAGACTTAATTACCACCCTCTTTACTTGTTAGAAAACACATCATTATAAAATCATAAAACTTTGCTTATTCATTCTTAGATTCGATTCAGCAATCAAATTTAGAAAATTTTAGGCACCATACCAATTGTGTTGGCACCATGGAAACCTGGCACCTGGGATTTGTTGAGCCCGGGTGTTAAGTTATTGAAAATATTGGATGTAGGGGAGGGGGGGGGGGTAACCTTGAACCCAATATGGAGATGGTGGCAATCAAACGGGAGTTCACGCCAAATGTAAGTGTACGCTGGGCACCTTGATAAATTCAGGGGCCCTACACATTTTTAAACCGGGCTCATTTAGCACAATTTATGCATTGAAATCTTTTACATGTGTATTATTTAAATTTTTCAATAATTTATAGTTCCCGTTTGAGGCCTCGTTGTTGATATTTATACTGTATTATACAGGATTTTAAATCAAAGGAGGGGGAGTTGAAGCGAAATATAAGTATTTTGCAGGGTATCTTGATCAGTTCAGGGCCCAAGTATTTTTTAGACTAGGCTCTTTTAGCACATTTCATACATTAAAACCTTTTACACGCATATTATTTAAATTTTTCAATAGTTTAGGGCCTCCGTTTGAAGTCCCGTCATTGATATTTACACTGTATTATACAGGATTTTGAAGTGAAAATGCAATACTCTTCCAATTACCTGAAGTTTTCGCAGGGGTTTGATATTGCTCTAATCTTATATCGGGGTCGTTGAAAGTTTCAAGATAATATAGAATGGTCTCGAGATGTTTTTTCTTCATTTTAGTTCATAAAAATCAAATATAAAATGAAATAATTTAAGAATTGCTCAAAACTTCATCACATGTTTTTTCGTAAACAACAAAAAAATTTTCAAAAGCTGTTCGAGATTGGTACGGCTATAATCGTGAATTCAAATATCGCTGTGTCACCACAAGGAAAAAAAATCTTCATTTTTTTATAGTCATATTTCAGAATAAATGTCACTGATTACGAATATAAATAAATATTTAAATTTTTTAACATGTTGGAAGTAGTTTTTAACACTGTTTATATATTTTTTTTGGATATTTAAGAAATTGATTTGTAGAAGGTGTAAAGACCACTCATTTATTAGCATTTCTTGTTTCCTCCTTTACCTCGAAGTCATCGAACCGGGGTGCACGCTCCAACCATATTCGGCAATAGTTTTTTTTTAACAGAAGAAAGAAAAAAAAATTGTTAAGTTGTCAAAATGGCTGGTGCTACAGCGGTGTTACAGAGATCGCAAGCAATAGCGGCGACAGATATGCAGTCGGGGATTGACATGTTGAAACAAATCGGTGAGTCGGTTTTGTTTATGGTGCGCTGGGATCGCTCCTCCGTTTGAATTCGGGAGTCAAACGGAATAATGAAAAATTTTCAGGGATAGCCTGAAAAATTCACACACTCATCGTGGAGTGCCTTGAATGAATGATTCATTAAACCATTCTTTGTTTATATGTGTTTGTTTTGTGTGACATATTATAGCAGCGCTCATTTGCTGTAAATTATGGGAGGAGAGAACGAATTACGTAATCAATGACTTGATTGTTTTCGGTATTCGTCTATGCACAGTATTTATAGCTTTAATAATGCGGAATGATCCAGTTTTTGAATACTCTTGCAGTCTCATTTGGACATTTTTATTCGTTTGGTGAATTTATTCACTTTTAGTCCAAAAGAATTTGGGTCTTTTTTGGGGGTGAAGGATGATTAAACAGTGTTAGCCAATAAAAATCAACTTTTTTGGAACTATTTGGTGACAAAGAATCAATGATATATGAAGTACAAATGAGTGGGTACCAGGGTTTAAGCTACGGTTGAATTTTTCGCAAAATGCGAAAGATCTTAGATTGCGAAAGAAGTGGTAGCCACTTTCGCAAAAATGCGTACAGGAGGTACGGAACAAGTAGACATCCAACCATCAATCATTACATTAGCATTGTAGCATTTTGCTAAAGCTTTTCTCCCCATTTTCGCTTTTTTGCTAAAAGAGTTTTTTATCTAGCTTAAACCCTGGTGGGTACCAAGCGAAGACAAGTTTCTAAAACAAAATTCTCATTTCTCTGCAGGGAATCAAACCACTTACTCTTAATCCGGGCAAGTGCTCTCCCATTGAGCTACAGAGGACAGACATTTTGGCCTCATGAACAGACCCATTGCACACTGCACAGTGGGCGGCCTCCTGACTCAGCAAACTGCTTGTAATGACATTAATCCCCCTCCTCACATATGGTGACAAATGATATCTTTCCCCGCTAATTATATGAAGATACCAAGTGAAGCGTTGCAAACAAAAGAGAATTCATATTTCTCTGTGGGGAATCAAACCACCAACCTCTCAATGATATATATGAATAACGGGGGGAAGAGGATAAACATGGAACTGGTGCAAGTTGGTGACAATTGTTCTATTGTCACCAAGTGAGTTGTATCTAAAGTGTACATATAACCTATCAGTTTTGAATTTGTATGTAGCATTGTGCTTGAATTTTTTTTTATTGCACTGCCATCTATATTTTGAATGATGAGTGAAGTGTAATGCTAGAATATTTGTACCATTGTAGATGTAGATAGGTATGTTGTTCTCAGTGGTGATACTTTTTGATGGGAGATTGACTGAAATTCACGCCTCTTAGGTAGGAAACCAACTTCTGCCATCCACCAACATTATGGCCATTGTTCTTCATACCTGGGTCCCCACCTTGAGTTGTCACCTAATATTAACTCTGTAGTACTGAGCGAAAAATAATATATCTATTCAAAGGTCAGAAAGAAGCTGGATGCTTGCATGTTAAGACCAGTTTACAGGAATTGAGTAATTAATTAAATTTTTGGTTACCAAGTGCCCTGAAACCTGTCTCAATGTAAGTAATCAAGTATTAAATGCTCATATGAGGCCACTAGCACATGTGCACAGTGTCTAGTTAAGTGAAATAACAGACTCGATCCTATTCTATTCATCTACTTAACTATTACTGTGGCGATCCTGAAATATCTTGTCCAACTTGATCTTTTAGGTTTTTGCTATCCCAAAAACTAAGATTTTCAAAACCCTCAAATTTCAGCATTGCCCAGATATTGTTATAAAGTTTCCCTCTCCTGATAACATGTTTCTCCCCCCCCCCCCCCCCCCCCCGTCAATCAACTGCCAGTGGGCAGAGTTAGCCTTTGTTCACAATCTGATAACAGAGGATGATAGAAAATTTTTCCTTTCCCTTCAAGGTAGTTATACGAATTGGAATTAAGCTTACAGACAGATAGACACATGACTGCCCAAAGAGACCAAATTAAGCTTGCAGCATAAGTAACAGGAAACAATTGTTTTGTTTTTTAATTGTTATTTTGTATTTGGAGGAAAGCATTTACCACTACACGAGATTGGAAAAAAATATCCTTGAAAATGGGTGGCGATTTCTGGAAGGTTTCATGATTTTCACTGTTTCAGTTATAATGTGGATCAGGAAAATTTTAAAGACCTCTTAAAGGGTTAACTACTAAATCACTTGCCAACTAAACTTGTGTGAACAGCCCTTAATATCTACATACACTCCAAAGTACTCAACCTGGGAAAACACTGCCTGAGATTTTCTCTCACGCCGGGAAATAAAGAAGTGAAATTTTTAGTTAGGCAACACTTTGATACCGGCAAAAGTTACAAGTGTGAGAGAAAATCTCATGCTTGAGTTCTCATGCACTAACAAACCTAGCGAGTTCTCCTGTGTTAACAACTTAAAATTTTATTAACTATTTTAATCTCCAGATATATAAGTGATCCAGACATATAAACAGACCTTACTTCAAAATGTGTCAACCAGAGCTTGACAAATTAAAAAATATATATATATCCCGCATCAAAGCAAAATATGTCTGAAACTGATGTATGGTGCAGAACAATCTTGGGAAGAATTTTGAGAAAAGAACTCTTCTGCATAGAAAATACTATAAATGAATTTTTACCATGGAACAATTCAAGTCTGCTGAGGACTCGTTGCAGAAAAATATATTATGGTATAAGTATTATGGTAAGAAAATTTTAGTTCTGTCAGGCTGTAAGGAATCTACATGCAATATCACTGTTTTTACACATGTTGATCTTCTTTTCATTTATAATTTATACAAGATGGGGAGTTATACAATTTTCTACCCTATAATTATAATTTTTTCCCCTCTTCCCCCCCCCTTCTTCGTGTGATATTGAATATTTTCTTGAATCATACAAGACATGTTTGTTTTTTCTTGTACAGTAGAGGCAGAAAATGTCACAGACGAGGAAGAAGTTCGGCTCAAGGAGCAGAGCATTTTGGAACTTGGTCAGTTACTCAGTAGAGAAGGAAAAGCTGTTGGTATGTATTGAAAGAAACCAGGTATAAAATACAATTTTTGTTTCATTAGGAGGACATTTTGTTTTTAAAAAAAATTAATGTGTGTAGAAACTTATCTGCTAGTAGGAAAGTCCAATTTTTTATTCTGTTTAAGTCAGGGCTTGAAAAATCCCAGTTGGTTGTGGTGACTAAAAAGATTGCATTAGCTCCTAAAATTTTCTGTGTATGGTTATTAAGAATCAGTTGAATAAAACTGAATCTGAGAACTATACACAAAAACTGTTTTTCTTGGGTGGGGGGGGGGGGGAATTAAGAATGAATAAGCAAAATTTTATGATTTCATAATGTGTTTTCTAACATGTAAAAAGTGTGATGATTAAGTCTCTGGAAAGGTGAGAAAACATTAAAACATTAAAGCCTAAATTTGTTTTTGATTTATCAAGCCCTGCTTTACACATACGTTTAAATGACCCCTCAGAAACAGATAAAATTGTGAAAATTTTTGGAATTCACAAATCATTTTTCTCTTCCTGTCTTGTCACTTTTTTTTAAAGTTGAAATTATAGAAAAACACCCAAGATCAAAAAGTAAAAAATATTAAGTTTAAAAAAAACATCTGTGGCCACATGAATTATTATTAAGATGGAAACATTAAAGTGAAATAAGATTAAGTAGAGATATGTTTATAACCTGCATGTTTTCACAAATTGGTTTGCATCCATGAAAACGCATTAATTGTTGCATGTAGTATCAGTCACAATTATGTTACCATCTTCTTATCCAAGCTTTTTTTTTCCTGAATGCAACAGCAGCCATCCTTTCACAGAGTTTAGAAGTGGCCAATCACTTGGCTAAAGTGATAGATGAGTTGCTGGCAATTTTGGACATTGACCAGGGCTGGAAAAATCCCAGGACCCAGATCGTCATGGTGACTAGTATTGGGGGCTAAAATTTTCTTAATGTGGTTGTTAAAAAAAACAAAATTTTCCGATTTAATTAGACTACATCGTTTAACATGGGAAAAGTTTGAAGAAAACACCAAACATTTTGTGCTGCTCTCACCCTGCAATTTAATAACTACACAAAAAAAATTTTGGGCACCAATACTAATTCTTTATTTGCCATGGCAACCCGTCACCTGGGATTTGTTCAGTCCTGGCCTACATCAGCAAAGTGCTACAATGCTAATGTAATGATTGATGGTTGGATGTTTACTCGCTTCATACCTCCTGCATGCATTTTTGTGAAAGTGGCTACTACTTTTGCATTTTGCAAAAAATGCAACCGTAGCTTTAACTCTGGCCTACATATGGGAAAAGATTTGTACTTACTAGATTTCGTTCAAAAATGTTGAATCATCAAAGTCAGATATTCTGTGGGTTTTTTAGAAAAAGTTGGGAAAGAAATTACCTATCTAATTTGTGAGAGTCCTTCACCCAAGCGATAAAGCAGTTTACTAAAAATATGTTGAATGTTTTAAAAAATTTTAATTAAACCTAAGAACAATTTAATTAAATTTAAGTCTGTTAAAGAAGAAAGAAGCAAATGATCAACTCATAAAATATACTGAATTACATCATTTTACAATTTCTTGTGATTGTTTTCACTAAATGTATAGTAAAACCCCTCAGATGCAGTCACTTCTCTTATGGCCAAATAATAATTCCCGAGTGTATAAAAGAAAGTATGTTTTCCAAACCCCTTATGAACGTTCGCCTCTATTTTACAGACAAAATTTTTTGTCCCACTGGCATCCGCAAAAGACAGGTTTTACTGTATTTCATTGAATGGCCAATCCTAAAGCAAAATATTTTGCATTGTTTTGCAACGAGCCCTTGGCTGACTTGAAATGTTCTGCAGTAAAAATTACCATATAATATTGTTTCTTCACTACACTTTTCTTGAAATTCTTCCAGATTTCAGCACATTCTGCTTTTAGGTGATCAATTTTGAGAAAATTATGTTAAGAAAAACTTAAAATTTCTCAATGATCATTAAGCACTATTTCAATTATCATTTCAAATAGGCTGATGTTAGTAGTCTGCTAATTTACCATATTGCTTCCAATTAATTATCTAAGCAATATAGTTAACATCTGAGCCAACAAATGTTTGTTTGTAGAATGAAACATGGCAGGTTTTTTATTTAAAAAGCATGCACTTAATTGCCACAATTTAGTTAGTGTAAATCTCATTTCCACATGTGAAATAAAATTAATGTGTTTCATGCATTTTTATTATTATTATTATTACAGAACTTGGCAACTTGATCAAGAATAGCAGGTCATTTTTAAATCATATTAGCAAAGCAAAGGCTTCAAAACTTGTCCGTGCTCTGGTTGATCTATTCCTTGATATGGAAGCTGAGACAGGCATGGAGGTAAAATTCGGTTTTAATTTTTTACCTAGCCCCTATATCAGTTATTTCTATTAAGTGAATAAAGCAAATATAAAAAATTTGTACAAAATTCTCTCACTATGCCAGTTATGCTGTGTGTGTGTGCATGTGTAAATTAAACCTTTTTTTTTGTACTTGGCATATTTCTTCCATTCGTTCACTTCATTAAAAAAAACCATTTATACAGTAATCAGCTTATTCATTGTTTGAAATACATTAGGGGAAAAAGTGATCATTCACATAGATATTGAATACTT
The DNA here is from genome assembly GCF_987345545.1 of Pholcus phalangioides. NCBI lineage: Eukaryota > Metazoa > Arthropoda > Arachnida > Araneae > Pholcidae > Pholcus > Pholcus phalangioides. Next base: position 5,693,446 of record NW_028301620.1, on the reverse strand, counting down.
AATACTGAAAAAAGCCGAAAAGAATTTTTGTGAAGTCCACACTTACAAATAAATCTGGTGAATTTACACTAGATCAATGAATTTAATCAACCTTCAGTTAAGCACATCTAATCTGTGATATTAAGTACCTTTTTTTTCTCATGTCCTAGAACTGTTTACGGAGAAAAGAGTGGGGCCTCTAGTAGCTTCCTGGCTCCCAACCACTCATACAAGGGTATCTGGAATTGTTCTCCAGGGCACTGTTGGTTTCTGTCAGGGGCACATTAATCTGTTAGATGAGTTTCACCTGATTGCATGATTATTTTTCATAATTTCCAAAATTTTTCAACGTTTCTTTTTATATACCTGCAATAGTTCGTATAACTATGATCCAGCCCCCCCCCCCCAAATTCATCATTATCTGAATAGGAAATGAAGATAATGATCATTATTTTCTATATGATCTGTGAGATGAATTGCTCCTGATCATGTCCCTGAAAAAAAAGAGAAAACATAGTTTTGCTATTGGAAATCGCAAGGAAATATGAGAAAGTTACTTAGAAACGCAAATACAATCTTGTGTCTGCTAAAAGTTCAGTTTGATAAGTTTTCCCATAAGCCTAGGAAAAAATTAATTTTTAATCTCACAGATGAGTGATGCTCAAACGTGCTAGGATTTGTATTGCACCCAACCAAAGGTTAATATCATTTACTTCTGCTTTCAATTGGACAATGAATGGACTGATTCTAGTTTCTGTGGATCTCTGCTATCTTGACGTTCCTTGTATGGTTCACTGAGCTTTTTTACCAAGACAATGAATAAATATAGCCAAACTCTGCAACCAGATTTTATCCTGTTACCATGATCTCTTCCAGCTTAGCTTTATTTTTTTTTTACCTAGACTATTCAAAATTTGGCCAACCGGCTGCATCATTTCTTTCCCTGTGTAAATTTTTGTAACAATCCAGATAATTTTGAATATCTCTTACAAATGTTTTGGTTCCAGATCATTTTCATAGATTACAAATCTGGTTACATTGCCAATGTGTCGAAAATTAGTTATCGTGAAAGCTTGATGGGTTCAACTAGAGAAAGGGCTACTTGACTTTCATCATTCATGTTGTCTGGAAAAAACTAATGAGCTTTGTTGAGTGGAAATTAGGAATCATGGTTTTCCTTTGATATTTGCCTCATGAATCTTCAGTTCCTATTGATTCTGTCTGTATGTCGTCTAAAATTTTCATGCTCATTGTATCATGATTAACATCAATAGAATTAAACTTGTAGCCAAATTATACCCGGTACGATTTTTTAAAATTAACTTTTTCAAAATAAAGTTATTGTGATATTTCATAACGAGAGTGATATCAGTATTATGAACAGCATGTTTTCATTTTTAGAATACAATGTCTAAAAATTCAAATATATATCCTTGTGAAATCTTTGAATTATTTATAAAATAGCGCAAAGAATTATACCAGGCTTATTGATATCTACTTGTAGGACATATAATTGAATCTCATCTTTTTTTGTAATACTTTGATTCATGTATACAAATATTCTTCGAAAAATTAAATTTCTCGAAAATTAAGGTACAGAGACAATTTTATGATTATAAATATTGTATGTTTCCTCATTTTTAGGTGGAATTATGTAAGGAATGTATAGAGTGGTCGAAACAAGAAAAACGTACATTTCTCAGGCAATCATTAGAGGTTAAAACTTTTCAAGATTTTTATACACTTTAACTTTGACTAATTGTCAATTTCTTTGACTTATTTACTTGGATTTTTGGTTTAATATTTGAATAAAGTAACTTTTTTTACTGTTTTCTATTTGCTTGAAAGTTAAACGTATTTGAATTTTTTTTATTTTTTTTATTTCATCTATAGGCTCGATTAATTGCCTTATTTTATGATACCAAGAAATATACAGATGCCCTGCAATTAGGTAAGCTCGTATTATTTGAGGGAAAGCTCTGCAAGAATGTTTTTTTTTTATTTGCTGAATCCATTCATTGTGAGAGTTGATGTTTTAAACCAAAATTTTAGTTAACACTTTTAATGTGTCAAGCATTAGGCCTATACAGTGAAACCTCGCTACAACAATACCTGATACATTGATAACTCCGTCTACAATGATAATTTTCTGTATGTACTTTGAAATTGCCTTTACTCTAATGTTAAACTCCCCTCAATACATATAATATCCTCTACTATGATAACTTCCTCTTTAACAATATTTTTGAAAGAGCTGTAATGATATTTTTTAGCTTTTGCAGTTTCCTTCTATCTTTTTTCAAACTCTTTTCTTCAACAAGTCTCTGTGAAATTGGTTTTATTCTGGTTTTTTTTCCGAAATGGTTGTTGTGTGTTATCAATTTTTTTTTCCACATCTGTACCCCTAATCCATTCCTTGGCTACTCCTGCAGGTTAGTATTAATGAACTTTTTAAACAACTGTATTTCGGGTATTGCCAACAATACTTTTTTGGGTATTTTCTGTCCCGCATGCAGAAGGCTTTCTCATTTGAGAATAGCAGCACAACCTAATTGTTCGCTACTGTAGTTATATGTGGGTTTTTTGACGACCACCTTGTCTTTTATTAAGGGCTTGTCGACTGTCTAGACTCCAGACATTCTTTTTTGTCTCTTCTACCAGTCACTTTAACCCTAAAATTCAACATGCCTGCTGTGCTACAATAATGAAGTTTGTGCTTCTGCAAAATGTCACGAAAATGCTGGATAATAATTTTTCCCACTGGTCACGTATAAATCTGTCATATATGAACAATACAAAAGTTTCTTTAAAGTATTTTCAGATATATATGATACATATTTTCTCTAATTTTTAGTCTCAAATTTCCATTGCCATACGTCTTCTGTTCAAAGTAATTTTAATTGTTATCACATAACTAGCGTATGCAACGGAGTGGGGATTTCTTGAGCTGACATTTTAAAAAAATAAAGTAGTGAAAACAAACTAACCATCCCTCTCCCCCACCTTTGTTTGAGAAAATTCTACTGATGTCTGTCTAAGCTTAGGGCAAATATGAACATTTTTTGTTTCCTACATAATTTTTAATAGTTAATAAATATTGGGCAAAATAAGAGTGCATAAGTGCATTTCTGATGATACAGACTATAAAAAAAATGTTTCCAATTGTGGCACAATGAGATGATGGTGATGCCTCTTGATATAATGCTAATCCCTCGACAACAATATTTATCTTGGGTCTGCAGAATATATCGTTGTACTGAGGTTTCACTATATACATAGTCACTGTGCATAGTATACTGCAAAAACAAAAGACAAAAATTAACTGCCATTAATTCTATCATACATTTTAAACAGAAACCAACAAAAAAGTTTACAATACTTAGCATGTTAAGAAAGTCAATTTTTTTTACAAAATGTCTGTAGATATTCAAGTTGCCTACATATGTGAAGTGGATCCCAATTAAGAAGTCTTTGCTTAAGACATTTTCCCATTAAGAAGCCCTATTTTTTCTCCCCACATAAAAAAAAATTCCATTTGAGAAATTCTGAAACTCTACATGTTTATGTTTTTATTGCATGGTCCAAACAATGAGGTTTTTAGCAGGATCCACTGTATGCATATGTTATAGCAAAAGAATGAAAATAGGTAATGCATACTACTTACAACAGTTAGATCCTATAACCGCTTTCAGTTTGGAAACAGGTGCGTGTGTAGCACAACAATAAAATGCTTGTCTACCGCCATGACGGTTGCTGTTAGATCAGCCGGTTCAATCCTGGGGATGAACATAGATGAAAAGTTCTTTCCTTACCAAACCTGGGATTTCCATTGTAGATGATGCCACGATATGCTCTTGCTGAAAGTTTCCTCTATCCAAGAAAAGAACAGATGTCTAACATGATTCTCTCTAGAAAGACAGGTTGCCACTGTGCAGTCATGTGGGCATCATGCTGGACTCCCAATGTCAGAATCCAGGTTTGAACCCTGTTGATGGTACAGTGGTGGTTGGCTGAAGGTGGTTTTCTGCATTTTTCAACTTTGAGGCGCAAATGCAAGCCAGTCTCCCATTTAAAAGTCTCTCCACAGAGCAGGCAGACCTTTAATATAATACTTACATAACAGGGAAATTCCAGCATTTACCATGAAAATGTGGGACACAGATGGCAGCACCAGCAAGAACATAAAATGAGTGCAATCCTAATAACGTAAATGCATTAGAGCCATGCATATATATATATATACTCTCTCGCAACATGTTCGGACGTGTACTGATTTGTTCTGCAGAGGAATGTGTATAAGGTGCCTGTACTGTTAGATGGTAGTAGTTGAAAGATTTTGACTCACTCAATGGGTAGTGAATTGGTATATGACTGGAGTTGATGTGCGGTAAAGTGGTAACAGTTTGGAAACAAAGTCTACAGTGAAAATTCATTGAGAAATTCCCAGTAAGGTGTTCAGAACAGTTCCAAACTACCTTGACTAAAGAGCGATCCTTGTGCAAGTGCAGCCTCCTTCGTTCCCTGTACAAAATCACTTGTCGATTTTAAGGTGAGGCTAAGTAATGTGGAAATAGCACATTATTAAAAGGGCAGTAAAGAGGTTTTTTTTTTTTACTTTCTATCTAATATCAATTAAAAACACCAACCACCCATGCAATAAAATGTGTGGATCTTATCTCTGACTTGAGAATAGTGCAATAATGTTTGATTTTTGGACTTCTGTTTAGTCAAGAACTGTCTGAAAATTTTGAAAACAGATTTTCCAGCAGACTCAAGGTTATTCTGAAGTAGAGATTCTTATTGAAAATAATTACAGAAAAGACAAATTTTATCAGATCTGTTTATATATAGATCTATTGCTATAGTGTTTACAAAGGTGTTACCATCAAATTAGTGACACAGAAATGTACTTGCATTCTTGGAGCTTGAAAATAACTTCGATGATTATTAAGAGAAGTTAAAAAATGTGATTTGTAAAGTAGATTATTTGGAAAAAAGATATTTATATCCTTTTTAAATAAAGTTTCATGCTTCAGTAAATGATTATTTGCTTTGGGACACACACATTTGGTTATAAATTTTATTTTAATGATGCAGTGTATATAATCTTGATTAATATATATAATGTTTTTATTAACAGGTAGTACATTGCTGAAGGAGTTGAAAAAGATGGATGACAAGAATCTTCTTGTTGAAGTCCAGCTGTTAGAAAGCAAAGTGTATCATGCATTGAGCAACTTACCAAAAGCCAGGTATACCTATTCTTCCTCTTTGGTGTAATTTTTTCCCCTCTTAATTAACCCTCATACTAGACATCTTAGTATACCTTATTGATAAAATAATGAAAATAAGGTACATACAAACCCTTATCTCTGGACAAATATATCTCATTGAAGATTCATTTACCGCTTGCAAAGTAATTTAAAACTAGTGAACATTTTTTGTGATATTATCAGCAGTACGGCAGATCTCAGGCATCTGGTTGTCATGGCCATTAGATGCTAAATAGTTATTGGTGCCTAAATGTTCTGTATGAGCTTGCTCAATAGGAACTTAAAGATGCCACAAGATCTTCTGATTTCATAATTGTCTCTTCCAACATCAGAGGGGGTCATTAAGGCCCAATAAAGTAAAAAAAAAAAACAATATTTAAGACATGCTTTTTTTTTTCTTTGGCAGAAACCATTGTTTGGCTCCAAAGAAACTCTGACAGCAGTTAAATTATGTTTTTCATTATTGTTAAGTTCTAAAAGGTTTTAGTACAGATTCAGCTTCTGCCCGCATGTACCGATTCGTTGGGGGGTTCCGCGGGGGGTTGTGGGCGGGGTGCATGTGTGGTGTAGCAGTAGTAGGTAGGGCTCGTAGGTAGGGTAAAAAAGGGCTCGGGATCCATGATGTTCTTAAGTACAGCCACCTCGTTGGGCGGTTTGCCTGTTGTGGCGTTGTATTTGTATTTGTATTTGTATTTGTATACAGTCTGCAAAAGTAATCCTGGGTAAATACAAGTCATTAAGTTTGTGCACCCTTGCATTATTGTATTCACTACTAGCCCCTAAAGCAGATTGTTCTGCAAGAAGCCTTCAGCGACTAAAAATGTTCTGTGGTAACAATTCCTTTAATGTTAGAATCCTGTAGTTTTCCCACACTTTTCTTAAAATTCTTCCAGAGATTGTTCTGTAGAAGCACTGATTGTTCTGCAACATACATCATAGTTTTCAGCATATTCTGCTTTGTAGGGCAGCATATTCTGCTGTTAGCTAGTTTGCAGTTCAAAGTATTGTCTGAAAAAATTATAGAAACATAGGTGCTAATGCTTCTGATTTACCCTTAAGCCTTTAGACCATAGTTTCCCAAACTTTTTGTTCCATCGCTCCCTTCGTCAGAAATTTTTTCCTCTAATCACCCCCCCCCCCCCCAACTCAAGTAAACCCATAGGATCCTATGTTAAATCTGTAGGTTCTATCGCTCCCTTGGACCATTCCATCGCCCACCAGGCGATATTGCCCACTTTGGGAAACACTGCTTTAGACCAATTAAAAACCAGGTTCTTCTGATAGAAATTAAGATTATCAGATTATCTTCTGATAGATCTTTATAGAAAAATTCCTCAAATTGTGCTTCACTTGAATGAAAGTTCTCAAAGAAAATACTCTTTTAGTCCTTGTAATTCCAGGCTGACCACGTCTTCTCAGGACAAATGTGGGAAATTAGGATTTTAAGTAGAGGGGAAATTGGTAATTGTCACCAAATATAATGCCAAAAGTAATCAGAGTTCTCAATTATTGCTGAAATTGCCAAAAAATCACCAGTCGCCAGAAATGAAGCGCTACTGCAAATTGCAGTGGATTAAATTGATTTTATGAAAAAAGTTTTAAATGACAAATATGTGAGAGACAATATTCATGTTTATAGTCATGTTGTTATAAGTTGCCAAAATAATTTAAATCCTTTATTTTAATGATTTCAGTAGTAAAATTTAAAGTAAGCTTCGTTAAGAATATATGGAGAAAAAAAATTGAGACAGCGTAAAATATGGGAACATCCCTGGGAAGGTCATATGGCCACCTTATGCATTCCCAAAAAAATACCCAGGTTTCTCTTTTATTTTTATGACATGTTTTTTTGGTATGAAATATTCCATTGCTCGGTAGATTGCAGATTTTGCAAGTCTGGAAATTGGCACCTATGTAAAAAAGACCTGTACTTTCTTGAATACAAGGGAAATCAATTTTTTATTACACAAATGCATTGATCAATTGTTTCATTTAAACCAATTATTGAAAAAAAAGGGGAGGGTAAACATTCGGAAGTAGCTTATATGAACATCAGTACAAGTGAATATGAATTGGGAATAAAAAGCATTTGATTGTTAATCAAAGGAAGTGTTTTATGTTTGTGTTCGCAATATTTCTAATTAATTTTTGAAATAAAAGTTAGAATATCAGTTCAAATCATTTTAATCTTTTTTTTTTCCTCTACAGAGCCGCTCTAACCTCAGCTCGAACAACAGCTAATGCAATATATTGCCCTCCAAAACTCCAAGCTGCTCTTGATCTTCAATCTGGTATTCTTCATGCTGCTGATGAACGGGACTTCAAAACAGCTTTCTCATATTTTTACGAGGCGTTTGAAGGTTATGATTCTGTTGACTGTCCAAAAGCATTGACTACCTTGAAATACATGCTTCTGTCCAAGATTATGCTAAACACGTTAGTTTCATTTTTGATATGAATTTGTAGTAAATGTATTTAAATACACTTCCATCGAATTGCATAGCTCAATATTTGAATTCAACCATGCAACTTAAGTTAGTATTTTAGTGAAATTTAAGCAACCATTTTAATCATAATTGTTAAATGTTATCATTCCTGTGCCCAATTATACAGCCACATCATCAAATGACTTCATGTCACTAACAAAATTTCTTTGCCACTCAAGAATTCTAAATTGATCTTAGCAGTATTTGGCAAAATATTTTTAATGTGACCCTCTTATCCTTCCCTGTAGTCCTGATTGCAGAATTATACTAACACTGGAAAGAGCGAAACTTATCAAAAATAGAAAAACTGTCATAGATATGGTAAAGCTTCAAGAACATCAATATAAATTCCAGTTAGAGCTGAAGAACCGATTTGATTTGCTATATAACACCACTGAGGATGAACAAGGTGCCACCATGATGAACAAAACTTTAACCACTACCCTAAAAGAAGTCGCTGGAGAAAAAGAAATCAAACCGGGGAAGAAAATAACAGAAAAAACAAAACTTATGAAAGACTGGAGAGAATTTCAGATTAAAAAGAATGACCCTAAATCAAAATTGGAATATGCGGAACTTTGCAAGACAAGAAAGCAGATTATAGATGTCAGGAAGCTTAATTGCGATATTGTAAAGGAAGATAACGTGAGCTTAAAATCAGCAAAACGAAAACTGTGTGTAAGGAGAAAGGAAATTTTTGCACTAAAAAGGAAAGATGGAACCATCACAAAAGATGGAAATGAAAGCATAAGTATTGTTAAAGAATTTTATAATACTCTATACAAACATGAACAGGATTGGAGCAGGAAAAAAAGAAAATGAAGCCGAATTTGTAAAAGTAGCACCTGTGCTGAAAGAGGAAGTCTATAAGGCTATAAGATGTATGAAAAAAGGGAAATGCCCAGGTGAAGATGTTATTTCAATAGACATTATTAAAGAAGCAGGAGAAGAATTTGCCAGTATGCTAGCTGCCTTGTTCACAAATTGTCTCACAAAATCGGATGTGCCTGAAGATTGGAATAACGCAATGATGGTTCTTCTTTACAAAAAGGGTGAAAAAGAAGATATCAAGAACTATCGATCAATCAGTCCCCTATCTGTAATTTATAAAATCTTCACCAAAGTGCTGACATATAGGCTTGAATCCAAATTGGACGAAGCTCAACCAAAAGAACAGGCAAGATTTTGAAGTCGATTCAGTACAATGGATCACATCCAAACAATCAGGGAACTTATAGAGACACAAGGAATACGAATTACCATTGTGTATGGCCTTCATTGATTTTGAGAAAGCGTTTGACTCTGTCTTCACATCTGCTGTTGTTTAAGCTCTAGATATAATTAGAGTAGAGAAGACTTGCATCAATATCATCAAGAAAATATAGGACAAAGCAACTGCAACGATTCATTTGGATAAAGTAAAAGCAAAGATTAAACTCGGTAAAAGAGTCAGACAGGGTGATACTATCTCACCAAAACTCTTTACCGCCATTTTAGAAGAAGTATTCAGAAAACTGGATTGGAATAAAAAAAGGAATTAAAATAAATGGAGAATTTCTCAACCATTTGCGTTTTGCAGATGACATTGTTGTTATCAGCAGTAATCCAGAGGAACTAGAAGAAATGATACAGGAAATGGCAAAGGCAAGTATTCAGGTGGGCTTGAAAATGAAATTGCAAAAGACTAGAGTTAGGTTCAACCCCTTTGCGCTGAAGATGATCTTGCTCAACAACACAGAGATAGAAGTAGAAAGCTATGTATACCTGGGACAAGAAATTACCATGGACAACGGAATCATTAATGAAATAAACAGAAGGACCAGGATTGGATGGAGCACTTTTGGCAAAAAGTGTGTAGTTCTGAAGAGTCACGTGCCATTATGCCTGAAAAGAAAAGTTTTAACCAGTGTGTGCTGCCAGCACTGACTTATGGAGCTGAAACATGGACACTCACAAGCAAGACGATGCAAAGGCTACAGACAACACAAAGGAGCATGGAAAGATGTATACTAGGTATCACAAGGAGAGACAGAAAATTAACCACTTGGATAAGGAACCACACAAAGGTATATGATATCATGGAAAGAATCAAACGTTTGAAATGGAAATGGGCTGGACATATTGCAAGAAGACAGGACAACAAATGGACCACAAGTATTCTAATATTCATGGTATCCCCATGGTGTTAAACGTCCGAGAAGGTGTCCCCCATGCAAGATGGATTGACGAGATCAGGAAAGTGACAGGAGTCAACTGGATGGCTAAGCATCAGACAGAGCAGAATGGGAAAATTTAGAGGAGACCTTCATCCAGCAGTGGATTGAAAATGGTTGTTGATGATGATGATGTGCCATGTCCTCATAAACCTGCAGCAGGGCCCTCAGACTGGGACCTGTGGCAAATCCTACCATAGGGTGATGGTCACCCCCCCTATAGCGTTAAAAAATGCTGGAAATGCTGTACTTTTGAACTGGAATCCTGTCAGCCCTGCTTTTATGGTGGGGGGACATAGCATCTTTTTTTAAATAAAATGACTAAATAGTGCATAAGAAGTGTTTGAAAAGGTGCTCAAAAGATACCTAAAGGATTTTGAAGGCTTTGAGAATGAGTGAAACTGAACATGGGATGGGGGGGGGGGGAGGAAACTTGTGAATATTGTAAAAAATTAGAATTTAAGGTGAAAATAACGTTATGATCTAACTTATTGAAGCTGATAAGGAAAAATTAACTAATGCATAGAGTTCAGAGCTGTCAAAGTACTAGGTGAAAATATAAGCACAGAAGTGAACCATTGTGGGTTCTTATATTTTTTACGTTAAAGTTAGCTCCGGGTTTTACTGAAATTCATAAAATTCACCTCAGGGTTTAAGCTAGATAAAAAGTTCCTTAAGCAAAAATGGGGAGAAAAGCTTTAGCAAAATGCTACAGTTTATGGTTGGATGTCTTCTCGTTTTGTACCTCCTGCATGCATTTTTGTGAAAATGGCTACTACTTCTTTTGCATTCTAAGATTTTCTTTTGCATTTTGCAAAAGATGTGACAGTAGCTTAATCCCCCAAAGCAGAATGTTTTGCATTGTTCTGCAATGAGCCCTCGACTGACTGGAAATGTTCTGCCGTTCCTATAATAGTGTTTTCTACATTTTTCTTAAAATTCTTCCCGATTGTTCTGCAATAGCACTGATTGTTCTGCAACGTGTGTCGCAGACTTCGGCATATTCTACTTTGGGGGCTTAACCCCTGAAAGGTCTGCAGATGACTGGAAAAAAATTTTCAACTGGATTTAACCCTCAAGTGGGTAGCCTTGAATATGTGCAAAAGGTCCTTTAAACGTTTATTACTGCAGCCAGTTTAAAGATAAAAATTCAAAATCTCCTTCACATATAAGGTGAGGTCATATTCTTTCTATTTTATATTTCGAATTTGCTGGCAGATATCACAATAAAAACTCTTTGTTGTAGAACGGTTTATTAATTTGTTAAAATGTTATGTTTGCATTTCTTTTTCTTACCTTGAAGTTTTCAACCTAATTTTTTTCCCCTAATTATAGTTAGAATCGTAAAGAAGGTAGTTATACTTAGTAAAACCCTGTTGTAGCACCAACCCTGCTTAGCTCTATAAAGTTTCAGTGAAAAAATCTTCTATGTAGGGAAAAAAATCTGTTTTAGCACCAACTATTGTTTGGATGTATACAAAGTCTATGAGTCATTGTCCAAGAATTTCCACTACATTTTTTCTTCCATCATTTTTTTCCCCAAAGAAGTGAAAGGTTATCCTTTGCATTCCCACTTTTATTATTGGGTAACAATATTCCAGAGCAAATGAATTAAAGAATTGAGAATGGTTTGTTGAAGGGGGAGGGTTATATATGAAACACATTTTGAATACCTGAACATGTGTATGGGCCTGAACAACCAATTCAAAGAAACAAATTTATTGATAAGGAGGAAGTGTGTAAAATGAGTATGTTGCACCAGTATGTTCAAGGTTGCCAAGAAAACGTTTTCAACAGTGCATGATTTACTCACTGGTCATTACATTTAGAGTAGTATTGGTGGTCATTAAGAAATCATTTATCTTGATTTGCTCCATTCAATCATATCGAAAGGAGTTGCTCTTTCAATATTAAAAAAACGAAATTTTTAAATATAAAACCAATACAAACTAAAAGCAATTCTGGCATCATTTTCCTTTGTTTATTTTGTTTTTGTACTCGTAAAATGTGGGTTGCTAAATTAAAATGATTTCATTACCGAATTGTGTACAATGTTTACAATTTTGCAAATTTTCTTTATTCTTGGAGTAACACTAATAAGACTTTGATATAAATTATAATAAATATGTGAATTTATGTAATAGAGCTTCTTTGAAACACTGTCGCAATTCGATATACAGTCGGCCTCCTGTATTCGCGGTTTCCATATTTGTGAGTTTTTCCCCTTTATTGGAATTTTTTTACAATACTCAGCAATCATCATTCACATGTTTTGTTTACAAAATTTGAGTTGTGCTTGTTTAGGATGGCTCATTCTTCTAGTGCTGCTGATAATGTTCGAAAAGGTAAATAAAAGTGAAAACTTGGCAAGAAAAATTGGATATATTGACCAGGGCCGTTTTAAAAGCATCATAGGCCCCTGGGCCAAGTAATTTCACTGATACCCTTCCTGCCAAAAATTCAGCAGCTGCTCATTTTTCTGAGGCCCTCTTCTCTCGAGGTTCCCTAGCTGTGCCCATGCGTTAAGACAGCACTGATATTGACTATGCTTGGCAAAAGTAAGTCAATACCTGCTGTGGTTCGCCATTACCAAATCAACGAATCTACAGTGAGATATATCAAGGAGGAGGAATCTGGAATTCGTTTAGCCGTAAAGCTGCATCCGTGGCAATCAAAACATCAGTGCCTATGGGATCCATGTGTTTCTCGTACAGAAAATGCTTTTTTTGTGTGAGTACAAGACATACAAAAAGGTATTCCAATTGATTGTAATATTATAACAGAAAAAGAGAAAACTTTTACTCTTCCATAAGGGAAGGGCTGGTGGAAGGTCTACTTCATCAGGATTGTATGCAAGTAAAGTTTGTTTCATAGGTTTAAGAAACAATTCGGATCACACAATGTAAAAATCACTGGCAATCAGTCCTCTGCCGACCAGGAGGCAGCTAGAAAATTTCCAAAGACTTTGTAGAAAATTATTGAAGAGAAGATTTATACATAGACGAGACTACACTATTTTGTAAGAAAATGCTGCAAAGAAGTTAAGCAAGAGAAAAAAGTGAGCTCCTGGTTTTAAGGCAAGTAGAGGTAGACTTACTATGTTTTGCACAAATGTGTATGATAAAGCTCACCATCATTTTCAAATCTTGCAATCCGTGAGCATTGAAAGGAAGGATAAGCCAAAACTCCCAGTATTTTGGACAAACAATAAAAAGGCTTATACTATGAAAACACTTTTCCTGTATTGGTTTAAATGATGTTTCGTTCCGGAAGTCAGGTGGTACCTTGAGAGTGAATACATGCTATTCAAAGTTCTTTTAATACTGTATTGACCGAAAAGAGGAATTAATGTAGCTGACTGGTCCTGAAACAAGTTGTACCAGATAAAGAAATAGAAAACAAGTTCACCAAGTAACATAGTTGAAGGGCTTCGCAAGCTCAAATTAGCAATAGATTATCTTTATAACATAGATCCCTCTATTTTACGTTCTTCACATATTAGTAGAGGAATCTTTGTGATATGAAAACTATATATACTTGATGATATGAAAAAGAAGACACGGCAAACCCTCAGCAATGGAATCAACAGAAAAGTCACAACGTTCTTTCAGAAAACATCGCCAACAATCTCTGCACCATCTTTTACATTCCCTTCTACCCCTGCCTCACCTTGCTCTTTCTCATGATGTTCAGTAAACGAGATATATGGAAAAAAAAAAACATGTTTTCAGTTATTCATGGATTTCCGTATTCGCTGTCACCCCCGGAACTTAACACCACCCCCCCCCCCCAAATACGGGGGGCCGGCTGTGATGTCAAACTCGTTATACTTCCAAAATTCTTCAGAACTGGTAGTGGCATTAAATCGGGGTTTGACTATATTTGGAAAGTCATATTACATCAATGCATTTATTTTATATTCTATTTTCAAAGCTCTTTATGTCCTCTGTGAAGCTCTGTATAAGCAGTACAATTTAAAATTGATTTCTTGAAATAATTTTTCCTTATTTCAATATGTGTCAGTAACTTTGAAAAAAATTTTCATTTCAAGGAAAAAATCTTACATTTAAAGGTTATAAGAAAGGAGAGGAAACCTATGCCCTTTCATGTTGCGAATAAAATTTATAACAAAAAACAGATACGTTGTTCAGTCTTCATTTGATATATTTTTTTAGTGCAAATGATATAGTGGTGGTGCAAAGAAAATCAATAATTTGCATATTTGTGAAACTTTGGGCTCTTACTTTTGTATAAATGTCCTACTTTTTATGTTTTGTCTTACTTTTTTTACCAAATCCTATCAATGAAATTTGTGTTTAATTGAAGAAATCATTGATATATATTATCAAATAATACAAATGTAGTCTATTGCAATTAATGAATCTGCCAAAGCAGAAATTGTATCATTTTTATGGTTATTTGGGGTGTATGTGGGCCATTTGGTTTATTAATTTTTCATTTGCTTAGTTTGATGGTTCAACAAGTAGAGTAGTCATTAAAAACTTATGTCTGGATAGAAAAAATAATTTTGTATTTACTACTCAATATAGTCTTGAACAGTAACATTCATCATTCAAATTATGGTGCACATTTTGTGTATAGGAGAGAATATAGGCAAAACAACAATTTTCATAACAAAACAGTTGGACATATAGGCCTATTCTAGGTTTAATGATTCTGATGCTACCCAATAGCATAGCTGCCAAGTCTCCACAATTTCAGCTTCATCTCTCGACCTCTCCCGAATTTTTAAGAAAATTACAAAAAATTCTCTACTTCGTTTAAAAAGAATCCCCGCTTCTGAAAACAATCTTCAAGGAATTTCCTGTGGGCAAAAAGTCTTTTGCCTGTTTTTTTCTCCTTTTGAAATGACGTCACACATCGTAAATGGAAGAATAGTAGGCAGTTTTACAAACCCAAGAAAAGTTGTTTGTCTTATCGTGCAGGGATATATCTTAGCAGCCAATAGTCCTGGATAATAATTGAAGATTATAATGACGCGCATGTGGTCAAAACTTCCTCTTTTGTTGAAGTTGCATACGTGTGATAACAAAACATGAATACTGATAAGCAAAAAAATATTTAATCAATTTTAAAGATACTTATTCCGATGAATTTCCTTTCATCCAGAAAAGGGCAGACTTTTTCTTTTTGTACAAGTTGTGTTAAGGACATAAATATCGGTCATGGTGTAAAGACTGACATCACGATCACCCATGTGAAATCAAAAAACATCAAGCCATTTTCACAAAAAGTCGGTGTTCTTCAAAAATTGATGCTTTTTTACTTCATCTTCCGATTTTGGAGTCATTCGTGCAGAATGTTTGTTCACATCGTTTCTGATTGAACACGATATTATTTTTTTAGATCTCCATTGAAGTTTTGGCCTCCAATTTCATTTGGTTTTTTTTTTTCATAAGGATTTTATTCCCAAGGATTTAACTTCCCTGTATGTAAAATCACTATTTTATTTGGAAAAATCCCTTTTGTATTTATTAGGGGATGGTTTTAGTGCAAAATCTCTCTAATTTCCATTTTCAAAAGTTCACAGCTATGCAAAAGCATTCAGTTGTCTTCTGTATTTTTATAGCATGCAGAGGCATAAACAACATTTACAATGCTCAGCAAAGAGCTAGAAATTAAAGTGCTTCAGTTGTCAAAAAAACTATCATACTGGCATTGAACAGTGAAATGTAAACAAATTTCTTTGAAAAAAAAGGATGGACAATGCAGTAAAACTATCTGGTTCACCTTGACTTATTTACATTGGACCTTGTGATTTACACATTTTGCACTGTGCTTTTGAAAGTGGTCTCGAAAGAGTGTCATTCTTAAAACACTTGCTTGTCTTCATAATCTGCTGTGCATTGTCGAAGAGAATTGATGGACTGGTCTTTTTTTTCTTCGAAAGACTCCAAAGAAAAGAATGTTATGTATTGAGAAGAAAGAATAGAATTATCTGTGGTTTCTAATACACTGTTTTGGCCACAAATGGTTTTTGTTGCCAAGTCATTTCTGTCATTTTGCTTTGGCACTAGTCAATCTTATAGGATACTGAAATGGTACCATGATTTTTTTTTTTTAGTTTTTTAAAATAAAAATTTTAAAGGATTTTTATTTATTATTCTGTGATTATGTTGTCTGGGGGGCGGGTTTACTTCCCATCCTACTTTTTGTTTTTTTTGAGGACGCTGTAGCCCAGGTCGAAAAGATACTCACCTGAAGTATCAAAGGATGTCTAGAGGTGTCACGAGTTCGATACATGGTTCATCTTTGTCACAAACTTTCCTGACACAGGGGTGCAAAAAAAATAATAATAATAAGGTTTTAATTTCTATGGTCAAATAATATGACCATAGAAAAAGATTGCTACCACAGGGAATCCCACATCAAGGGGTTAGCGCACCAACCTCTCAGTAAGTATTAAAAAAAAAGGGTGCTATTTGGAATCGGAAATAAATTGCAGGTCTAATTAGCCCTTGTGTGCTAATGACAAAGTGCAACAAAAAGGATCAAATAATTAATTTTTTGTGGGAACCCCGGAGACTATTCATGGTGTTGCTGTAGCCCTTATATATCACGTCACCACGATAAATATCAACTTTATCTATACACATTTATCTGATAATTAGCAATCAAACTTGAATAGTAATCTTTGACAAGAAATGCTCATAATCAAGAGTCAGTGTACATTAAAAATATAGTGTCATGTGTGATATACATTGGACAATTCGATTCTAATGCCTCATATTGTCTGAATAACAAATGCAGGATTTTAACTCAAAGGGGAAAAAGTTCAGTTTTACAATAGAATAAAAAAAAATAGAATGCTTTTTGAACATTTCTCAACTGATTACATGGGAAAGGAAAAACAAAAGAGTTGTCCAATTTTTCCAATAACTGCTTATCATACATCCCTTTTGGCAAAACGGGATGTATGATCACTACTTGCAAACAGGACTTTGTTGGGATATAGTTGTCACTCGGTTATTGCTATCAAAATTCTGGTGTCCCAATGTGATCACATTAAGTGCCATGGAGTGTATCATAATCAGTATGTTAAGCTTATTTATATATTTTGGTTGTTGAATGAAGAATGTTGATATTAAATTGACAGTCAATTAGACAATGTTTTTCCAGACCGGAAGAAGTTAATTCAATAATCATGGGAAAGTTAGCCCTCAAGTATGCTGGGCGTGAAGTAGATGCTATGAAAGCTATTGCAAAGGCCAGCCATAGGAGATCAATGGCAGATTTTCAAAAGGTATGTTTTTTCCCTGTTCACCATTTTTTTTTATTCTTTTTGGTAAGCAAACCTCAGTGAATAGTCTAATATTATTCTTTTCCATTTTTATGATCACAGAAGAGTTTGATTTTATTGCAAATAGCAAATTATTTCCCACAAGGAATTTTAAAGTCACCAAAATATATGGTGGTAGAAAATAATGGGTGTGTCTGATTGGTATAGTCAGGACTTGACAAATCAAAAAATAGCTCAAGTGCCAGCCAAATTTCTTAGAAGCCAAGCATGTTTTTCCTTCACCTCCCAAGAAAAACAGCCGTAAATAGTTTTACTTTTCCCGGGGCTGAATGATCTTTTCCTATACCAGAAGAGACGTTATTAAGTCATGTTTCGACTGCAATTCGGCAAGCACATTACAGAAAATTTTACTCACCAATAATGGATTTTCTAGTTGCTTTGACCAGAACAGCCCATCATAGCAACTGGATTGATTTGCCAAGTCCTGGATATGGGGATATGATAAAATATTTCAATCTCATGACAAGTTCTCTGGGCAAACAAAGTAAAATTTGTTCTTGTTGCTATTCGGAAGCATATTACACATAAATATACAAGATGTCCTGGAATGCTGCTGCTGAAAATGAAAGGTACACATCAAGGTGAAAAAATTTTTTAATGAAACTCAGGGTTACAATCCATTCATTCTGGTTATTACTAATATCTCCCCCTTCCGAAAGTGGGCAAAATACAACAGCCTTGCTATGCATCATATAAGAGGCACAGAAAAATTTTGTAAATGTATGATAGGTATGTTCCCCCCCCCCCCCCACCACAAAAAAAAAATATTTTGTCTAATTGCAGGCAATTACAATTTTCTCCCCTTTATTTTGTAACCCTAGGTTCCATTATAAAAACTTTTTGCCTTGATGTTTACTATTACTTTTCTCATTTTGGAAGTAACGTTCTAAGGCACTGTGTGTTTGGGTGGGTCAAAAAAAATAAAATTCACATTTTTTTAAGGGGCACAGCGATAAAAAGGTGCTAAATGGTCTCAAAATAACGTGATATTTTTTAATATTCTGATAAGTGTAACTGCATTCAGATTAATATTGATTTTTTCGATGTTTTTTTTTTTATTTTTATTTTTTGAAGTTTCAGTTAGGGTTTTGACTAGTTACGTTACTTTCTACAAATATAGACAATTTGTCACGAAAATTACGAAGCGTGAGGGGTAGAATGGGGAGAGTCTAGGAAGACCTATGCGTGATGCCCATGTTTCCCATAACTCTGGCTGCATTAAGGCGAGATTGTGTTGCACTCTTTTGGGTATTTTTATCATGGATCGTACTCATTCAAAGTGGAAATGTCTGTTATTTTATGATTCAAGTGACATTTAATGCAATATGTTACCAACCTATGAAGATGTTATGAAATTCTATGAGTGGAACTGTCATAAAATAAAACGTGATAATGAAACTAATAAAGAACCCATGTAAAAAGAAAAGATGACATTGTCGTGGCAAAAATTGAAGAGATAGTCAAGAACTTCTATTCCTTCTGTCCAACATAAATGAGTGAAAGCGATGTTGAAGGCGTGTCATCTGAAATGTAAAAATCATTTAAAATCACACCCTAAAATACCAAGGAAGAAATTAGAAGAGTTTCGTCATAAATTATCGTTTGACATTTCATCCTGCAATTGTAAAAACATCAAAGAGTGTATTTGTCCCAAACACAAAAAAAATACCTGTCAAGGAGCTTTCTAATCGAGCAACAAACCACTAGAAGAATGGTGATCGGAACCGTAGATATTGTTACACTAAAGGAAATAACGAACACCTTTGTAAAGGAAAGTGATAAGGTAAAAATCACAGTTTCAGTCTCAAAAAGAAAATACACAGAAGCTTGGTGTGTCAACTTCATCTGAATCTTGTCAATCGGACAGTGGCAACGTATTCCAGCCATATTCACAAGCCTGAACGTCTGTGGCTGCTGCGGATATGCCTACCGCCACGAACAGTGCAGTAGACTATGCTTTATTCCCAAAAACACGTGTGATAGATATGAAGTATCAGACAGGGCTGGGATATCTATTGCTTCGACAATTCTTCACACTTCCACTTCAGAAATTATTGATAAAAAATAAGCTTTGCCAGAAATGCCATATAGCATAAAAATTGGCCACGGAAAATTACAAAGTCCTACAAATACCTGCTTTATACTTGAACAGACGGAAGGATAAAACTTTATAACATTTTTCTGTCCTTTTCTGATATAATTAGACAGATTTCTGAAGAGCATATTCCATTGATAATGGAACCAGAGTCGAAGCACCAGTTTCTTCACATCTGAATGCATAGAACAAGCAATCTTCGATTTCTTCCTGGAATCAGAAATGTCTATGGAGGCTTTGGTGGCAGTTGGGTGTGATAGAATTAATGTGAACATAAGTAAATCTGGAGGTGCATGTCTTGAAAAAAGGATTAGATAAGCCATTGCAGTGGATTATCTGTCTACTGCATATGAACAAATTACCCTTCTGACCTTTGTTTCTACACATTGATGGCAGCACATCGGACACAAAACATTTTCAGGGAGAATCAGCAGAGATATATAAATATGTGAAAAAAAATGGTGTTCATTTCAAGTTATCTCAACAGAGTTACCCAAGCTCTTTATTCAAGGTGTTAGCACAGACCAAACGTATTTATACAGAATAGTCTCAGCAGTTTCAACAGGCACATTTGCTAAGGATTTAGCAAACAAATCGCTATGCAAAATGTCTCATGCCCAATGGATTTTCATGCTATTTGAAATATTATATGTCATTTTGTCATTTTTGTACACTTTTTTCTTGTAATAAACAAACGTTACTCATGTAATTTGTATTTGTTTTATAGACAGACATTAAAAATTTTTTAAAAACTTTACTGTGTGTGTGTGTAACAACTCATCAAAAGTTTTTTTTTCAAAATATGTATTCTTTAAAGCCAATCCAGAAGCAGAAGATGACCCATTCTAAAAAAATTTATATGTGAGCTAAAGACATTTGGTACTTTTTTCTTGCTGTGCCGGATAGACCATTGTGAAAAAAACATAAGCAGGAAAATGCTATATACTGGAAATGTTAATGTGTGAGAATTTGTTGGAGTCGTGGGACCATGAAAATAAGTTGTATTAAGCAGGAAAATGTTATAAATGGGATTGACTGTATATGTTAGAGAATAACATTCTATTCTTTCATGCAAATAAATTGTATTCAGCTGGTATATGTTTATTTATATTTGAAAAAAATAAGTGAATAAAAAATCCTAAGGCTGGAAAGGTAGATAAATTGATTTGCTAAAGGCTGTATATGTAAGAGATTTGTGGACTGATAAGTGATTCTCTCAGCAAAAACCCAGTGGGTTTTTTTTAGGTGGGCCTGTGCTTTGTATACAGTAGGATAACAATTTATTCTCCCATGCAAAGAAATTACATTTAGCTATATATCGTATTACTGTTTAAAAAAAGTAACAAAGGTGTAAAATTATAAGATGAGAGGTTGTGTTTTTTTTTTTTGCTAATAAATAATGATGTAAGTGGGATTTTGCATGCTAACGAAAGTTGGGCCCACCTAGAAAAACTTGGACAGGTTTTTCTGGGCTGGGCCCAGTTTGCCAACCCTGATAAAACGTCACACTCAATAATTCAACACAATAACAAGTAATACAATAAAATATTTGAGTAATAATGCCATAAACAAACATAATAGGATAATGTGTGTTTTTACAAGTTAACTAAAAAAAAATTCAAGTGCACATACGCGTAGTTACAATGTTATATCTAGTTTCGTATTGTAAACAGTCACATTCATGCGAGTGTTCATTTTTTGAGTTAGGCATGCTGACCAAAGACTGTAGGGGAGAATATTAACCACAATTTCACACAGCCAGGGGTGGGAACTCTGCGCCAAAACTAATATCTTGCGCCATCCTGCTCCAATAGCGTATTTTCGCATTTTTCTGCGCCAAATAGCGAATTTTGCTTCAGTATGCCCGGAATTTCGGAAAGGACGCCAAAAAAATTTTGTTCCTGCTAGCCACGAAACGTTTCTTTACGAGAGAAGAGCGTGTTTTATTCCAGTATACTTAAACTATCACCTTCTGATCGGGCTTTCCATCGCGAAACCCAGATATTGTCCGTGATCGTGGAACTGAAGATGGCTTGCAATGCCTTTCAGCTTTAAAGTGCAAATTCGAGTGTTTCCGTTTAAAAAAAAAAAGTCGTCACTGGAAGCAGCAGAAATTACTGTAGTCTATTGTCATTGTGTTAAATCCCGATGTTTCGTGAAAAAAATTTTCATTCCGGGAGTAAAAAGCTCATGTCCGCCGAATTACAAATGTTAGTTTAGAAACTTTGCCGAATAGCGAGCGTTAAATCGCTAATTTTGCCGAATAACGAGCATTAAATCGTCAACATCGCCAAATAACGAGCGTTAAATCGTCAATCTCGCCAAATAGCAAGTGTCAGATCGCCAATCTCGCCAGATAATGAGTGCTAAATCGTCAAACATCGAGTTGATTGTTCCGAAATTCTCTCCCATTTTGCAACAACTTCTTTCCAAGTATAAAAAAATTAAAAACTTATAAAAAATTTTTAGCTCATTAGAAGTGCTGCTGTTCAAAGCAGCAAATAGTGCCCACAGTAAGCAAAAATCATCTTAAATAGACAGGTGCAAAAAATTTTATGATAGCCGCTCTTTCAAACAAGGTGTCAAAATCCTAAAACACAAAAATCAAGCTGACGAAAAGATGTTTGATAACAAATAATAGTGCAGTTTTATTTTGAAAAGGGTTGAGGGTTAACGAAAATATTCTTGTTAATTTCACCGTTCCAATTTATAAATATCTGCTCCGAATCCCATATTTTGCTGCTCCAAATCCTGAATTTTGCTGCTCCGAAATGGACTTAGTCACTTCCCACCCCTGCACAGCACATGTGTGGATGAAAGCGAAACACCATCAGCTCAGTTGTGATAATGTGAAAATAAATAGACGAAGTGTAAAATTTTTTCTTGTAATGTGAATCATCGCTTGTTAACAAGTCAAAATCTGTTCAAAATTTTTACTCGTTATATGAATCACTTGTTAACCGAACCACTCATTAACTGAAGTTCCACTGTATCATAATTCATAAAACATGTTTATAATTCCATTCGAACTCCTCATAACAGCTGAATTTAAAAAATAAACGTAGGATTTCAGCTTAAAGCAAAAATATTGATCTTTAGAAAAATATGGAAAAAGACAATGTCACGATTGAACATTTTGCAACCAGTTGTATGGAAAAGAATTATCCCATTTTAATATGTCCTGTTCGATTAAACTGGAGGTATTGACATCGTATTTGCTAATCGATTTTCTTTCAGATATGGTTATCAATCGGTTATGTTGTCAAACTCTGAATTGGGATGTAATCACATTAAGGGGTATGCACTGTATAAACTGCACATAGACATGCAGTAATTTTTTCCTCTTCTGTGCTTGAAGAAAAAAATGCTGGATTATCTAGTCTCTACTGTACTAATTTAGTCGTGTATTTTGTAGGCCCTTGCTGATTACCATAAAGAGTTGATTGATGATCCCATTATTAAAGCTCACTTGAATACACTTTATGACACAATGTTGGAACAGAACCTATGTCGGATCATAGAGCCTTATTCCAGAGTACAGGTGAGAATACAAAGCAGAATTATTTATCTAATATTTTTATTGGTCTTACAAATTAATGATTTTTTCCCCACATCTCCCTTATAAAACATTAAATAAAACATATTCCTTTTGACTTTTGTGATAATTTACTCATCTATATACAGTGAAACCTTGATACAGCAATACTGAACAAGAAAAAATTTTATTGTTGTGGAATTATTGTTATATTGAGAGGCAGCAGTTTGACATTGGAGTATAGACATTTTTAAACAAGATTTGAAAAAATATCCTTGTAGAGGGATTTATCATTACACTGAGTAGCATTGTATGGCAAGGTTTCACTGTATAAACTTTCATATATACAGCACAAATTGTTCAATGTCACTTTTTTGTTGTGTAGAAGTTAGCACTTATATCGAATATTAATAAAACTATTTCAGGTGTCTCATATAGCAGATACAATTCACCTACCTAAAGTAAGTTTTTCCCCCTTATTTATGATTTAGTGTCTATGTATCACTAGTGTTTATGTATTCATTTTTTAATACTCTTCATTTAAAGTTTTTACAAGTTCTTATGTTTATATTTTATGCAATGAACCTCGAGTTGTAAGTTCAATTTATTCATGTCAGCTACTCATATCACAAAAACTTGAAGCAAACTTTACTATTTAAGATGATGGAAATTAAGTTTGATTCACTTTAGATCCACATAATATTGATGCTCATAAAAAAATGTACGTGGTACACACAGTGTATCCTACATATAATAAAAGTTAGACAAGTGCCTAACATTACAGTTATAGAATAACTACCAAATTGGGCTGTTTTAAAGCACTCAAGCTTTTTAGCTCAAAAATGAATTGAATGGGCTTCAATCTTTGTAGTCAAATTTTTTATTCAAATAGAGATTGAAATTTTATTCAGATAAAAAAGTTTTTGAAAAATTGTTTTTATTTTTAGCGCAGTTAGCACTGAATTTAATTTGTGTTGTTTTTTTAGGACACAGTGGAGAAAAAGCTTTCACAAATGATTTTAGATAAAAAGTTCAATGGTAAGCACATTTATTTTATTTTTTTTTTTTAAAGAAATTTGATTGCATAATGAATGGACATTTTGTACACTTTTCAACAGTATTCAATGACCCATTTTATCAAATTTGTTTCTACAAATATATTTTGAGTTATTTTTAAAGACACCTTTGTTTTGCCTTTGAACAGTTCTCATTTCTCTAACATAGATTAAACTATATATCGCTGACTGGCAAGAATAACGTCACAACTCACAAATTCATGAATTTCATATTCACAACAATTTTTTTCTCAACAAGTCAGTAATATTGACATTCTTGTAGCTACAAAACTGGCCTCCAGCAAAACTTTGCTTTAATAGATGGCCTTTTGTATTGAAAAGTTTTTTTTGTTCTGCAATTTCAGGTGTTTTTAGTTGTCACGTTATTCTTATCAGTGCGTTATTCTTATTCACTACCACAGATTCACAAAACACTTCAAAACTAGCATTTTATTTAGTTCATCCCAAAATTTTGCTACATTTTACCACTTGATATTCTCAATATTACTAATTCATCTAACATCTTTTATTCAGTTAAATTAATATCATCTCAATCAAGGAAATACCTTTTCTGGATATATATATACTAGCTAATACCCGGCGACGTTGCTCGCCCTGTTAAAAATTTACATATATATAGCTTATTAATTATTTCTTAATCAAAATATTTCTGCATTAAGTAAAAAAAAATTACTTTCATTTTTAAATATTTTAATTAAAAACTTCAGGCAATCGCTTGTGGATACACAATATTTTTGTTTGTCCATCTGGTGTGTAGATGTACAAATTTTTTGGATTAACAACACGCGAACAGGCGACGTAAAGCTGTCCGTGTGAAAAACAGGGCTCAAGTAGGTTGATACCTGCCACTACTAACAACTGGCCTTGCGGTTTGTTGATTGTCATGGCAAAAGCTAAACGAATCGGGAACTGTAATCGCTTTAAAGTGAATGGCATTTCTTCAGTGATAATTGGGGTACGTGGAATGAAGACGTCTTCTCCTTTGGCACATCCAGTTAGAATCGTTGCTTCAATGATGTAATTGTGTAATTTTGTCACGCAGAGTCTGTTGCCATTGCAGAGTATCGGTGTCTCCAAATTTCTTAAAAGCATTATAGGTGCTCCGACTTTGAGGGTCAAGTTGTGTGGTGGCACACCCGGAACATCCACAGATACAGCACTGTCTGCGCTGTGTCTGTGACAGTGTCAACCGATTTGTAAGATGTGGAGTCTCCTGGAATAATTTTTAGGTTTTTTTCGTTGATCTTGTTCACACTGTCATTTTTCGATGCCAGAATCGCACTCTCACAAAGCCACTCATGGTTTCAGTGATTTTGTTGAATGTTTGGGAAGACTTTGTCTGCAAGTTCTTGAACTGAGTTTATATATAATAACTGGCAAAATCCATTTGGGAACATTATCAGTCCAGTGCTTGGGTCTACGGGAATTCTTCCATTGCCAAGTTTGATCAAATGATGTGAAAATGATTGCAGTGCTGAGTCATTTTGCAGTTGAACTCGCATGTTGGTGGATAATGATAATTTTTTAGTTTCGTGCCAGAATGCTGATGTCCTAACGAACTCGAGGCGACCACCGATAGACACCTTCACTTCCAACCCATCTCACTAATGGCAGTAAATTGCAATGTAGCGATATGGCCAGAGTTGGTGTTTGGTGAAGTAGAGTGCTGATAATTTGAGGCAAGCATTGAGTTCATCGGTTGACGTTGAACATTTTTATTCCCAGTTTTGTCGTCGTAGTTGTTCTTCTCTATTGTTAGCGACGTCATACGTCCAACTTGTGCAGCAAATATTATTCAAACGCCTTTTAAGCATTTTTTAAATTGAAACTATACCTATACAATGGGCGGTTGATGATTTAAAGGCAGCATTATCACTTACAGGACACCCTGTATATAGGCTAGCAGAAATACCCGGCGCTCTTTCCAGGTTTTCTTCAATTACTGGGAGGATTGGAAAAGTGACAAACCGTTATAAAGGAATAAACTGTTATAATAACAGAATTAAAGGTGTGACAAACCATTGTAAAGGCATATATTCACGTCTCAAAACCCATTGTTGGAAACCACGGTAACCAAAGTAAACGTTCCGAAAGTAATTGTTGAGGCCCCAAAACCATTGTTGCCCGACAGTTTTTTGCCCATTTCGGGCGAACTTTTAAAGTAGCCTACGGTTCAATCCCGGACCTGTTTTGTATGTATGCAAAATCTGGCGACGATCGGTCTAAAACTGTAGATTTGTATAAAGAACATACATACATACTTTCACATTTATATATAAGACTAGCTGATACCCGGCGACGTTGTCCGCCCCCGTAAAAAATGTATATATGTATAGCTTAATAATTATTTCTTAATGAATGAAATTTCCGCATCAAGTAAGAAAAAATTACTTTTATTTTTAAATATTTTAATTAAAAACTTGAGGCAATCGCTTGAGGATACACAATATTTTTTGTTTTCCATCTGGTGTGTAGATGCACAAATTTTTGGGATTACCAACGCGCGAACAGGCGACGTAAATCCTTCCGTGTGGAAAACAGGGCTCAAGTAGTATCCAGCGACTTCAGAAATTTGGCAGGATACAGAACTGTCTGCGCTGAGTCTGTGAAAGTGTCAATCGATTTGTAAGATGTGGTCTCCAGGAATAATTTTTAGGATTTTTTCGTTGATCTTGTTCACACTGTCATTTTTCGATGCCAGAATCACTCTCTCACAAACCCACTCATGGTTTCGGTGATTTTGCTGAATGTTTGGGAAGACTGTCTGAGTAATTTCTTGAACTGAGTTCAACAATTGGCAAAATCCATTTGGGAACGTAATCAGTCCAGTGCTTGGGTCTACAGGAATTCTTCCATTGCCAAGTTTGATCAACTGATGCGAAAATGATAGCAGTGCTGAGTCATTTTGCTCGCATGTTGGTGGATAATGATAACTTTTTAACTTCGTGCCAGAGTGTTGATAATTTGAGGCAAGCATTGAGTTCATCAGCTGGCGTTGAACATTTTTATTCTCAGTTTTGTCGTCGTATTTGTTGTTCTCTGTTGTTAGCGACGTCATACGTTCAACTTGTGCAACAAATATTATTCAAACGGCTTTTAAGCATTTTTTAAATTGAAACTATACCTCTACGATGGGCTGTTGATGAGATAAAGGCCGCATTAGCACTTACAGAACACCCTGTATATAGGCTAGCAGAAATACCCAGCGCTTCCCGGGTTTTCTTCAATTACTGGTAGGATTGGGAAAAGTGGCAAACCGTTAAAAATGAATAAACTGTTATAATAACAGAATTAAAGGTGTGACAAACCATTGTAAAGGCATACATTCACGTCTGAAACGCATTGTTGGAAACCACGGTAACCAAAGTAAACGTTCCGAAAGTAATTGTTGAGGCCCCAAAACTATTGTTGCCCGACAGTTTTTCGCCCATTTCGGGCATTTGCCCAGCTCTGACGAATTTTTAAAGTAGCCTACGGTCCAATCCCGGACCTGTTTGGTATATATGCAAAATCTGGCGACGATCGGTCTAAAACTGTAGATTTGTATAAAGAACATACATACATACTTTCACATTTATATATAAGATAAATGTCTGGATATAAATATGACATCCATATTTGTTACGGGCATCTTTTTATGAGCCACCTCGTTGAGCATTTTACCTGTTGTGGCATTGTTTTTGTATTTTTATGCTAAGATGAACTTAGAAAGAAATGTTGTGGTCTCCAACAGGAATCAAACCCAGATCCTGCTACAAACTAGACAAATATGCTGCCATATACACTAGTAGAGACATTGCCTTGCCTTTCTTATTTCACGTGTTGTGATGCGAAGTGTTAAAGCTATGGACCATTTGTGCTGAGACCAGATTACTTTTCTTCCCAAGTTTTACCTTGGCATAAAAATGCAGAAAAGGTCTATTTCCTTTATGTATTGGGCTGGGAAAAGATCATTTCGCTCCAACTCAATCTTACGTATTGCTCCTTGGGGTCTGCCCATAAGTATTATACACAAGGACAGACCAGGGTAAACTAAACTCACAGCTATGACGGTGCATGGTATTGTTCCAGTTTTCATTCTAATTATTTCAATTTTTGAAAACTAATCAGCAGGGCTCCCACTCGTCCTACTTTTTGGTAAAATGTCCTACTTTTGTCCTACTTTTCCACCAAATCCTATCGACAGAATTTGTGTAATTGATTTTAATTGAGCAGGAAATTATTGATATATTGCCAAATATTACAAATGTTGGAGAATGCAATTAATGATTCTGCCAAAGCAGAAATTGTATAATTTTTAAGGTAATTTGGAAAGGGGGGGGGGGTGTATGTGGACCATTTGATTGATAAATTTTTAATTTGCTTAGTTTGAGGGTTCAAGTATAGTAGTCATTAAAAACTTCTGTCTGAATGGAAAAATAATTTTGTATTTATTACTTCATGGTCTTGAACAGTAACTTTCATCATTCAAAATTATGGTTCAAATAGGTGAAACAACAGTTTGCATTTGAAAGCAGTTGCATATGTAGGCCTGGCCTAGGTTTGGTGATTCTGATGCTACCCAATACCATTCAGTTATCTTCTGTGTTTTTAAGGCATGAAGAGGCATAAACAATATTTACAATGCTCAGCAAACAGCTAGAAATGGAAGTGCTTCATTTGTCAAAAATGATTACACTGGCATTGAACAGTAAAATGTGAACAAAACAGTAAAATTTAAAAATGATGAAAAACGCAGTAAAACTGTCTGGTTCACCTTGCCTTATTTACATTGGATCTTGTAATTTACACATTTTGCATTGTGCTTTTGAAAGTGGTCTCGAAGGTGTGTCATTTTTAAAAAACTTATGTCTTCGAAATTTGCTGTGCCTTGTCGAAGAGAGTTGACAAGCTCTTCACTTTGGAAGACTCCAAAATAGAATGTAATATATATGAGGAGAGACAGCAAAGAATTATCTGTGGTTGCTAGTGCACTGTTTTGGCCAAAAATTGGTTTTGTAGCCAAGTCATTTGTTATTTTGTTTTGGCTTGACTGAAATAATGCTAGGGGGGAAAAAAGTTAATTTAAAATTAAATTTTTTTTTAAATTATTAAAAAAAAATTTTTAGGCATTTTTTTTCATTATGCTACTATGATTATGTTGTCTAAGGGGGTTACCCTCCCCCATCCTACTTTTTAGTCCTGCGTTTTCCTACTTTTTCTCATTTTTTGAGTGGAGCCCTGAATCAGTAATTATTTCAGTTATGAGTTTTTGTTGATTTAAAAATTAAGAACATGATGTGAAATCAGTTTCAATGCATTCAAAAAAAATTTTATCATGAAAATATATTTTATTAGCTTTAAACTTTTAAAGGAGGAGAAATTAATTGGCCAGGTGGCTGGTTAAGAGTTTGGCACCTCTCTGAAACGGTGAATGCTAGGTACTGGATTCAGGGTTTCTTACCCTACTAATTTGTACTAGCAGGATTAGTAGGATGCAGTTTACTCTTAATTTCTGTATGTCCCAGAATTCTGAGTCAGGATGCAAACCCATGTGCATTACATAGTGCAATCTATATATATAAAATTGATTTTCTGTGTGTGTGTGTATGTTCTCTATACAAATCTACAATTGTAGATCGATCGTCACCAAATTTTGCATATATACCAAATTGGACCTGACTTGAACGATAGGCTACTTTAAAATTTCGTCAGAGCAGGGCAAACGCCCCAAATAGGCAAAAACTGTCGGGCAAAAATGGTGGTTGGGCCTCAACAATTACTTTTGGAATGTTTACTTTGATTACACTGTGGTTCCCTAGCCATGCATTTCAGATATGTATGTGCCTTTATAATGGTTTGCCACTTTTTTCAATCCTCCCAGTAATGAGCACTTTTTGAATAGACACCATCATGAGCATCACTTTGAGGGTAGGGCAAAGGATGATCCCCCATAAAAATCAGTGTTAAAATTGCTAATTTTACTGTAAAAATGCAGAAATTTAGTGGGGGTTTTCTGACACATCAGTAATTTTAAAATTGTATTGAATTCTTGATTTTTGAAATATTGAGTTTGCTTAGGATGAGAAAGAAGCCCAGAAAATTAAATATGAAGTAATTAGCCGGACCTACTTTTGAGTTGGATATCCATGCAATGACATTGATTCCAACTTTTTATTTATATCTTCTTAATCATGAAAATTAATTTCTCCTTATTGTCTTTTAATATACAACTGCATCAATTCATATAGTTTAGGATGTTTTAAAATTAATTATGGGCTCGTAATGTACATCGAAGAAATTCCTCAGCTTTAATTAAGCATTTTTTTGAAGCAGAAACGGGCAGATACATAACTTGACGTTCTGGGGGAAATCGAATTATCTAGTACCCCTTAAAAAAGAGGGAAAAAATATATTCATTTCTACGTTTCTTTAAATCTATATTTGTTTCTTTCATGAGTCGCACAGGAAGTCCTCATATTGGTAACCTATACATGGTTTGTATGTATTCAAAGAAAGAGGGAGATATCACGTGATCCAAAAAGCCTCATTGAAGAAAACCCGGGCAACGCTGGGTATTATACTTTACGTATTTCATGTAATTTCACTCCCTCCTTTGGTCAAAAATTTTAAACATTTGATTTTGTTCCTTAAACTAACCAATTACATTTGTTATTTATTTTCTTCATTTGTTATTGAAAAACCTTTTTGAAATAATTAATTTCTGTAACAAAATCAACACTTATCCTCTCACATTACAGGAATTCTTGACCAAGGTGCTGGTGTACTAATCATATTTGAAGATGTTGCAGTCAGTAAAACATATGAAGCAGCTTTAGAGACAATTCAAAGCTTGGGAAAAGTTGTGGATGCTCTGTATCAAAAAGCCACCAAGTTATCTTAGATAGATTATTTTTCCTCCTTTTTTTTGTTATAAATATTTTATAAATATCATTCACTTATGAACCATTGTTACTGCTTGGAATTTTTATTGGAACAAACACTACACTATTCATTACCATTTGATATAAAGATGAGTGTGGAGTAAGTTCATTGTATAACTCAAATAAATGTTAAAAATCTCATTTTTTTTATTTGCTTTCCATTTTTTTTTTTTTTTTTTAAATCTAGAAATTTCATCAGTTACAGAAATTTACAAGAAAATTCAATGCAACATCTGCACTAATTTGTATTTCTGAACTGTTTGCCTAACATCTCCTACTTGATAAAAGAAATAGATTAGTTTCATATATGGGTAAAAAAAAAGTTATGTTCTTCCAAAAGAAAAATGAAAAGTGTATATTTTCCAATAAACTTATTTATGAGTTTGGTCTGCTAAATTTTATGCTGCATACCTTTTTTTGAAAAATGTGACCATGAAAGTTGAAATTATATTTCTAAATCTTACTATAATTTTTTCATGTTATTTTCTTTTCAGTGTGACAATTTTATTCAAAATAATGCAACATCTGTGGTAGAACTATAAGACCAGTGAATAGAAAAATAACATCCTATACATTGTATCCATGTTCTTTATTACTTAGTACCCCATGAATATTAACACAAAAACTCAGCCGCCAAACATATTTTCTAGTCGAAATCTTTCAACCCAGCTTTATGGTGGAGTCTGGAACACGCTCCTACGTTTATTGAATTTAGGAAAATACAGTCAGATCTCGATAATTTGTCTCAAAATTTCAAGGTTTCTGATAAGCTGAGATACTGAATTTTTCTAAATTCCATCTCAAAATCTGTTTTTTGTCATGAACAAGTTTTGTTTCATTTTTCCAAGTAATTTCAGTTTGAAATGGTGTTGATTCCTAAACTGGGATCTTCTGTGAATCCCCCCCCCCCTCCGAGACCAGAATTTTTTTACAGTAAATTTGTAGTGCGAAAAACTATTCATATTAAGCTGTTGAGGCAGAGTATCTGTCAGCTTCCCTTATGAAGACCATGGGCTTTAGTTGGCAGTTGTCTGAATTAAGCCATCATTACATTAAGGGAAAAACAGCTATCAGTGGAGAACCATTTAAAATGTGTTTTGGATAACCTGAGTTTTCAGTAAAATCTGAAATGGTCCTTTGTTCCATTTACCTCAGATTATCAAGACTAATGTGCATATAATTATGATATAATTTTGGAATTCCAACTTTTCACTTAGCTCCCCCCCCCCCCCCCCCCCAGGGTTCATGTGACATAATTATTTTCAAAGAAACAACAAGATGAGTTTTTCAGAAAAATTTACACAATACAGTAAGACCTCACTTTTGCGGATGCTGATGGGATAAAAAGATTTCTGTTAATCAGGGATTTTTAAATACATACTTTCATTATACAAGGGAAAATATTATTTGGCTGTGAAAAAAGAGAGAGGGGTGACCCTTAAGAGGGGTTTTACTGTACATTTGATTGACCACTCCCTGACAGTCTTAAATTCAAGGGTGCCAAACTGCTTCATTCGTCTAATTTTTTATGAAAAGGTCAAATTTTACTCTATTAACCAAACGTATTTAAGTTTAATCACACATGGGATTACCAGATTTACCAACTGAAAAAATCATTAAAACTGGTTCTTAACAGGGGATGTGAAGTGGAAAATTTTTTACAATAATTATGTGGAATGAATAATTCATATTCAGAGAGGGTGCAAGAATGTGATTTGAACCTCACTGGGTGTTTGAGGCCCGGGATTACACTATAAAAGTTTGATCAAAATTATTTTATACAACTTGAAAATAACCAATACGCTTATTGGTTGCATTATTCAAAGGTTTATCAAACGACTTCAACAGACTTGCCAACACACAAGGAAAGATTAGTCATGCAAAAACTCAAAGCACCTTTGATATGTCAAACTGTATTATCTTATTCCGCCTTGAATACACTGCACAGAATTCATATGGGTCAAGGAAAACCTCAAATTGTCAATTTTATTGCTGGCATAGCATGTATTTGTTATAAAATTCTGGAAAAACACTTGGGGGGGGGGGGGTCATCCGATAATTTTTTATAAAATATCTTCCAAGTTCTGATACAAAGAAATTAGGATTGCAGGAATGCTTTTGGTAATGTTCCATCTCTCACAGACTATTTTATCAGATCTGAAGAATACATTCCGATGTTATTTGTCTCAAATTACTGGCTCAGTCGAAAATTGTCACAAGACATCAAGAAAACGATTTTATTTCATCAATATTGTAGAACAATATGTATAATATACACTTGGAAAAAGCAACAGAAACAAATTTGTTCGTTTAATATGCCTAAACTATTTGGTTTCGTTGAGGTGGCTACACGTTAACTGCCAGCTTGACAAGCATGCATGTTCAATCTTTTTGTACAAACATGATTGATTAACTGCCTGTACAAGAATTTCGCACAACCGTTTTGATTGTACAATCAGAATGAATTTGGATTGTGCAGGCAAATGGGAAGTGTGTACGTTTTCACACTTCAGCAAGCCATTAAAGAGTATTTTTTATTATCATTCATCTTCTTCACACAAGGGTAAATGTAGCCAAAGCGAGAACACATCATTGCCATTAGCTCCAAATATACTAGTGCCTGTGTCTTGTGGTTGAGAAGTTGTTCATGCTCTGGTATTAAAAAAAAAAATTCATGCTTGTCAAACTTAGTTACGTGTGTAGCCATCTTTATGCAGACTTCAAGCCTATAGGAATGAAATGAAAATACATTACAGGCCTATATATAGATTCTACAACATGGATGCACACACTTCAGCTTGCGGTCAAATTTTGCTTGATTTCTTTTGTGGTTGTACAAATATGAATAGAAAATACCAATGCTACCTAAATTAATCATCTCTTTTAATCAGTGTAGATGGCTTTTCACTGTCATTGTCACAAATTTGAGTACTCCTAAAAGCTATCACAGTATCACCACCTCTTCTACTTGCAGCAACAAGCCCATCTGGAAATGGCTATGCCGCATGTTTGGTGCATAATTCATTACAGTGGAGGCAGCTAGAATGATATCCAGTTGCATCAAGGGTAAAACAGCTGATTTGAGAAACCTTAATGAAAGGCCAATCTTTGGAATATGTTTCACAAATGGCATTCATGCACTGCGGGAATCAATCTAAGGTTGTTAGAAAGAAACAACCGACCAAAACAACGATCACAGTCCTGGCAGATCATCCTGCAATGATTTGCAGCCAGCTACCTCTTACAGAGGTGGAAAGAAAAGAAATAATGAACCAGCAACAAGTCAGTTATTCATAACTGATGCTGAAGGTTAGCTGTGATTGTTAAACATTTCTCACTTAGCATCAAATCATCAGCTACAATAATGGTGACCAGAACATTGTACTGCAGCAGATTGAGCCTTTTACAAATAGGCCTGCATCCTAGCCACAGCTTATTAGATAAGTAGTACAAATGTAACGGCTCTTTAATCAACAGATATTACAGTCAGACCCGCTTATAATGAACAGATATTACTAATTTTCACATACGGTTTTTCCATGTTCTGTGAATTTTCAGGAATCTCATCTAAATCTTATCAGTAAATTTACTTTTCTATAATGTGAAGGTACAACTGATAATGATCCATTTCTTTCCTTGAAAGACATTCTTGTTGGGAGTTTTTGAGTACTGTAAAATCCTTTTTGTACTTTTTTTCTCCTTTTCTAGTTATATGTATATTAGGGTGGGTCAAAAAAAATTGTATTCACATTTTTCAAGAGGCACAGCGATAAAAAACACTAAATGGTCTCAAAATAACGTGATTTTTTTTTTTACATTCTGATTAGTGTAACTGCCTCCGGATTGATATTGATTTTTTCAAGGTAGGTTTCAGTTAAATTTTCAACCAATTACGTTACTTTCTACAAACAGACAATTCGTCATATAGTTGTGAGGGATGGGGAGAGTCTAGGAAGACCTTACACGTGCTCATGCGACGCCCATGTTACTCAGTATAACTTCGGCTGAAATAAGGCGAGGTTGTGTTGAGCTCGCTTGTGCCATTTTCATCATGGATCATACTCGTTCAAAGTGGAAATGTCTGTTATTTCGTGATTCAAGTGACATTAAATTGCAATATATTACCAACCTAGTTATGAAGTTCTATGAGTGGAACTGTCATAAGATAAAACGTGATAATGAACTGAAAGAGCCCACGTATAAAGAACTAGAGGACATTGTCGGAGCAAAAATTAAAGAAATATGATCTACAGCGTCTATTTCTTCTATCCAACATAAACGAGTGAAAGCGATGTTAAATGCCCATCGTGTATGAAATACAAAAATCTTTTAAAATCACACCCTAAAATACAGAAGAAGCAATTCGCTGTAAATTATTGATTGACATTTATTTCATCCTGCCAGTGTAAGAACATCGAAGAGTGCATTTGCCCCAAATACAAAATGTACCTGTCAAAGAGAGAAAAAAAAGCTTCCTAATCAACCAACCAAAATTCTACAAATAACTGCTTTATATTTCGACAGACGGAAGGATAAAACTTTAATTATATATATCAGAAAAATGTATAGACAGAGCATTCTTGAAGAGAATATATTCCACAGATAATGGGGGGAACCATTGTTGAAGCACACCAGCTTCTGGCACATCTGAATGCATAGAACAAGCAATTTTCGATATCTTGGAATCATAAATATCTATGGAGTCTAGTGGCAGTTGAGTGTGACGTGGAACTAATGTGAACGTTGGTAAATATGGAGGTGTCATACATCTGCTTGAAAAAAAGGTTAGATAAGCCATTGTGGTGGATGAACGAATTACCCTTCCGACACGTGTTTCTACATATTGACGTCAGCACATCGGGACCCAAAACATTTTCAGGGAGTTATCGGCAAAGATATGAAAAAACCCAGTATTTTGTTTCTAGTTATTTCAACAGAATTACCCAAGTTTTCTATTTAAAATATTAGCACAGACCAAACATATTTGTACAGAATTGTCTCAGCAGTTTCAAAAGGCCTAAGGATTTAGCAAACAAATCGCCAGGGGGGGCGGTAGCCCAGGTCGATAAGATACTCGCCTAAAAATCAAAGAATGTTTAGGGGTGTCACGAGTTTGATACCCGGTTCGTCAGAAAACTTTCCTGACACAAGTACAGCAAAAATAGTGACAAGACCACAGAAAAAGATTGCTACCGCAGGGAGTCCTCCATCGAGGAGTTAACCCTCGATGAGTATAAAAAAACATGCCTGCCATTCGGAATCTGCAATAAATTGTAGGTCCCAGTCTAATTAGCCATCATGTGCAGAAAAATTATCAACAAATCGTCAGGCAAAATGTCTCATGCCCTATAGCTAACTCGTGCTAATTGAATTCTGCATTTGTATGTTTTGATGGAATCTCCTCCTGAAAATTTAATAATTCTAGCAACGTATGTTGTCAAGTTTTACGCTCCAACTTGGTTTGCTATGAAAACTCACCCTTCCTGTAAAGATGATGAAACACAGCACCTGTTCAAGCTCATCGCTGCAACTAGGTATTTGCCCGCAGAACTGAAAGGCAAAATATATCCCGTACTTCGCACACTCTGAAAATTCTTGATCGCAATGCTGACCGACTCCGAACAGCACATCCGTGAACCAGCAGCCCGCCGCATTCAGAAAAATAGACTCCGACTGTTTCAACTTCCTACTGTAAAATTTGATGTATCATCTTACATCAATCTCATTGACTGGCAGAAGCAGAATAGCTCTGATCCACTGCCATACTCTCTTTTACCTCGGCTGTGACCTATTGGTTAGAAATTCTTTGGAATATGGATCGGGTCGCTGTTTAGGTTAGTGTCTCGAAATGCTTTGTCAAAATTCAGTAGTAAGGATTTTTGCGCTATTTGAAATATGATAATAATATAAATGCCACTTTTTAACCTTTTTCTCAGGACCTTCATTTCAACTTTTGCTGGGGGGGGGGGGGGGCGTCGTCAAAGAGCATGTACTAAAGGTGTGCATATATATATATTTGTATATATATATACACCATTTGCAGTGTATTTTCAAAAGCCAGGGGAGAGGCCCTAAATGACGGGCCTGCTTCTTCTTGTAATAAATAAATATTACTCATGCGATTTGTTTTATAGACGCACATTGAAAATTTATTTTAAAACCTTACTTTGACAAATCATCAAAAAAGTTTTTTTTTTTTCAAAATATGCATTCTTCAAAGTCAATCCGGAGGCAGATGATGATAACCCATTCTTAAAAAAAATTTATATGTGAGCTATAGGTATCATTTGGCACCCTTTTCATGCTGTGCCGGATAGAAATTTAAAAAAAAAAAAATTTACATGGAACGGTGACCCACCCTAATGTATATATAAATCCTATTTTTCTTGCCGAGAACCTTATCAGGAATAAAATATGAGGCAATTTATCAGCAAGAATCTAATCTTCAAACAGTGGGAAAGCTGATGGGCCAAAAAACCCCATTACTTAACATCTTTAAAAAGGCTTGATATAGTTGGTTGAAAAACAAATGGGAAAGAAAAGTGGGATATGAAAGAAATTTAAAATGTATAGAAGTTTGCTATCTATGATTTCGCAGAGGAGGAATTGAAAAGAAAATGTTTGGGTGATGAACAGAAAATCCACAAGAATAAATTTGGAAAAGAAGTTCATACTGGTGTGATATCATTTTTTAAATGATTCGAAAAAAATGGAAGAAAAATGTTTCGCTCACCGGACCCTTGGAGAAGGCACCACTATTTTGCATGCTTATTAGGCAAAAATGATTTTAATGCAAAATGTTGAATATTCAGATATCAAAGAGGGAAAAAGACAGTTGACAATTTTTTTGACATATTCAATTACATAAAAATTTCAATTAAATTTTTTTAGTTCTCTTTTCAGAAGCATTTTATTTACTTATTCTAAGAACACTGAAATTATTAAGTGTGTATCATGCATTTAAATTATATTTCACTTTACTTAAACGCATAATTTTTCAAGCCGGTATAAATATAACACTGTTTTTTCTGACTTCCTTATAAACAGGTCCAACTGTATTACATCAGATAAGGAATTCTCAATTTTTTTTTAGTTTCGTACAGCACCCTTGGAAATTTTAAAATATCTCTGTGCCTCGATCGCAAGGCAGTACATTGGATACCTTTTAGACTCTTGCATTAGATTTCATGCCTCATACTTCAAAGAATAATTTTAAAATTCATTTGCACACTGGAATTGCTGCACCCATGCACTACACAACATGACATTATCATTGACTTTATAACTTTTACACAAAAATATGCACACATTAACAGTAGAAAAACATTTTTAAAAAACTGATAGACAACTTACTGAAATGAAAGATATTAAGTTTTCTACTATAGAAATGATAAACGTAAAGTAATACATATCTTTCCTCACATGCCAGAAGCACGAATGTGCAAATTTTCACTTTTTTGGGTTCATCAGCTGGTTGGATCTTTTTTGTATTGTCAGGAACACTCAAATGTTTAACTCCTATTGGATTGAGGTTACAAAGCATTTTAGGGGAAATAACACTCATAGAGTAAACATTTAAATCATTTCTCATGTTTTGAAAATTTGCACATTCATGCTTCTGGCATGATGGAGACGATGTATCTTATTCTACACATGGAACTGAAATCATGGAGTATTACTAAGAAACGGTAAACTGCACAGATGATTAAATTCTTAATATATATATATATATATAGTTATACAATTCCTACAAGCACTTACAAATATCTTATTTCCCATTTATTCAATTTGTACTCTCTTGTTGTGCATTGTTTACTTTGCCATCCCGTCAGGTCTCATGTAAATAGTCGTAGTGCCAAGAGGACCGGCTGATGCAGCAATAGACTGATGCACCGGTGGCTGGAAACAACGCACATGCTCCACTGGCAAGTTATCGGAATCGCTGGATTTCAGATAATTGTTCAATACTGCAAATATCTGGCTGTTTAGAACTTGGAATCTTCTTATTCTGTCCACCATTCTTTTCAGTGGAATTCCTTTCACGACCTCATCCTTGCAATCTATTCGCTGCACTCGTAAGATGTGATAGCAAAAATCAAGAGCTTCGAACCTTCTCTGCTGCCCCAACAACACAATCATTGCACATCCTGCCCAGTTCAGTCCCTCACCAAACAGCTGTTCAACCGTGAATTCGTTTTCACCCACGGGTATGCAATAAACAAACTGCAGGGCACTCCACAATCGATGAAATTCATTGCACTCGTCAACGTTCATGACACCATTTATCGGGGGTGTGCCGCTCCAAAGCGGGTCATCTAAAAACGATTTTATCCGAGCCAGGATAATCTGGAATATGGACAACCCACAACAAAGTCTCTCTTTAGTTAAAAGGTCACCCTCTCTTGCGATGGCTGCTTGTTTGCCAGTACCTAAGCGTTCGACATTCTGCACAACTTGCAGTGGGGCATATTTGGCTTCGAGTCTCTTCAATTTTGTCTCTGGCTTCTCCCCATCTTTGCAGTAGGGACGGGGCAGAATATTTTGAAATGGAGTGGCTTGCAACAAATCGCAAACTTCTTCTTGGGACAGGCTCTGCTCTATTAACAAGCAAAACAGGATAGCATTACCGACTTCTCTGAAACATTGAAACATTTCAGTTTTCACATCAGAATACTGAACAACATCGGTCAGCTGCGCTTGGTAATAATGCAGAACCCCGGGGGACCCGTATTCGTACAATGGAAGCTTGCAGAGTTTCGGCATGACATTCATCAATGTTGTGGTGTATTGCAAGAGAGTTCCTTGGATGAGGCTTTTCACGATTTTCAACAGCTCCTCCATGACAACAGCAATTCCTTGATATCCGAGAAGACAGCAAATCGCACTGAAATGTGGCGCACCAACAAACCCACTGTACATGCCATATATGCTACTATTTGCCACATTCAGTGCTTTTGTTCCCCAGAAATAATGAGGATGGGCAGCGGGCGGCTTATCTCTGGCAACTGGCTGTGTAAATGTGATGTCTTTGACCTTTACGAACCGATTGGTAGCTGCATTATAACAATAATTAGGAAGAAAATCAAAATTCAGTTCCCAGAAAACATGGAGGCAGATACGCCCGTAAGGTGCGAGAACATTATGATTTGCCTCTCTGAACATAGCATCAAAATCATCTAATGTTATGTACTTGCTCAACAATTTATGTGCTAGTTTGTTAACACCAATAAGACCTTGGAGTTCCACGACCCCTGTCAAATCACCAGCTTCGAATCTACTGATCGCTAAATCCAATGACTTCTGCAGGGCAGCATTGACACGTTGAGCAACCAAACGATTCAGATCTATTGAACGCCCGAGAAGTTGCACATGCCTCTGTTTCAAGAGTGTTTCATATCTATTGG
The DNA here is from genome assembly GCF_987345545.1 of Pholcus phalangioides. NCBI lineage: Eukaryota > Metazoa > Arthropoda > Arachnida > Araneae > Pholcidae > Pholcus > Pholcus phalangioides. The sequence goes on along the minus strand of NW_028301620.1, from coordinate 5,653,141 downwards.
CTGGTGGGTAGTTGAAGCATGTCCCATATGAGGCGCACTCAGCTCTAAAACGTTTGTCCAAGAGTATGCTGCCAGCCAATTGTTTGTAGTAAGCAAAAACCTGATCGCTCAACTTATACACGAACTGATCGAAACACAGATTGACCTCCGCTTCAACTTCGTCATATAGAAACTGCTTCTTGAACCTTGTCAATGCATAATACGCGCTGTCGTTATACAGATCCAGTGGATACAAAACACATTCCATCATGGACGAATCCTTGGTTTTGAGGATGTGATCAGTCAGAATCCAAGGCAGAGACATCTCGATGGGAAATTGAATGCGCTTACCCATAGTCATTTCCAAATAGAATTCCCTGTACCACAGCTGTGAAAGGTCACAGCATTCTTGAAGTGTCTGGCTAAAGTTCAGCAGATAATTCCAGTAGAACGACGCTTTGTGAAAAGCATCAATTGCCATCAAGCTTGGACCATCTATGTCTTTCCTCAAGGTTCTTTTGCCGCCACTCTTTTCAGCTACGAGGGACTCCAGCATCGTTCGCACCATATACAACTGGGTACTGGAAGGTCCAACATTTCTGCGAGGAACTTTCAAATCAAACCCATTCTCCGGATCTTTTTTCCCTTTTAAAGCTGGATCTTCGAGCGGTTCGGTTCCCCGCATCCAGTCAGCGCAGGTCTCGCGGACAGACATAATAATGCTCCGTATGAGATCTTTCTTGCTCTTCACAGCTTTCCTCAGAGGCTCCCGCAATTGAATCTGGACGAACTCTTGGAGTTCAGAGTATACATGTCTTCGTATGGCGTCTGTGAAAACAGTCTCCATGCGACTCATCAAAACCTGTAATCCTTTAATCATTGCTATCACCTCTATTAATCCGAATTTCTCCTCATCACTGTAATTATACCTTGTAGCTCTCTCATACTCTTCCGCCTGCTGAGGACATTCTTTATTCTGATGATGGTCAGTCGGATGCATCAGTTTCCATGAATACAACTCGGTGACATGAGTGCTCCAATCGGATAATAGCTGTAAGCCTCTGAGAGCTAACTCAGTGAGTTCCTTGTTCTCGTTATCTGTTCTTGGTGTTTCTTTCACCGTAGTAGTAACTTCATTGTTATGACGAGCCAGTTCACTGATGTAGCGAACGTACTCATCCCTTATTGTGGGTAAATACTGAAGCAAATCAGACTGAGGGCTGGGCGATGAAGAACTTGCCAAAGGCCACCTGGACTGATCATAATGCGGACTACGTTTTATATAGTTGAAAGGAGCAACTTGCATGTCGCCAAAGAGTGGCACCATCTCTAGCTGTTTGAACACTTTATCGATTTTTGCGATGTTGATTCTTTTCTTCTGATCCATTCGGTTGATATTGCATATGTCGCCGTCAATCAGAAACAGGCCAAAACCCATGACCTTCACCAACATGTGCTTCTCGCTAGGGAGCATGTACATTTTCGCTTCATACATTTGGACACCTATATTCACCACATCAGCCAAGAGTTCTTCGTACCCAGGGATCTTCTCGAGAGCTTCCTTGAGGGTATCCCTAATCTTATTCTGCGTAGCTAAGAACATAGATAGATTCTGCGACTCTTGCAAAGCTTGGGAATCTGCCATGACTTTAAGGAACTGGGCGGCACGTCTATAAGTAGCGTAATCGTTCTTCACACTGGATTTCATATTCTTCAACTCATCCAATACAGCGAACATGTTGATGAACTTCCCTAGAGTCAGCAGATAAGCCTCCGACACAAAATCTTTCCTCTTCTCCGCATGACAAAGCCTCTTGACTTCTGCGCTGAACCTCTCGATGGCCCTCCGTTGGAAATACATGAAATTAAGAAGTTTGTTAACCTCCGGCGCCAACACCTCCACCGTCTTTTCGTATATGTCAACTCGATTCGGTTGCTCATTGGATTTCGGCTGAGGAATAGCCCTCGAACAGCACCTCCAGGTGAACAGCATCACGGCGTGCTCTTCGCCTTCGACCAGCATCTCGTTGAGTTCCGAGTGGACCGTCGCTTCCTCGATGTATTTGGCGACGCCAGTCACGAAGGCATTGCGATCCTCGAAGTTCGTGTCAAAATTGGCGTGGTAGACGATGCTGCATGGCTGCGCTTCGATGCACGGTTGTTGATCAGGTAACGGAAGTTCATCCAATACATCGACGTTTGACAGAGCGTCCGCTAAGGTAACTTTCTCCGCCATTATTAATCTAATCAAAATCACCACGCAAATCAAATGACAAAAATAAATAATTCTCACGTAAACATGAACGGAATCGAAACGAATTAAATCGGGGACGAACGGAACCGAAAAATTACGAGAGCCCAGCCCCAGGAAGCTCAAGAGCCGGACTCCATCTTGAATTTTTGATAGATATGATTAATAAATAACAAAAACAAAAACCCATTACAACACAAGTCGTTGTAGTTGTTGTTGACAAAACTATTTATTTTTATGACCATATTTTCCAGGACAGAATTTTTTTTTTCCATAAGTGTTCGGTTTACTTATTATTTTAGTGAAAAGGCTCATTCTGTGAAAAATTTTATTAAAGGTTACTGTGAAATTTTAAAATTGTGCATTTTTTTCAAACGTAAGTTGAGTATCAATGAAATGTCCTTTTTTTAAATATGGTCTTAAAAAATTTTCAATGATTATTTTTTTCGATAATGATGAGTTTAAATAAATTATTTACAATTCAAAAATTATTGTATTCTTCAAAAGTTCATTTACATTGATTTTATCATTATTTTAATATAACCAGAAATAGACGAATACGAATATTATAATTTTTTTTGTTTTCTCTGAGTGGAAATGGGCTGAATTGGCGCCAACAAATATACTTCCATTATTTCAATCAATGAAAGTTCGCATAATAGCGAGTGACAGCATGAATTGATTCATTTAAATCCCGCGCAGATGACAGATTGCGTTTTGTTTACAACGTGAGTATTCTCATAACACGCAAAATGTTTTGAATATGTATAATAAATCGCATTTTTCGACCCTTTATTGCTATTGATTCTATAATTTTTGATTCATACACAAGATGAAATATGATGGTATAATATGGTTATATACACTGACTGCCGGACCCTTACGCCAAGATCTTTGCTTAGTTCTCAGATCAGGATTTTTCACTGCGAGCCTCCATTTCTTATTTAACTATTAATGTAAAAAAGGAAAAAAAATGACGGTGGGTGGGGATCCCAGGGCTAGCTTTGTCAACTTCCCCCATGGGGAAGATGAAACTGCACTTTGAAACATTTTTATTATTTGAGGTTTTTAGGCAAATATTTGTGTTTTGAGTAAACAACAAAAATTCATCAACGGTGGCACTGTGCACTCTTAAATTTTTTAATTATTTAAAATTTTTCAGTAAATTTTTGTATGTTGACTAAGTGCTATGTTTATGATAGTTCCCTCACAGCCTTTGTCAATTTTTTCAACTGTGCCAGCATTTTTATTTTATCATTTCATCGCACAGAAAGGACTATTTATGCAGGTCAAGTAATTAGTAGTTAAATAAGTTTTAAGACTGCATGTACAAATACTTTAAGATCTGTCCCACCGTGAAGCAACAAGTAGTGAATGATCATTGGATGATACAAGGCCGTGTGCATAATGCCTACGTAAAAGAAATAAAAGACTGGTACAGACCAGTTTCGGATCAGAAAAGGACCACCCCCATTAATAATAAGTGCTTATAATTTTAAAATATTTATAATAATTTACTTTTCTCATCGTGATAAATGATCATGATGCAACAACAATGATCATCGTGATATCACCACTCATCCAGCATCAGTCCAAGGTCGTTGATTGCAGTGTCATATCCAGAGATGCCCAACGAGTTGTTTACATTGGATTGACACACGGTATTGTGGTTGCTGTTGATGCATCATAAAGAAAAGAATCCCGAAGATATACAAGTTCTACATGTGTTCAACAATGATTGGCCACCTCTTCAGTGACCGCTGGTATATAAAGTAGTGATGAGATTGTCACATTGTTTGCTTGCATTCTTTCAACTCACCGCCTAATCACTTGTCAGGTTGATCTCCACTTGGTGAGTCAGCATCTTCGAGCTGTGGGCTAGCTCTACTTTTGCCATTGTTGCCGTCATGGGCCCCACAAGGGGTGGGCTGACAAGGTTCCAGCCCTGGGGCCAGGGTGATTTTAATCTTTTTTTTTTTTGTTTTTCATGCTATAAATTCATCATAAAGGGGTCCCGTGAAAGTCTGGTCGGGGGGCCTGTATAAGATCCCAGCCTAGGGGCCCTGCTTCAGTATGTGGGGGCCATGGTTGCCGCTTCTGTACATAAGGTCAAAGAGGATGGAAAGGAACAGTCAGCTTCATTCTGACGATCTCGGCGGATTTCCGGACCATAGCTTGGATAAACTATTCTTCAAATATTAGATGTGGCAAAAATTTGTATTGTCAAAATTTACAATTTGTAAATTCAAATCCGTAAATTTTGTTAAATTGAGATTAAACGATTTTGTTCATATTCTCAACTCTTGTGTTTGCTTGTGATACTCTCTCTTGATCTCTGGAATGTGATGTGGTCTGTCACACTTAATTCTATTCTTCTTAACCGCTAAATCACTTGATTATTTAACTACTGAAATGCATCATTCACATGCTCTGAATTTGCTTAAAATGTAGTTAACTACTAAATTACTTAACCTATGTGAGAGGCCTTAAGGCATACCCAAGGAAATAGGTGTTAAACTTATATCAGTTGTCTGTGGGTGGAGGTGCATTTTATATTTGTGTAGAATCTAGGAGTTGGGGTGGGGGGGTAGGACTGCTGCTGGGAAAAAAATTATTCTGCTGGAGCTAGTATGCATTTTTGGGATGGCCCCCCTCTTCTCATTATTTTGAACGGGGGGGGGGGGAAAGAGAAGTAAACTCTGCTCCTTTAAAAGTCTGTCAGACCATACGCGACCCAGGCTCTGTCCCTTATATCGAAGCTGTACCCTTAATAGTCTAGCACCCCGGGGCACCAGATCTCCCTCCCCCCCAATTTCTGAAGTGTTGGCAGTTTTGGACAATATGGTAAACAATCTGGTTTTTACTTTTGACTAATGCCCAAAACCATGCCAACCCTGATTTATATTTATTATCTTGTGATTTTTTTACATTTTTTTATTATGGTGTGAATCAGGGTTTAAGCTGGATAAAAAAAATTCCTTTTGCAAAAAAGCGAAATTGGTGGAAAAGCTTTAGCAAAATGTTACAATGCTAATGATTGATGGTTAGATGTCTACTCGTTTCATACCTCCTGTATGCAGTTTTGCGAAAGTGGCTACTACTTCTTTCGCATTCTACGATTTTCTTTTGCATTTTGCAAAAAATATTACTGTAGTTTAAAACCCGGGTGTGAATTCAGTTTTATTTAAGTTAAAAGTGAATCTTTTCTTGAAGACAATCAATTAACAACATTTCAGTACTAGTACTGACTACTAGGTCTGTTTACACAGGTTAAGTAATTGACTAAACTCCAAGACCAACTTCTTTAACATCTGTCCCAACATAAGTAACAAATAATGAATGGTCATTGGTTATAGTATGCTTCCATTCCCACTGGTGCACAAGTAAATTGGGTTATTAAGACAGTCTTGTGTAACTAATTTTTAGGAATTAATGGAAAAAAAACTTGATTAAGCTTGAGTTTTGACAACTTGAAGTGGTCAAAACTGGTATAGGCCAAAGGGGTTAAAAGCTAAAACTGATATAACCCTGTGTATCATTCATTTTTATAAACTTGTAAGTTTCAGTTTGAGTCTCATTTTTTTCACTTTTGTTAATAAAAAGTTGCTCTCTCTCTCTATTTTTCATTATTTAGATCCCGTGATTTGACAAAGAAAATAGAAAAAAAAATGAGTTTTCAAGAAATGTGGCACTCTCTTCCGAGTGCTGATAAAAAAGAGAGACTTCGTTTGTATGACAGAATATCCAAGTAAGACTTTTCTCTGTAAATTTTTATTCACTGGTTCTAACAAGATCTCTGCTATCTAGAATTTTATTAGACTATAAGCAAAAAAAATTTCAGAATTTTATCCTGCAAAATCATTACTATAATGATGAATAAAATATGAACATTACTATATTCATTACTATAATGAATAAATTGAATTCATTATTAAATATTATCATTACCGATGAATAGGGATACATTGATTTTGTATTTATACAACAAAGATGCGATAAATGCAAAATTTTTGCAAAATAGATGTAAAATTTACGGATTTTGGCAAATAAATACAAAATTTACATTTTTTGTTACTTAACCATGAAATAATATTCACAATAATTTCCAGTTGTGAAAGCAAACATTGTCATAATTTTGCTCAGTACTTGCACCTTAAATCCTATAACAGGCTTAGAAAGCCAATATTCTCTTACATAAACTAGATCATCTTGTTGCATGTGATTGTTTTGTAAAATATGTGACGAGTTTAGATAATCATCCTTCAGTTTTTAAAATGAAGTTTTCTAGCTCATTTTTACGAGTTCAGTTGATTTATTTTTCTGAGTTATGTTAGAAAATGATGGGGCTAATCAATGATCTTTAATGATCAAGCTATCTATTCACGCAAGTTTTGTGAAGTTAATAATAAATTAGGGATACTAATTTAGTCTTGGAATCTTTTGAGTGTCAAAGTTGAATGCATTTTTGAGAAAAGATGAAAGTTTCACAAAATGAGAATGATAAATTGAAGAGCATACAATATTATGCTTTAGACAGCAGCAGATAATTATTCAAATAAAATTGACTATACACAAAATTCAAAGCAACGAACAAAGCCTACCAGCATATAGCTATTTTGACCATCTGATGGCGCAACAGCATCAACATCGTTCTTTATACCCAAATTTATTACTGGAGCCCTTTTCCAAAAAATAATATTTTTTTAATGATGCAACACAGTATGGGAGAAACAAACATGTTTCATGATCACAGACAGCTACTTCTAATGGTAAACCAACAGACTTTTAGATATGTCATGCAGACTTCAAATAAGTGCACTGGAACCCTGCTAATCCAAACTAATTGGGTCTGGGACCTGTTCAGATTACGGGCACAGTAGCCCAGGTTGGTAAGATACTTAAAGTACGGAAGGATGTTTAGATGTGTTGCAAATTTCATGTGCGGTCGTCCTTGTCAGAAACTTTCCTCACACGGGTATAACAGAAATGGTGACACAACCACAGAGAAAGACGGCAGGAAGTCCCACATCTTGGGGTTAGCGCACCAACCTCTCGATAAGTATAATTAAAAAAAACAGACTGCCATTCGGAATCAGCAATAAATTGTAGGTCCCAGTCTAATTAGCCCTTGTGTGTAGAAAATGACAGTGGTGCGACAAAAATGATCAAATGATCTGTTCAGATTACCTGGGTTTGTCTTTTAAATGTGGTTTTTTAAAAAAGTAATAAAAGTGAGTACCTCTACAAGTGGGATAAGAGATACAGACCAGATAATTCCATTTTATAATGACCAAAACAAGTCTTATCAAGTTTTGTAAAAGATCTTTCACCCAACTTTTATAGTGTAATGGTCATTTAAATTTCAATATGTCCTGTATTTTGACTAAGCCTTCCTATGTTTCCAATATACTTGACCCCAAGAAATTAAAACCTATTGTTGCCTCTACAGATTGTTTTAAATTCAGTTTCCTTCTCAATACCATAGTTGAATGGAACAAGCTTCCCTCTACTAGTGTTAACTCTCCCATGATCTCTGATTTCTTGTCAAATGTTTCAAAGCATATGTGTAATCTACCATTTCCTCTTGTATAGGCCTTGGGCCAACAATATTGCATAAATAAATAAATAAATATTGATTTTACTTTTTTCAGATATCTTTCTGAAAAGACTCGGCAAACACCTTCACCAGAGTGCTATGAAAATGAGCCAAACAGTGTCACTCTATTAGAACAAGATCTAAAGTCTAGCAGCCCAGAAAAACAAATGGTCATTTTAAATGCTGCTGGGCAGTTGCTTATAAAAAATCATACTGGGTAATTTCTTTTTAAAATTTCTGAAAGTCACAGGGCATATGTCCCATAATCACATAAAGGTTACACAACCACTGTACGTTTAAATACCATTGTATATTTTTATATGCTATTAAAGTCAGTGTCTGTTAATTTAATTTTTTTTTTCACAATTAGTTGTCTGTTAATTTAAAGTTGTTTTTCAAAATTAGTAATTCAAAATTTCTATAAAAGGAATTTCCTAGGCCCTTCTCCCCTCCACATTCTTCAATCTACCAGTGTGTCCTCTTCCCCGAGATGCATTCTATGTATGCCTTTGGAGGCGAACATAATATATTTGTTCAATCACCGAGGACCAGAGTTGGCTGATTTTTGCCACTGTGGAAAAAAACATGGTAAAAACCACCCTGGCAAAAATAGTTTTTGCCACATTTTTGCCAGTGGCAAAAATTCATAGAATTAAAAAATTAGATTCATCTGTTTCAAACTTATTCTGTTTTGAAATAATTATAGTTTTTCACATAGGAATTTTTTATAACAAATATTGATGCTTATTTTATTGAGATAAAGCAAAAAATTTTGCCACAGGCAAAAATTCATAAAATTTAACAATATATTTATGTTTTGAATTCAATAAATAAATCTTTTTTTCCCCTTTTTTTGCCACCTGGCAAATATGAATAGAATAGAATTTAAAATTAGGATTTATGGCTTGAACTTTATAATTAAATAATAAGTTTTTTTAATTCAGAATGCTTTCTGGGTGATATGTATTTTATTTGGATAAAGCAAATATTTTTGTCACTGGCAATATATATTCATAGATTTAAATATTGGATTTATTTGTTTTTAATTCTATTAATAAATAATCAAATATTTTTGCCACCTGGCAAAAATTCGTGGAATTAAAAAATAGGATTTATTCGTTTTTAATTCTATAAATAAATAATCATAAAGTATTTTACTTATCAATTTTTTCTAGCAAATCTTTGGTGATGCATATTTTATTTTGATGAAGCAAACATTTTTGCCACTGGCAAAAATTCATAGGCTGGGGTTCCACTATAAAAGTTTGATAAAGGATCTTGTACCAAACATAAAAAAAAAAACAACCAATAAGCTTATTGGACGAATGTAACAGACATGTTTTATGGTTGTATTTTTCAAGTTTTATAAAAGGACTTTTATCAAACTTTTATAGTCTGATCCCGGCTATAGAATTAAAAAATTAGATTTATCTGTTTTGAATTCTATGAATAAGCAATAATAAAGTCTTTTACTTATGAACTTTTTGTAACATATCTGGATGTGTATGTGTGATGCATGTTTTGTTCAGATATGTTTTCATACATAAGTTTCACATGTTTTTTTAAGTTTTTATATAGAAAAGAATACTTTGTAATTTAAAAACTAAGCTTGGTATTTTTTGATTAAAAATAATAATTTTCGCCAATTTTTGTTTGGTTTTTTTCCACTGTCCCGACAAAAAACCCAACCGGCTGAGGACTATATGTGGCCTTTCTTATTTTCATAAATGTCAATCATTAGCCATAGCAATGATAAGAAAATTCAGTTTTTCTCTAAGTTATTCGTAAATCACTCTATTTGCAATAATTGGATATTCATTATCTTATCTGTTTTAAATTTCTTCAATAAAATCAAATTTAATCTGTATGTTACTGTATTACTGCATAGAACAAAAAATATGTGATTTATATGACTTATTTCGGTATAACATTTAACTTTATAGGTTATTCTCATCACCCCAGAAGAAGAAAATAATTTCAGGTAATTCTGCAATTTGTATTTAATTTCTATAAGGCTAATACTTTAATGCTCTCATTCTTGTGAGTGAGTTTTCAAATGATTTAAATTGCTGCCTCACAGTTTAGCAGTTAGCATACCAATGTCTAGTTTAGTGATGAAAAATATATTTGAGAGAATTTGAATATAAATTGATTTAAAAACTTTTGCATATGCAAAATATTGGAACACATATGAAATTAGATATGCAAAAAGTTATTAAAACCGTTCTCTCTCATTTGCAATGAAACTGTGGCAGTCTTCAAAGTATGTAACACATCCGCCACTTAATTTTTAAGCATAAAAATTCTCTAATTATAAAGAAATGTTTAAATATGTCTGTTCTTTCTTTACAAAATTTATAAAAAAAAATTCTTTTTTGTTTTTTGCCTTTCTCTTAAACAAGTTTGTCCATCATTGATCTAGTTGAAATATTGTCTGAGGCTTTCATGGCCAGCATTAAATGACTTGCAAATGGTTTCCGGGTTATTAGGCCATGATCTAGGAGATTTTCTTCCTGACGTTTCGCCCATATCTGTGGCAGGCATCATCTGAGGTTATTTGGACGTAAGTCTCCGCGGCAAGCGAGAAAGGCTTCGTACATCTACTGTCATTGACTTGTTCTCTATATGCACTTCTAAGACTTGATCGGCCGTAGAGGAACCGCATTGTGCAACGTCCCTTATGGGAGTTGCTTGCCCGGTTCTAAATATCCAGTAATTGTAGTGGCAAACGACAAGTGGAAAATTATAAAAAATAAACTTTCGCATGAAAATATTATTTATTAGGTTCGAATGTATAAGTTAGACATTGACAGAAAGATAGTCTCACCGGTTTATGGTCATCAATAGTCAATCTTCTATGCAGATCGGACATCCAACGTTGATAGTCACTTCAGCGTAGCGTATCCCCGTAAGTATCAGTGGAGGTCTCTCGGTTGAGAGCCAGATCGCTTTGATCAGCTCCGGGGGGCCTCTTGGTTGAGAGTCGGATCTATTCCAGCAGTGGCCTCTCGGTTGAGGGCCGGACCACCTCGATCAGCTCCAGGGGGCCTTTTGGTTGAGGGCTGGATCTCCAAGATGTTACTTACCGCACGTAGCCTTGACAAGGCCAACTACTACGTTACTTTCCGTCTATCATCAGCAATGAAGTATTTCGACTATGAAGATAAATTAATGCTTTCGATTCCTGACCTGCCGGGAAACAAATTCAGATACTATAAACTATTTCATTTTAAATAACTATTTGCTTATTTTCCCAGCCTAAGGCCAAATGATACGGTAGCAAGACGGAGAACCGTCCAACTAGAGGGCTTCAGTTGAATGAACAAAACAAGGGATGAGTGCAGTGTCAGAGGCAAAGAGAGAGGAATTTATACTCCCATTTCATAAAAATTTTGGGACCACATGTCCTCGCAAGGCCTTTTCGCCTCAACAAAAATATCTGATTTACATACTCATGCGTCACTAAATAATAAACATTTCAAATAAAATATTACATCGGAAATCATCTGGCAACATGACATAATCCGGAGAGCTGATCAGACTCTCCCGACTATGTAAACAATAACCAAACAAGACAAAAAGAAATGAAATGTTCCGACGGAGATCTGCAGCCCCCCCCCCCCCCCCCCGCTGCCGAAAATAAGTGAGTACAACTCTATGTTTTCCGTACAACGATTGTAATAACTTCTCCCGGGAGGTTCTTAAATAAAAATATTTTACCGGACAAACCCTTAAGTTTTGCCCAAACTATACATAATGTGAACCAGACCCCTCCACGAAAATAGCGACATCGTCGTCATGCGGGAAATTAATTTATATGGGACATCAGTAGCCCGACCTCTGGCCCGTTCTCGTTCGACAGCCGAAAGACCCCACCCGCCGACTGCCGAACTAAGCGAACATTCTGGCCCTTACCGGTTTGCCAGCGGGTCCTCAAGTGGTTTCCGGTAACTGAGAGGTCCCTGGGGTCTAAAATAAGAAGGAATTTCCCACATAACGACAAGATCACCATTAACGTAGAGGGATCGGATCCCAATACGTTACAATTGGTTGGCTTGTGTGGATGTATTGTGAGCTGATTGGCTGCAAGTGGTGTCTGGTGGCGATTGGCTGTCGAGGTCATTTTCTCTCTGGCATTCATTGGAAGCACATCTTGACTCTCTACGCTGCTGAAATACCGAGACCCAAGTGGGATGCACCTTCATCGTCTCCTCCTTTCAATTTATGTTGCGGTGATTGAATATTTTGATGGTTTCTCTATGAAGACGAGTATGGTAGTGCACCTCAGACGATATTACCTTGGTCTTTTCAAATTTAATTTTGTGGTCGGTTTCCCACATATGTTCTGCAACGCTGGAACTTTCGGTTTTACCCAGGTGGCAGCTTCTTTGGTGTTCCTTTATTCTTGTAGCAGTACTTCTTTTTGTTGTTCCTATGTATACTTTTCCACACGAGCATGGAATCCTGTAGACACCTGCCATGCACAGCGGGTCTCTCGGATCTTTTGCCAAGTGTAGTTGTAGTGATTGTGCTAAGTTTCTGGTCGGTTCAAAGCTAACGGTTATACGATAAAAGAGTTTCAAAGAGCCATACGACCTCGCCTGAGAAACAACAACAATAGTAACGAAGGAAATCGAGAACCCTGAGCTAAAGCCTATTTACCATACATCCGGAAGGTCACCAATCGAATCGGTAAAGTTTTGGAAAAGTTCAACATCAAGCCAATTTTCAAACCGACCAGAAACTTAGCACAATCACTACAACTACACTTGGCAAAAGATCCGAGAGACCCGCTGTGCATGGCAGGTGTCTACAGGATTCCATGCTCGTGTGGAAAAGTATACATAGGAACAACAAAAAGAAGTACTGCTACAAGAATAAAGGAACACCAAAGAAGCTGCCACCTGGGTAAAACCGAAAGTTCAGCGTTGCAGAACATATGTGGGAAACCGACCACAAAATTAAATTTGAAAAGACCAAGGTAATATCGTCTGAGGTGCACTACCATACTCGTCTTCATAGAGAAACCATCAAAATATTCAATCACCGCAACATAAATTGAAAGGAGGAGGCGATGAAGGTGCATCCCACTTGGGTCTCGGTATTTCAGCAGCGTAGAGAGTCAAGATGTGCTTCCAATGAATGCCAGAGAGAAAATGACCTCGACAGCCAATCGCCACCAGACACCACTTACAGCCAATCAGCTCACAATACATCCACACAAGCCAACCAATGCAGTTCTTCTGCAGCCGATCAAGTCTCAGAAGTGCATATAGAGAACAAGTCAATGACAGTAGATGTACGAAGCCTTTCTCGCTTGCCGCGGAGACTTGCGTCCAAATAACCTCAGGGGATGCCTGCCACAGAAGAAAATCTCCTAGACCATGGCCTAATAACCCGGGAACCATTTGCAAGTCATTGGTCTAGTTCATTAAGTCTGTGTCGGGTCAGTCTGATGATGGGCATCGATGCAAAGTCTTAGTCTAGTCAGTCTCTCAGGTTCATAAAATTACTACAGGATGAAAAACTTATCGTCAACTGAAACGTTTCAGATCGCAAAATTCTGATGTCTTGGTTCACATAATTCAAAGGAAGTCTGTCTTTTAAAGTGTTTTTTCCCCTTTTCCATGCATGAAAAAAGTGAAGTTTATATAGAATGGAATATGTTTTGACCCAGCACACTTTCATAAATCAAAAAATATTATTCAATGATAGAATGAGTAAACGTTCAAAAACAATAAACTGACACACAACATGCAAAATTAGGTTGACAGATCTGGTTAAAAGTAATATTACTGAAATGATATGAATATTTTTTAAGTGGTTGATAATAATCATGCAGTGCTTGTTCATCAATGGAATATATATTGTTTTTTGTAAATTTTCCAGCACTAGCAGCAGTCTTAAAGAATAAAAATCCGCAAGTGTGTAGCAAAGTGTTTTGGTGTCTAAGCCGTATCGATATTTCAGATACAGAACAGAAAAATGTAAGTTTGTGCTTCATTCATGCATGACTGTTGGTGTTATTTTATTTGTTTTATTATCCTTTATAATGAAATTCATTCATGCTTGTAGATTTCTGCACTTGTCATAAGTTCTAGAACAAATTATTGACAAATACTAAGGTATCACTCAAGGTTGTAGTGATTTAAATCAACTGATTTTTTTTTTTTAAATCACTGATTTAAATCACTTTTTTTCAAATATGAAAATTATCTGTTGTAATTGAATAAAATTATTTATGCAGCTCTAAAGATAGAGTGATTTAAATTTTCATTAAATTATTTTAAATATCAATTAATTTAAATATTATATTTTCAAATATTTTTATAATATTATAATATATATATATTAATATGTATATCAAATATCAGAGATACCATAGTCTTACCAATTTAGTTGATAAATGGTTACCTAAAACTTAAGTGACTTAGAAAATCAAAAATTGCATGGCGATGGATGGATATACATAATGAATAAATTCTGTGTGTCATCAAACGGTGTGGTAAAGCCATCCATGTTGATACTATTGACACATCCGGTTTATCACATGCTGGATTTAGCAAATGTAGTTTTTAGTTCAGTGAAGTCAACAGAAGAAAACTTCAAATGTAACATATCAAGTTTTGTTACAGACAAACTTTTTGTTACTGCAAATATGGTTTCTTCCAGAAAGACTGAATGAAAAGCTTGGCTTTTCAGGACTTACATATTGGTACATTTTAAACTTGTTAGCTGAAGATTTGGTTAAAACTGATGTTACAAATATATTTAGATGCTTCCACAATCATCTCTCAAAAGCATGGTATCATGTGTAAGGTAGAAGTGCATTGGTCTTCCTACAGAGGTATGATGGAATACTTATTGTGATTCTCTTGAATCTTATGTTAAAAATTTGTCAGTTGTTACCAAAGTTTATAAAAACCACAAATCTCAGATAGTAACATCTTTAGTGAAATCTTAAATATTGATTCAAAAAGAAATGTCAAGGACATGATTGCAAAATCTGAAACCAATAGCCAAAATTAATGATTTTGTACAAAGGAACACACACGACTGCTATATACCGGAATGTGTATTGGCATGGAAAAAGCTGCAATTGAAGATAAAAGAAGCATCAACATCAAACAATAAAAAGGTTTTGTCATCAGAGTATAAAAATATATATGAACAATCATTAACAGATGCACACCTTAATGCATTTATTCTAAGCTCATCAGTGTTAACTTCTAATCGGGAATTAATGTCACAAAAGAAGAGAGAAATAAGGGTCTTGAATTTATCAAAAAAAAATGTGGCTCTGGTTTCTTGGCAATTACATTAAAGTTTTTGGGAAAGTTGGAACCATTTCCATGCTAATTTTTTTTTTTTTTTCACCCTAAGGTTATTGATACAATGTCTGATTTGGAATGGTGGAATCGTTTTTATAATGTTTCAGGTAAAGATAGTGATTACAGAGAGTTATATGTGATTTGTAAACATGCTAACTACAGCCAAATCATTGATGCCTGCGCTGAAAGGAATTTTTCAAGGTGCAGTTCATTCCAAATAGCGAAACAGATTAAGAGTAGGCAAAGTATTCAAACCAGTGTTTCTAATGAAAAAAATGAACAATTATTCACACAGGGTAACATTATTTAATACTTGATGTACGATATCTATTCAAAAAGTGTTTCCACCCCCTTTTTTTAATAAAATGTTCTGAAATATTTCACAAGTATATGTGTGTGTTTCTTTATCTTTAGTTTGCAAATATGTTTTAAATAGTCATTATTTTTGTAAGTTTAAATTTCTTTAATTTTATATTCTTTAAAGAAAGTATAGATTAATGACTAGTGTGTTAGTAATATATATATTATATATTTCGTTTAAAAAAATCAAAAAAATCTGATTTAAATCAAATAAATCGATTTTTTTTTTAAAAATAAAAAAAATCAACAACCCTGGTATCACTAATAATTCTGTTTGCATCATAAAATAAAGCTGTTTTTTTCCCAGAAATGATGATGAAGAAAAAATAATGAAAAATTTAAAAAAAATATATTGCTCGGAGGTAGTCAGTAATCTCATATTTAGGGGTCATTCAAGTATTATGTCGGCATTAGTGGGGAGGGCGTTTCCTATTTGCTGACTTTTGATGACAAAAGGGGGATTTAGATTATGATTACGTCATTAACTAGGCTACTCTTTATAAAAATATGAAATATTCTTAATGGCATCTTACTCTGTGCACCAAAAATGAGAAAAACCTTTCGTTACTTTGTGGGCACCTGAACTAACATTCTCCCTATTGATAACTTCCCTACAGAATCACTCTAGTGTGTCTCTAAATGTTTCACGAATCCAAGTGCTCTGGAACTGTGCCACGCATCAATCTAGTGATCTGTAACTGTGCTGTGGATCACTTAAGTAATCTGAGAATGTGCTACGGATCGCTTAAGTGTTCTGGAACTGTGTCGCAGGTCACTTGAGTGATCAGAAAATGATGTGCCACAGGCCGCTTAAATGCTCTGGAATTGTGTTACGGGTCACAAGCAATCTGTAAATGTGCCGCTCTGTTCATTTTTACAAAATTAGGTTCAAAAGGGCAGACCACATTTGGTCTGCGAGCTGAGGGTTTAGCATATGTGGCTTAGAGGGTGGGGTTGCAATGAATTTTTTAAAAAGAAATTTTGAATTCTTAACTTTCAAATAGCATTTAAAAATAACAGAAATTGATTATAAATATATATAAAGGTATTTCTGTCGAAATTTAATTAAAAAAAATTTTTTTTTTGCATTAAAAAAAATAAATGAATTGTTGATCATTTGTCCTCCCCCCCCCCCCCAATCTCTGATCCCACCAATATCAGGGGTGGGAACTCTGCACCAATTGCGCCGCACTGCGCCAAAACTAATATCTTGCGCCATCCTGCTCCAATAGCGTATTTTCGCATTTTTCTGTGCCAAATCGCTTCAGTATGCCCGGAATTTCGGAAAGGACGCCAAAAGTTTTTTTTTTCCTGCCTTCCACGAAACGTTTCTTTACAAAAAGAGTGTGTTTTATTCCACTATACTTAAACTATCGGCCCCTGATCGGGCTTTCCATTGCGAAATCCCGATATTGTCCGTGATCGTGGAACTGAAGATGGTTGGCGATGCCTTTCAGCTTTAAAGTGCAAATTCGAGTGTTTCCGTTTAAAAAAAAAGTTGTCACTGGAAGCAGCAGAAATTACTGTAGTTGATTGCCATTGTGTTAAATCCCAATGTTTCGTGAAAAAAATTGTCATTCCGGGAGTAAAAAGCGCATGTCCGCCGAATTACGAATGTTAGTTTAGAAACTTTGCCGAATAACGAGTGTTAAATCGACAATGTTGCCGAATAACGAGGGTTAAATCGCCAATGGTGCCGAATAACGAGCGTTAAATCGCCAAATAACGAGTGTCAGATCGCCAATCTCGCCAGATAATGAGTGCTGAATCGCCAAACATCGAGTTGATACTTCCGAAATTTTCTCCCATTTTGCAACAATTTCTTTCCAAGTATAAAAAAATTAAAAACTTATAAACAATTTTTTAGTTCATTTGAAGTGCTGCTGTTCAAGGCAGCAAATAGCGCCCTCAGTAAGCAAAAATCATCCTAAATAGACGGGTGCAAAAAATTTTATGACAGCCGCTCTTTCAAACAAGGTGTCAAAAGCCTAAAACACCAAAAACAAAAATCAAGCTGATGAAGATATGTTGCATAGCAAAAGACAGTGCAGTTTTATTTTGAAAAGGGTTGAGGGTTAACGAAAACATTCTTGTTAATTTCACTGCTCCAATTTATAAATATCTGCTCCGAATCCCACATTTTGCTGCTCCAAAATTGCTCCAAATCCAGAATTTGCTGCTCCAAAATTGCTCCAAATCCAGAATTTGCTGCTCCAAAACTGCTCCGAATCCTGAATTTTGCTGCTCCGAAATGGACTTAGTCACTTCCCACCCCTGCAATATGCAATAGGAAGTAAGGGGCAGAGCTGATGAAGGTTTGCTGATGGGGGGGGGGGTTGAAAATGGCTAAACATTTGCTGACATAATACTTGAATGGCCCCTAATGCCTAGAAAAACTAAGACAGCATTTACTTAATCATTGAGATTTTTCGAAAATATTTCATAATTAATTATTTGAGTTTTTTCATGACTTTGCAGTTTTTAATATTGCTTTCTTGTTTTTATCTCTTAATTTGAGATTTTCTGATACTTCGTGATTTGTGTTCCACCTTATTTTTGAAATTAAAAAATAGGGTGCTGTAGCTGAAGGTCAAGGAGATCGTCACTCTTTGTACCAAAAGATGTTTAGAAGTCTCTTGATTTTGATACATGATTGACCCTTGTCTAAATTTTTCATACAACAACATAACCACAGAAAAGATTGCTTCTGAAGGAAATCCCCTTCCCTCCGGGGCTGGACAAATCTATTGCCTAACATGCTTGGGGCATTAAAAATTTTGACAAGGCATGATTTTTTTCAGTAGCATGCACGATGCTAGCATGTAAAATATGGTTTTGGACATATATTAATTTTAGACTGGCATACAATTTTTTATTTATGTCCAGCTCTTCCCCCACCCCAAGAGGTCAGTGCATCAACCTATCAGCGAGACATTTGGGTTTAAATTATAGAATGCTACCATTTGGAAACAGTGTCAATTGTAGGTTTCTGACTGTTTATCCTCCGTTAGCAAAAAATCACTGGTGTGACAAAAATGGTCAAATGAACTTTTAATGATTCATCAGCTTTCATCGTCATGTAGAATATAATACATAATGAACTTCATATGGAAACTTGCCTGACCAAATGCAACATCTAGTTCCTCTTTATACTGAAAATATTTTTTTCATGCATAGTGTTTAGAAATCAATTTTATGTTCAAATACATGTAAGACTTTCAATAAATTAAACTTTCAAATTTTTTTCTTCTATTTTATGCAAAATCTTGATTTTTTCATTTATGGTGTTCATTATTGGGACCTTTTTTGAATAGGAAGGAAGTATTTCTGTTCATCATACTTTCTTTTCAGTTTTCAGATTTCATAGAAAGCCTTGAAATAATGTGTATGAACATTAAAAATGTTGTCCTCGCTCATGAAGGATGTTGTTTTATGAGAAAGTAAGTGTGAAAGCTTCAAATTTGTTTCAGATCTTATGTGTTTTAAAACTTATGTATCATACATTGTATGATTTAATGCTGGGTGTATGTGCGTTCTCTCTCTCTACATAATTTTTTTTAAATTCTTGTTTTGCATACGTTAATGCATATTTGTAGGAATGGTCTGAACTCTCTATATAATTTTCATTCAGGAAAATAATTTTTTTTAGGATTTTTGAAATAAACTGTTGTATAAGAGTGCAGAGTAAAGCAATTTAAATCAGTTGGTTTAAATTTCATTTTTCCTTTGAATTAACTTCAATGATATTGAAGTAAAAGTAACATAGTATGATATGCATTTTATTGAATTGTTTTAAAGGTATTGATTTTAACCTAAACCTTAGATACAGTTCAGAAAGATAGCTGTTCTATTTCTAGATTTTGTGCATGGGAAAAAATTGCAGAAAAATATAGGGAGCTGAACTTATAGAAATACCTTCACTAAGCATTTGCAATGCATTACAATGGGGCACCAGGGTTCCCTGGTAAAAAAATAGAGAAATTCGTTTCTGTATGAAGCCTTGAATTCTATGCTCCTTGATTGCCAATTTACAATAGATATTGCACCAACATAAATACTGTTGGACTTGAAATTTCAATGTGAAAAGTGAAAAAGTTCAAAGCTTGCTTGTGTTTTAAAAAACTCATTAAATCTGTAAATGAATCAAAATATGCAAATTATTAAGCAACATTATGAAGGTGAGAAACACATCATAATAAATGTTTGCATCAATCGCACACAAAACAATCTTTTTAATAGAGTATGTGTTTTTTATTCAGTTGACCCCTTGGTTGTATAATCGAGTGAATTGAGAAACCTTGCACCATATGCGATACTGAATCGCCACCAAGCATTCACTTTAAAGAGGCTAGGAATAAAAGCACCTTTCTCTACAAGAGAAACGTGTCAATCCATGAAGTTAATTTGGGCTCAAGTCCTTCATGTTACATAAACGCAGAATTTTGGTGGTCATATTTTTTGCTTGTAATTTGTTTATTGTTCATTTGCAGTTTATTCATTAATGCTGAGTTAAATTGGAGAGATTAAGTGAAAAACAATTGGTAGGTGGTATGAAAATATGCATTGTTAATGATTAATAAGATTAGTTTTAATTAATAAGCAGACAGAATGAAAAAATCTCATTTTTTTTTTTTTAATTATAATTTTTTCATAAGCTTCTTCATTAACCATTTTGCAGTAGAATGATATAAATAAATATAGTTTCTTCTTACTATGGAGTTTGAACATTTTTTTTTATCCTAATTTGAGTAATCTCATGTGAAATAGTTATTCCAAGCAAAATTTTATGTTGTGTGCCATACAAAACTAATTCTATCTCAAGTGCATACGTAAGGGCATACAAATCGACTTTTATTATTATTTTTTTTTTTTATGGATTATGTAAATTTTTTGTTCATCTTCATGAATTTGATTTTAATTTTAACTTTTCCAATGAATTGTGAATCATATTATATAATGAATTTTGTATGTAAAATATTTATTTCATGTTCATAGATATATAGTAGTACTCTTTTGACAAATGCAACAATGCCAGTAACACCTCTATTCATTTGTATGCACTGTTGTGAACGTGACATAATAAAGCGCAAGGAAGAGAGAGACTTATCACATGTACTTGGAATTTGTGTGTTTGGGGTTAATAAGCTTTTATTACTTTATTTTTATTTTTTTGAATGGATGGAAAGTGTTGACAAATGTAGTTTTATCATATGTAGAAGTAATCTTCTTTTATTCTTCCAATTTTATATAAATTTATGGTAGGGTTAAGAAAAACAAAATAAACACCCTGAAACTTGAGGAATATTTGCTGGATTTTTTCTAAGAAAACATATTTAGTGGTTCAAAGAAGTTGTGAAGTCAAGCTCAAATATCAAGTGATTTTGGTGTTTCAAGACAGTTAATAAATGTGTGGAAAATGTGTTCATTTTCAATACTCTCAGGAACATGTAAAAAGTCATTTTCTTTCAGTACGACCTAAGAAAACAAGATAGAAGGAACACCCAAAATTCAAGCAAAGAGAGATCCTCAAAAATCCACTAGGCAACAAAAATTGTGAATTTTACTCAAAACGTGAACTTAATATGTGATTGTGTCACTTTTAAAGTATCACCTGAACATTATGGAGTTATTTGGTCATCGGTCAAGCAAAAATCCTTGCCTTATTAAAAGAGTAATCAAGGTATCATAGCTTCTTCCTATCAAACACAAAGACAGGAGTGTTGTAGTATGGGCATGCTTCCTTTGCTTAAGGTGTCTAGCCTTTATTCTTTCTGAAAATGCTTCAACACTAAGGTTTGCTTCTGTACACAAAAATTACATTGCATAACCAGATGTTGTCATTTACTACCTGGTACATGTCGCTGTTATCAATATTTCAGCATTACAATGACCACAAATACACAGTCGTACCTCGTTAACGTCAAATCATGGTGGTGAAATTTTTGCACATTAACCAAGTTTCATGCCAATCTAAGAAGCAGTGACAGAAAAAAAAAATTGGCATTTCTTTTATGTTAGTCTTAAATTTGATACAGTGTAAATTTGATATACTGAATTGATCAATGTATAAATTCTTTTTTTCACTTCTTTTTTTTTCACAATTTTCAAAACCAAAAAATTTCCATACCAACAGCATTTGAATCATTTTTTGAAAAAGTCTGTGATAGCCCACTGCTTCATTTTCTTTCTAGTACACAGTTGCAGAAACTTCAATTTCATCCAAGTACACTGCTGGCCACCCAAATTGCAACACCAAGAAAGACAAGAGATATCGCAACAATATTTATTTTGTAGATAACATGTTGACCAAGCATCAAATGATTAAATTTATAGACTTCTGTGAAGTGTGGTTTCTGCCAAAATCAGTAGCCAGAGTAGCCGCCATTGTTGGAGATCACTGCTGCCACACGCCTCGGCATTGATTCAAAGAGACTTTGGATGTGTTC
The DNA here is from genome assembly GCF_987345545.1 of Pholcus phalangioides. Taxonomy (NCBI): domain Eukaryota; kingdom Metazoa; phylum Arthropoda; class Arachnida; order Araneae; family Pholcidae; genus Pholcus; species Pholcus phalangioides. The sequence continues at coordinate 5,631,178 of NW_028301620.1, read as the reverse complement.
TTGGGGTACAGCAGACCAAGCAGCTTCCACGCGTTGCCAAAGTTGATCTGGTGTGGCAGCTGGGGATGTAATCTGGGTCAATCGTTGAGCAACCATGGACCACATGTTTTCTATCGGCGAAAGATCCGGAGAGCGAGCTGGCCAGAGAAGCAATTCAATCTGGCGATTGACGAAGAACCTTTGGACAATGCGTGCCACGTGTGGTCGCGCATTATCCTGTTGAAATATGGCTGTGGGCAAGCCCTGAAGGTAAGGAAGGACAACTGGCTCCAACACCTCTGAGATGTAGCGCTGGCTTTTTAAAGTACCGGCAATGCGTACTAGAGGAGTGCGAGAGTGATATCCAATACCGCCCCATACCATAATACCCGGTGCAGGACCAGTGTGGCGGTGCATAACGCAGCTGTTCAGCATCCTCTCTCCACGGTGTCTCCAGACTCGAATCCGACCATCGTGGTGTTGCAGACAGAAGCGTGACTTGTCAGTAAAGACAATTTCATTCCATTGTGCCATCCACATCCTTCTTTCATCGCACCATTGGCGGCTGAGACGTCTGTGGTTTTGCGTCAAGGGTAGACGAAGCAATGGACGTCTTGTGGACAGACCACTCTGCTGTAAACGGCGTCGAATGGTACGCGCAGACACTGGATGATGCGGTACAGACTGAATGTGCTGTGCTATGGTTCGTGATGTGGCTGAGCGATCCGTCACTGCCATACGCACAATACGCCTGTCATCACGTGAAGTGGTGCACTGAGGTGGATGCGATCGAACACGTCGGTCCATCTTACCCTCCTGCATCCAACGATCACATATCCGCATTACAGTTGTTTGGTTTCGTCCAACACGACTACCGATTTCCCTGAAAGATAATCCACAATCTCGGTAGGCCACTATCCTTCCTCTGTCGAACTCGGATACTTGATCAAAAGATGATCGCTGTTTTCTACGAGGCATAATTGATCGTTTTTGTGAAAAAAACCACAAGAAAACACAATTGCCATACTTCAAATCGTCGAAATCTCCAAGCCTTAAATAGCGCTTTGAAGTGGCGCCACAGGCGCGCGTGATGTGCATCTACGCTGAAATTCGAATCATTTGCATATCTCACCTCCGCTAATGCATGTTGTAAATTTCATATTATTTGCATGCTTCCTTCAGGGTGTTGCATTTACGGTGGCCAGCAGTGTAGTTCAGGGTGGAGGAAGCGTTTTCTTGATTCATTAATAAGTTACTAAGTGTTTTCAAAGCTTTTGAAGCTTGATTTCCTGAAACATTGGGTTGAAATTTGGTTTCTGTTTCACATCTGATTCTACTACATCACCATCTGTGATCTTACATTGTTACAATAGCTTTTGAAAACAAGCCGACTCAGAGATAAGAGTATCAACATCACTTCCTGCTTGCCCTTTCCCCAACACATGCTTAGATGGAATAAAGCTCTCTCCCGCAATGACAAACAAATTTAGCATGTTAACATTAACCCGCCCTTTGTCTTCCCCGAATTTTTCTACAAAACATATTTTTTATTCAGGTTGACAAATCCTTCCACGTTAAGCAATCTCCTATTTAAAAGGTTCATGTTAAGCAATTAAAATTACATCGCCATAGAGAATGACAGGACCAAAAATTCTTTTCACCTTAATGATATTTAGCTGTAGCTCAAAAGTTGGACATTACTTTCAGAGCAACAGAGTGAGAGTTTTAGAAGTAACCAAGTCTGAGCCCTGATTTGAAATTATCAAATATTTGTAGATTGAGTATGATAGACAAGCCAGAGCCAGAAATTATCTGAATTCAATGATTTTTCAATTTTGTAAGAAAAAAAGAATCAGAAAAAGTATCCACTGACCATGTGTCAAGTGTATGTCCAGTAGCTTTACAATCTAAATTGCTCCCAAGAAAGTATCAAAAAACTTTTGACCCAACATATAATTTAATTAATTTTTTTCTGATTTAAAATAAATTTAAATGCACAATATTTTTCACTTTGTAATGAGGTTCAGTGTGTGTTTCATAGGACAAATTTCATTTTAAAAATTCAAATATAAATTTTGTAGGCACATTTATGGTTGTCAAAACACTTTTGAGCGCTACTGTATACACACTCAAGTTTTGTGGTATAAATAAATACAGGCATATTCTATTCTTTTTGTAGACTTCTCAAAGATCATGCTGTTGAAGTGGAGAAAGAAATCTCCACTGCTTCCAAGTATATTATTTTCCCGGTTTGTCACCCGGCATCAAAGATACGAGAGATTGCTCATGGGACATTTTTATTAGCTTTGCCTCTGTTAATGAAACACCAACCAAAAGTATTTCAAAATGTTTCAAAGGCTCTGAAAAGTGTAAGTGTTATGTTATATTGAATACTCAGTTTTTTTCATAGTCAAAATTATATACACATATATATATATATCAAAATGTATTATACAATTTAATATAGCAGTACTGTTTTTTCATATTAGTTATTTATATTTTAATTTTAAAATATTTTAAAGGGAAAAAATATCTTAAGGATCTTCAAAATTGGAGTTCAAATGACTACTGAAGGATATTTCGCTTCATAATAACCATTTCTTTTCTTTTTTCACTGATGAATATCAAATTGAAAGTTTTCATAAGATGAAGAAAGAATATCCATATAACATTTTTCTAGGTTTTTAACAACTATTTCATTCATTACTGCAATATAAGCATGTTTTAGTTTAAACAGTAAGTCAGTTGAACGGTTTATTTGAATGCTGCTGATTTACAAATTACAAAAGACTGGATACCCCACACAATCGAATGAGTTTTGGAAAGAAAATGTCAGTCCTCTGTAGCATATAAATAGGTTTTACCCTTGTTCACTGGCGATGTGCATGAATGATTTATGCACCTGCCCATGTACATAAATTTTGCTCCATCCTCCAGTGATGGAAAGCATTTTCTTTTTAAATCAATAAATGGTTAGGTTTCCCAAAGGTACCCCAAGTCCCTTATGGAACAATGCGCTTACATCACCTATTATGACAGAGCCTGAGTGTCTCTTGGTTCCTATCCCTCTCAGTTCTTTATATCTTAAAGGCACTCACCCAGATTGCAAGGGGGATAGTAGTTCAAAGGCGTGTGAATTTTTTTCTGAAATTCATTTGTGTGTTGATACTTTTCATGAGCAACAGAGAGTGGCATCACGCATGCATATTTCTCTTTGTTGTTAATTTGTCTCTCAGCACATTGTTTGCATTACTAAACTACAGATGGAGAAGTACATAAAATATAAAAAGATGGGGACGGACTGTACAAGCTTTAAATTCTTAAAGAAAAAAATTATCATTCTCTTCGGTAACTGAAAATACTGTGAAATTTTGAGGACACCAGATTTCGGAATGTGAAGATAGGTCTTTTCCTGGTATGTGATGATGTGAAGCAAATGAAATAATGATTATAATGGGTTTTTCTCTCTAATGTGTTTTGCTCAGAAAGTTGATAATTTTCTTCCAAAATTATTATTATTTTTTATTATTATTATTTTTTTTTTTTTGGAAACAGACCAATAAATAATCTAATTTAGGTAGCCAAAAGAAACATGTTTTTTGTTTTTTTATTTTTAGACAAACATTTTACAGTTCCTAGGTTTTCGAAAATCAAGTTTCTTTGAGATAATCATTCTGCTTCAATGTATTTGTTTTTGGGCCGAATTTCACAGGAAATTTTTTTTCAGTCTTTTCAAAAAGATATGCTTCATCTGTTTGATCAAAAACAAGAGAAGTATGTGCTAGAGATATGGTGCCATCTTGTCAATATTCTTGGAAAGGTACTGGTTTTTTGTGTCATTCAACTCATATATATTATACATATCATGTTAACTTGATGATGAAAATAAATAATATAACTTAGAATTTTTTTTTTCTTATTCTAATGTTTTTGTAAATTTTTAGGATTTGCACACTGGAGCATCCATTCTTAACGCTCTTATGGAAGTTATCGAAAAAGGGTTCAAGTCTAATTCAGAAGATACTCTTAAAGAGTCATACAATGCATGGCTCTCCATTATTCAAAACTTTTCTCTCAATTTAGGTAAATGTTTTCTTTCATTTATCATCTTCATAATTTTTTCCAAATTTATGTTACACACAAATCTAAAATATACATAATCAACGTATTTCATAAGTGAGGCCATCAATAAGAAACTGGGCTGGAAGAGATCTCGACAACAGGATAAGTCTGGTAGCAGAGTTCTGGCATTCAATTCGTTCATGCCATCAATTACATTTGTGTATTGAATAACATAGATGTTACAAAAGGTTGATCAAACTTATTTTTAAATGCATTCTTATTTTTCTGTATGACTAGATTTTTTTTTATAACCATCTGAGTCATAAATTTTTTTTAGCATTCTTAATGTCAAGATGAATGCTTTCATATCAAACTTTTTCAGTTACAGAGTATTAATGCTCTAAGTAGCCTCAAATACAACCTCAATGTACCAAAATTTTCTTTTTTTTTCTTCTGTTAACCAAACCACTAGCATAGATCCAGAAATATTTTGACTCCTATTTGGCTATGCATTTAATATGTGTAGTTAAACGACAATACCACTTCTTGAATTCACAAATATATTTCATTCATGATCTTTTGTGAGCACCATAAATTTTCAGGAAGACAGTAAAAAGAAAATGATTGTTTACTGGGCTTGAAGTAGATTTTGTAAGTTACTTGTGAGATAATGTAAATTGTGAGTTCAAACAATGTCATTAGTATTAATTTCCTCTTTGAGAAACAACTTTAGCATAACTGTGAGACTAGATCAGTGTTTCCCAACTTGTGGTCTATGGGGATCTGCGAGTACTGGTAAGTGGTCAACAGAATCAGTTTCATTTACTACCATTGCATGAATGTCACATTTTTTGCTGTGAAATTGTAATTTATTCCATTTTCTGTAATATGCAAATTATAAAAAAAATACATTTTAGATTTTATGGGAAGGTGGTGTCGATATTGATCTTCTGACATTGAGCCGCTATTGAGGCAAGAGGTCCGTGGAGTATTGACCTGCACTACAGGGGGGTCTGCGATGTCAAAAAGGTTGGGGAACACTGATCTAAATGCAAGACAACATGAAAACAGCATTTATATGTTTGTAAAAATACCAAATACCCCGATGTTTTTGAATATGTTTACATTGGATGAACGCAGGTGTCGAGGAGATATGATCGAAGTGTTCAAAATTTTCAATGGGATGGATAGGATGGACCATGAACTTTTAGTACACCGCCAATCGACTGCTTTTACAAGGGGACACCAGTATCGATTGGTGAGGGACAATGCAAGGTTATGGTGTCGCAGGGAATTTTTCTCCAATAGGGTTGTTAATAAATGGAATAGCTTACCCCCGGAGGTAGTAAATTGTAACACAATTGACACGTTTAAAAAGAAATACGATAAACATGTTGGGGTAAATCGAGAAGCTATCCATTCTTAGAATAAGACAACCATAAGTATTCTTTATGGGCATTGTATAATATTTTTTCATGTGTATATAGTGTTTGTAATTTGTGTTAATTGCATTTTTAATTGGGTTGCTGTATTTTTGAAACATATGACAACCATATTTTTATGGGCATCTTTTTATCAGCCACCTCGTTGGGCATTTTGCCTGTTGTGGCGTTGTATTTGTATTTGTATTTGTATTTGTATTTGTAATGTCAGTATGTCTTTGTATTACAATGTTGGAGTAGAAATATTTCACCATATATAATTTAAAGTAAAAAGCAATCTTTTGTGCAAATAAATGACAAATTTAAACATTATTTTTCCTAGCTTGATGTGTGTTTTGACATTAACACTTCAACATGCAAAGTGAGCTTCTGTTTTCTATTCATGTTGAAGTAAATATTTGATTTTAAAGAAATGGAAATTATCTAGCTGTAGTACAGCAGTACTATGAGTGAATAACATGCATTTATTTTGTTTTCCCAGATGTTTTGAGCAATCCTAAACGCTTGCAGTTACTTTTACGCCCCCTGAAATTGAATATGAGAAAGTATGAAAACATCTACCCAACAGTCTGTACCACCTTCTGGCAACTAATAATAAATCTCAAAGATAGATTGTCAACAAACTTTGAACAAGTGAGTTTTTCTACTAAGCCCTTTTGACTAACTACATTTGAGTTTTGAAAAAAATACTGTAAATTATGCAAATTTAGTATTAGTTCATATTGGTAAAAAAAACATGCTTTGTAGAGAAGTTAAAAAATTGTTATATTTTTTATGCATTTTACAAATGTGATATTTTTGCATTGAACAGTTGCTAGATGTTTTCAGTAATTCTAGAAAAACGTTTTCATAATACAGTAAAACCTCGTTAAGTCGTCATTTTTCTTCAGACCTTCCAGCTCTCATAGACCACAATGTTATTAAACCCTCGTTTACTCGTCGCTAATTTTGGTTAAGTCGTCACTATGAAAAAGTTTGAGAAAGGCGAACAGACAATTTTTATGGCTCCCATTAAAAAAAAGAGCTTGTTAACAGCATTGCCATATGCTTAAAAGTCACCATAAAATCCTATATACCCAAACGGAACAGTTTAAGTAACGAAAGTTACACTGGGGAAGTTAATTTGCCGACTAAGGTTTTTGGAACGTTGGGGACTGTTCCAGCTAGATCTCATTTCTGCATGGGCTCTACTGGAGAAACCGCGAGACACCCAAGCTCTGTCGCAAGGTGCATCGTAAGCATTTTGTAACGTTTTAATGTTACTTCCCGAATTATATTTTTTATCCTCAAGTATTTTGACAGCACGAGGAAATAAGACGACAACAGAGTTCAAATCAAGACATTTATTCAATTATAAAAACTAAACACAGTTACAATATTAATTCAGAAATCTTCCAACGATATTAAAAAAATTAGTTTAACGTTAATTTAAAATAATATAATTGTATCACAGAGACTTTTTCATATATTGCACTTATCTGGGGAAGGTCCGGAACTTCGGCATGTGGTTATAAGAGAGACACTAAGTCCGGTTGTGAAGTGGATGTCCGCGAAGACGAGACCCGTCAGAGGCCAATTCTCACTGACCCCGAGATCGGTGAAGTCGGCTGGGAGCCGTGTTTCCCATTTCTGGGTGCACTGTTTCGAACTAGCACAACATCAGAACCAAGAGTATGGCGAAGCAACAGATGTGAATCTGTAGAAGAGACGATTGTCGAATGTCAATCCAGTGGGTGTCGAAGAGCTAGAGCTGCAGGAGATCGGGAATCAGGAGGCGATGAGGCAGATGTTGAGAACAGCTGTTATCGACACATCTATTTCACACAGTTGACGATACCAACTAGACCAGGAACCCTGGGTAGAGACCTTTCGACAACACCCGGTTAGCGTTAGAAGAACCAAGCCATTGCTCTTATGTAAAGCTACTATTAAAAAGTTCGGACCTGCCGAGACACAAATATAAAATTAGATACTCATGATAGGATATGATTCCAAGCCTAAGGCTAGATGAGGTCACGTTACATTAGACCTGACTAGAAGATTAGTACCACTGCACTATAACATCGGAATACCTAACTTGTTAAACGAGTGAGGTGAAGATAAATGCAACGAGATGTGATGAGATGTAATGCGATTGTTCAATAACCACAACTTGTATATATACGCTAGTGGGGAACAAGTATTTTGGCCCACTTGGACTGTGGAAATACTCTGTCACATCATGAAAAATATTACGTCACAACAATAAGAACATCGGTATAATTTGCATATAATTTTGAAATATTAGTACAAACATTAAATTACCGTTTGGCAACATGTCAGGCGAACTGGCCAGGTTCACCCAACACGACCAACGACAATTGGGAAAGTTGACCAACGGAGGTCCGTGGCCATCCGCCGGCAAACGAAATACTATGTTAATATAAAATTTAGAACATACGAAGGAAAACAACCTCCAATGAGACTAGGTGACATCTCTCCCTGAAGACACCAACAGATTAACAACTCTAAAAGGTAAGTATTCTCTTGACATTAATTAAGGAAACATGACCCGGAGTTATGTTACAATTTGTAAACATGTTACATTTGTAACATGATTCATGTTGCAACATAAAGGGCTCTACTAATTTAGGGCTTGAAATTTAAACAAAATATCTTTGTTGAAAAAAATTAGACATTCTTTCCCAAGTTGAGGTCTTCGGTTTACTCTTCCCTGCCCAGGGCTAAAATTAAATTTGATGTACATGTAAAATTAATGTGCAATAGAGTTCTGTTATGAAGGAAAGCTACTTATTCAAACTGGTGCTCTGTCTATAAATTAAAAATTACTAGTATAAATCAAAGTGTATAGGACATTTAGCCACAATAATTTAAGTAATAAGAGATAAAAAAGATAAAAAATTGCAATTTCTTTTTCTTTTGCAATCTATAAATTTTATTAATATTGTTATTTTGATTCATACTTTAATAAATGTCATATTACTTTAAATTTATACGATTTTCATAACATTACACAGTAAAACTGACGGAACTCCGCTTAAGCTGTCATAATTTTTCGATAACTTGAGGTGACGACTTATCAAGGTTTTACTGTATATGTACACATTGTAGCAAAAACGTTTCCTCTCTCATAAATAATAATTTTCTTCATCTATCACACAATAAAATATCCTATTGATCAGAAGGTGTTTTTCTCAAGTTTACATTTTTTTTAAATGAAAATGTAAATGCATCTGAAGAAGTGCGAAACATTCAGAACTTATGCAAAATGTATTTAATGAATTATAATAGCTTTGTCTAATCACACATATGCCATTATGTAGTACAACATAATACTCTTATTGAAATTGCGATCTTTTTTATTATTATTTCTACATAGGCGGCGATACCACTCCTTGAATTTACTGTATCCTCATCCTTGAAAGATAGTTCAGAAGCGTACATGTCACCTTGTGTTCATCCACCTGCTGGTAATTAATTATGAACTTTATGTTTTACAAGACAGAGTTTTTCAAGATTTATAATTTATTAATAATTAATAATGGTAATTTTTGGTTTTTAATTTTTTTATTGTAGAAATCAAATCAGCTTACTTGCGGAAGACAGCATGTGAAATGATCATATGTATTTTAGATGAAGGAAAATTGGTGCAACCTTCCAGTCTGGCTGTGAAAGTATCTGATTCAGCTATTAGTAAGATACCATATACTTTTTCATGTTAGAAGTAAATAATTAATTACTCCATATACTTGTGAATAAGTCGTTTTTTTTCTAATTCAAAAATTCCCGAAATTGGGGGGGGGGTGATATATGCAAGTCAGTTTTTGCGAAGAAAAATTCTTGATCTGCTTTATGGTTTTAGTAGTCAAGTGGGGGGGGGGTGTAAACTTCTATACAAATATTTATATATATATATATATATTGTGACCACTGAAAGATGGCCTCTGACCTTGTATGATCTTCATCATGCACAGAGAGGGTTCATTCTTCACTAGGGAGAAATGGGGAGAAAAGAAATCCAGCAGCAAGCCGGAGGAATGAAGACCATACTAGGTCAGAAGCCGTCTTTCCGTGGTCTATAGTATGATATTTTTTTATTGACTGGTAAGATAAGTTCATATTAAAATTTAATTTGACTTATATAAAAAAACTTATAATCAACAGCCATTAATATTTCAATATTTTTTTTTTTGATTAAAATTTATTTTTTATACTTTTAATTATCATTAAATGCATCCATGTGCAGTTTTATACATACAATGATATTCCAGAGACCAGGTTAAAGTAATGTTATTCATGATTTATTGCTATAGATGGAATATATTTACACAGGTTGTTATGTATATATATTGGTCTATAGGTCGAGTTTTCCTGTTATAAACAGCAGAAAGTATGAAAATTAACCCTATTTTAATTTGTAAGGGGAATGTTTGGCAAAACAATCATAGAAAAACAATGGAAGAAAGAATTGTTGAGGTACACAAGAGCAATGTGATAAAAATTTTTGAAAAAGCCAATGCACTTTCTGAAATAAGTCATAGTCTATTTAACACTAGAAAGACAGACAAGGTCTGTGTGATCCTGTGCACTCTGTCTGCTCCTATATCTCCAGTAAAAAAATTAACCGAAAGCTTTAAAATTTCTCGTTTTTTTCTGAATTCATGTTCTTAGCATACACCAAGGCTTTCTTCTTAATCTTTCTTAGGAACGGAGATAAGAACAGATATTCCCATTATCCACTTATAAAGATGGAAAGGGGTCACACTGACCCTCCCATATATTTTAGAATACATTCGCCATATAATACTACCAACATTGTTACAATTGATTTTGTAAGGTCTAAATTCTTCTGATAGCATCTACTATGATTATGCATCTACTATGGTGTAATCCCCATTCGTGAGACTTTTTTACCTTCATTCTTATCTGCAGATGCTGGTCAGCAGGAGTCTCAGCTTTTTTTGTCAAGTACTTTTGTTATTTTGTCCCATAAATTGTTTGTTCTGGAAAGTAGAAATATCAATGTGCTTATGAGTGTTGTAGAAATGGCAATAAGATGCAGCTTCATCGAAGAGGAAATTTCTCAAAGTTGGCAAAAACTGAGACAAACCCAGAAAGAGTGGTGCTGATAATGAGAATTCAGAGGAGAATGAAAACCACCCCAAGCTAAACATTTGTGAAGCATTGGTGATGAATATGTGAATCAGAATGAGCAGATCCAATATGAAATGCTATTAGAAAAAATTAATGCCAACCACATTGAAGTCATTAATAAAAACCTAGAACTACATCAAAAACTCGACTGATTTTCATAAATATAGATCTCAATAATATCCTGTTTATGGGTAGCAAAGAAACTGCTGCAGATGAAAGTGTAAGAAATATCGTGGGACCTTCCTTGTTAATAGGACGTCAAAGATTCCAAAATATTTTACGAAAAACTCATTGCTTACAGATACTGATTCCACATTACTGGAATTGTGTGTGAATTTTTTTTTTTTTTTTTTCAAATCTAAATGGATAAGCTTAGTTGAAACCCTTTGGAAAGATCATCGTTCGTTGGGTGCTTCCAACCATGAAAAAAAATATAGCGCATACATTTATTGATCATATGCATGACCTAGAAGTGATGTAACACTGAAATCCTATTGGGAATATAGAAAATACAGATTCCCCCAGTGTCGAGTTTCTTCCACACTGACGCTTGTCAAGAGAGGTCATTTGCACAGAATGCTTCAAAATCGAAATAATAATAAAAATATATAAATAGATCAATGATTTCATCCACCAATTCCTTGTGTTATAAGTCTTATTCTGTCATAAAAATATTATACCCGGCTGTAAAATGTAATTGCAATTAAAATGTTTAAAAATGAAAAAAATCAAAAAATTGCCAGAAAAAATCAATGGGGTCGCATAGACCCCTTCCCGTTTTTCTGGGTATAGTCCTTCAACCCTTCTTTCTAGTGTTAAGCTAGGTTTAGCCGTCATGTGTCAAGTTAGAAAGCCCCCCCCCCCCCATTGAATTTGGTGCTGTACTAACCATGGGAATAATGTTGAAGTTATCTCTGCATGTGGATCAATAATAGTTTCAATTCAGTAATAATAGATGCACCAGAATAACATATTGCTTCCATGCTCTTCCAAACACTAGTCAATACTTATTATAAGAAAAATATTTCCTAGAATTGAAAATTTGACTTTATACCCCAATTTCTTCCTAATCATTTTAATGAACACTAAACATGGTTAAAAATCATTCAAACTCACAAATATTATATTTGCCAAAAAAGAGAGAGGATGAATTCACCCCTGTGCTGAAAACATTTTGTGTTCATTATCTAAATATGGTGATCTCTCACTTATGTATCACTGCAAGGGAAAAGGAAAAAGATGAATAAGTGAGAGAGACATAAGTGAATAGGATTATTATGTTATATTCTTTGACCGAAAGGGCTGAAAATAGTTGTATAACTGAGAGAAACATGCAAGCTTATAAGTGAGGGATCACTATATTTATAAAAGTTTCAAACATAAATGTATCAGCATGTGTTTTGAAAAAGTAGAAAATATATGTTTTGTTTTTCACACAGAAGTCAAATTCAGCTGTAAAAAAATGTTTTAAACTTTTTTTTTCATGTATCTTAATTGATCACTGGAGCCTGGATTATATGCACTAAAAAATGGCAAAATATGCTCTGAAAATATGCAAATATGCTCTGAAAATATGCAAATATGCACTTAAAAATGCAAAAATAAGCACTTAAAATGCAAAAATAAGCACTTAAAATGTAAAATAAGCACTCAAAGTACAAAATGTGCACTCAAAGTACAAAATGTGCACTCAAAGTACAAAATGTGCACTCAAAGTACAAAATGTGCACTCAAAGTACAAAATGTGCACTTAAAATCCCAAAATATGCATTAAACACCCCATAATATGCACTAGAAATATTGAAAAGTCAAATTCCGAAATATGTAAAAAAAAATGACAAAATATGCATTAAAAAAATCTCCATGCAAAACAAAAAAAGCAGATATGTTTTTGAAAGGCATCTTTTCTGTTTCTTAGTGCATATGTATTTCATTTACAAAAAATATCCCCTCATATACAGGGCCGTCTTAAGAGTATCATGGGCCCCCGAGCCAAGTGATTTTTCTGAGGCTCTACCAGGAAAATTCTTGAAAATTTCAACCAGATTTTTTATTTTTGTGAGGCCCTTTCTCTCTTGAGGCCCCTGGGCCTTGCCTTAAGACGGCACTGCTCATATATATATAAATATACCACATATGCAAATAACTTCTACATATTTTTTATTCAGACATTTTTTAATTTTCAGTTTGATGCAGTTGCTCAATAACAAAAATACCAGTAAGAAAAATATTTTGACACTATTTCTAAAAACAAATTTAGCACTTTGATATATCTCTAGCCTATATTGCCTTACAATAAAATAGTATTCCTAAAATACTTTATTAATATGTATTAATTCACTAAATTTTACCTGCGGGAAAAAACGATATTATGAACAGTATTTGAAAAATTAAAAAACAATTGAGTGCGCTTAAATAAACCTTCAAAAATATGCACTTAAACTGGAAATTCTTTGATTTTATTCATTTATATGCATTAATGCTGTAAAAGGCCAAAATATGCAAATGTGCATTTTCATATAATCCAGGCTCTATTGATCAATATTTCATCAGCAATCATGTACTGTTATGTGCACTTTGTGTGTATGAAAAGTCCTAATTAATATTGGCTTCATATTGTGAATGGCTTGTGAAATCTTTTTATGAGTGACTGAACATATACAGTCAATGCTCATTTTTACAAACCCATTGTGTTGTGAAAAATTGGTTTGTAAAATTAAAAGGTTGTAAATATAGGAAAGACATTTAAAGGGATGGTGTATAGTTTGGGTCCAGAAAGTTAGTTCGTGAAAACGTCCAGCTCATAAATTGGGTGTTTGTATAATCGACTGTACTATGAATTTAAAGTATCCCCATGTCTGCAAAACTCTGTGCTTTATATTTTATTCAAAATTAAGTATTTTTATGTGGGTCTAGAGAGAGAGTAATTGACGATTGATTACTTTTTAAATTGTAACTAGCATTTTTGTTTTGTTTCAGTGCCTTTAGATGTGCCTATTCAAAATTCAGTATTGTTGAGCCATTTCAAAGCTGTAGTGAAGGCATCAAAGATAGTCATACGCGACCTGGGTAGTGATGAAGAAATGGGTATGCACAGCATCACTAAATTTTTGTCATTCCTGATTGTTTTAAATGAGATTAACTTATTACAAAAGACTGTGATGATCTTTTTTTCATGTTTCTATTCACTGTCATTGCAATTAGATTTTCAAGATAGAGAGTTTTTCGAGGGAAATGTTATAAAGACACTAGTGGAAATGCATTGATTCAGTATAACAAATATTGCAAGATTTATTTTTCGAGATAGTGTATTTTAAGATAATAAAGCTGTATTTAATTTATTTCTACTGTATTGAAAATAAAAGTTTGGCACACAACTTACTTTCTGTGCATATAGTTTCAGTAGGGAAATTTGTCATTGGAAATGTCAAATTGGAAAAATTGACAAATGTCATTGGAAATGACAAAAAAAAATGACAAGTTCATGGCAGGGGGAATGTGTTTAGATTTAAAGGAATATTTTTTTTTCTTACAATTGTATTCAGTAACTTATTTGTAAACTGTTCTCCCACACAGATTCTGAATTGGGGATTTTGCTTCAATTGCTGGTTAGCAAGATTTCAGTGGATTCTAATGATTCTAGCAAAGACATTGTGGATGCTGTTTCATCTATATTGACTCTGGCAGCAGACATGGTTGAGCAAGAGCTGTGTTCTCCTTCTCTTTGCTTGGTAGTTTAATGTTTTATTAATATAGTATAGTATAACTACTTTCTCATTCTGTTTATTGTAATTTGTGTTTGTATTTTTATATTCTTAAAATAATGTAACACAAAAATGTAAAAGTTGTTTAGATCAGTTTTCTTCAACTTTTATACACTTTCTGACTAGAAAATGGGTGGAAAATTTTTGGGGACCAGTGGAAATAAGAAAAATATTTCACAGACCTACTGATGAATAAGACTGAAATAAAAACCAATGGGGATTTCTATCTATTCTATTCATTATTTATTAAATCTGTAGTCATGAATTCATAAATGTTAGAATTTTTAATTGGTGCAACTTCTATCGCAGTTTCTTCGATGGAAAGTGTCATATCTACGATAACTGCGCTCTTTCTGACGGTTGAAGAACTGCATTAAATCCTACTCTGTAGTTCTGTTGGTTTCTATTACTGGCATGGTCTTTATACAAATCTACAGTTTTAGGCCGATCGCGCCAGATTTTGCATATATTCCAAACAGGACTGGGAATGAACCGTAGGCTACTTTAAAAATTCGTCAGAGCTGGGCAAATGCCCGAAATGGACAAGAAACTGTCGGGCAACAATGGTTTTGGGGCCTCAACAATCACTTTCGGAACGTTTACTTTGGTTACCGTGGTTCCCTAACAATGGGTTTCAGACGTGTATATTTATGCCTTACAATGGTTTGTCACACCTTTAATTCTGCCATTATAACAGTTTATTCCTTTATAACGGTTTGTAACTTTCCCAATCCTCCCATTAAGTGAAGAAAACCCGGAAAGCGCCGGGAATTTCTGCTAGCCTATATACAGGGTGTCCTGTAAGTGCTAATGCGGCCTTTATCTCATCAACCGCCCATCGTAGAGGTATAGTTTCAATTTAAAAAATGCTTAAAAAGTGTTTGAATAATATTTGCCGCAGAAGCTGGACATATGATGTCACTAACAACCATGCGAGTGAGTAGAATTTTCTCGAGAGGGGTTTCAGATTTTTTTTCCTTCTAAAGGGAGGTTTTTAAGTTTTTCCTGCGAAATAACACTATAATCTTTGCGCAAGGAGGGGGAGGGGGTTAGAACCTCAACCCCCCCCCCCCCCCCCTTGCGTACGCCAATGCTAACAACAGAGAAACTCAGAATAATAAAAATGTTCAACGCCAGCTGATGAACTCAATGCTTGCCTCGAATCATCAGCACTCTGATACGAAGTTAAAATTTATCATTATCTACCAATATGCGAGTTCTGCAAAATGACTCAGCATTGCTATCATTTTCACATCAGTTGATCAAACTTGGCAATGGAAGAATTCCCGTAGACCGAAGCACTGAACTGATTACGTTCCCGAATGGATTTTGCCAGTTGCCACACAAAACTCAGTTCAAGAACTTGCAGACAAAGTCTTCCCAAACATCCAACAAAATCACTGAAACCATGAATGGCTTCGTGAGAGAGCGATTCTGCCACAGAAAAATGACAGTGTGAACAAGATCAACGAAAAAAATCCTAAAAATTATTCCGGGAGACTCCACATCTTACAAATTGGTTGACACTGTCACAGACTCAGCGCAGATAGTTCTGTATCCTGCAGAATTTCTGAACTCTTTGGATATTCCGGGTGTGCCACCACACAACTTGACTCTCAAAGTCGGAGCACCTATAATGCTTTTAAGAAATTTGGAGACACGGAGACTCTGCGTGAAGAAATTGCACAATTACGTCATTGAAGCAATGATTCTAATTGGATGCACCAATGGAGAAGACGTCTTCATTCCACGTATCCCAATTATCACTTAAGAAATGCCATTCACTTTCAAGTGATTACAGTTCCCGATTCGTTTAACTTTTGCCATGACAATCAACAAAGCGCAAGGCCAGTCGTTAGCAGTGGCACGTATCACCCTACTTGAATGTTTTTCACGCGGACAGCTTTTCGGCGCCTGTTCGCGTGATGGTTATCACAAAAATTTGTACATCTACACACCAGATGGAAAAACAAAAAATATTGTGCATCCACAAGCGATTGCCTGAAGTTTTTAATTAAAATATTTTTAAAAATAAAATTAAATTTTTCTTACTTGATGCAGAATTTTTTTTGATTAAGAAATAATTAGTAAGCTATGCATATATACATTTTTTACGGGGCAGGCAAAGTCGCCGGGTATCAGCTAGTATACATATATAACAGTTAGAAAGAGTTGAAAAGCATTCTTCTTGTTCCACAACAATATAGTAGCTGCTATGTATATGAAATTTTTTGTAGACTGGCAGAATATTCCCATGGACTGGCATTGGTCAGTGGACCGCTGGTTGAAGAACACTGGTTTAAATAATTCTCATATGTGCTGTGAAAAGATTGAATATACTTTTTTAACTTCTAAAAGATTTTTTTTATTAATTTTTTAGAAAACATTGGATAGTTTGTCTAAACTGCCACAGTGTATGTTAACTTCTCATTATTATCATTTGAGAAACCTGGATACAATACATGTGAGTCATCATTAAAATTTTAATATTTTTGCCTTGTTCAAATTTTTATATTGTGTATACGTCAAAAAATAAGATGTTCTGGTATGGTTAATTCAGTTATTTACATAAACATAGGTGTCAACTCAAAAGTAGTTGATTCTCGTAAATTCAGCTTTTAATCAATATTGTTCATGACAAACAATCTGTGCAGACTTGTTTGATACAGACTGAGAAACACAGATAATTATATACAGCTAATAGCTCTCAAATAATGAAAAGCCATTGAAATTTCACAGTGAAACTGCTTCTTAAAAAAACAAAGACCATATTTATTCCATCTTTAGTTAAAAACCTGTTAATCTATTTATTGGGCAGTAGAGGACTTTATCATTTACACAGACACTGATTTTTTACAAACTTGGTATAAATGATCTTAAATAATCTTTCAGCACATTGGTAAAATGCATTGATGCTCTGCTGGTGATTACTTTTATTAAAAACAAAGTGTTAGTTATTCTTAAAATCTACCATTTCATTAGCGACAACCCAACACTCCGATAACACAATAAATTGTTATGTTTGTGTTAATAGTTAAATCATTGAAACAGTATTTGTTTAAAATCTCAATTTGAGCATGCTACATAGATTCAATTGTAGGTTCAAGTTGGCCGTGAAAAAAGAAAGGTTGAAAAACACTAATATAGATGCACACGCTTACATAACACACCCATGTCATGAGCTGAATGTTAGTGCCAATCATCAGAATTACTGTCACGTGAGCCAGATTAACTCATGTTTACCTATAAACCTTTTATCAGCTGTACCTCCTGTTCTATTTCTGAATTTTTTTAAACCATTTCATATAAATTGAAAGATTCAGCTGATAGAAAATGCATTGCAAAAAAGAGCCTTATGTTTGTATAATGCAACTTCTTTCAGCGCAAGACTCTTAGCATCAAACTGATCTGTCTGGAGATTCTACGAGATAGTATTTTCCACCTGCACATAAATATGAGTTACAGAAATGAGCTAACCAAATCACAAATAGATGGGGCGCCTACAAATTTGATTCAGTTGTGTCAACAGCAGCTTTGTTAGTTGTGTACATAGTGTAAAATAAAAAGATCTTCGATATCTGATCTTGTAAATTCTCATCAAATTTTAAAGCTGTTCATCTTATCTTTCAATCACTTTTTTTGATAGTGCTCTTTGGTATTTTAACCCTTTATATCTGACATTGTGAAAAATAGAATAAGAAGAAAATTATAATAAATTAAAATAAAGATATTATATATATCTATATATATATATTTATTTATATACATATATATATATGATGATAATCAAATAATTTACATTATAAATATTTATAGGTTATTTCAGTTCTAGTTGAAAACAAAAAAAAATGTTTTTGAAATGATTAGTTAGTTCAATACAAATTATCTAACCTGGTATTTCAAAGTACTGTCAGAATATAAAGGGTTAAAAAATGTCTTCAAATTTTTGGCAGTACCTGGATTGAATTAAACGATTTTCCGTAGAAACCTATGGGAAAATATCACATTTTGGTTTATCAAGATTTTGACTAATGAATGGGGTTCGGGAACAAATTTATAATCATTAGTTGAGAACTGTATATGAAATTTCTTGTGTTAAAGAAGACGTAATGTGACAGCAAATACATTTAGCTATGCTTATTAAAGTTTTGCCTTTTCAAATGTGATTAATATAAATATTTGGTGTTTGAATCTGTCTTGGCTATAATTTCTTTTATTTTCCCTAGCAGAATAATTTGTCCGTATCACTGATGACTCTACTTTTAAAGCCATATGTTTTGTCTGTAGGGAAGACAGACTTTCTGTAAGTTGAATTTTTTTATTATATCATTACATATTTCAGTGTTAGAAATGTAAAAGGACCTTCTTATGAAAACATGAATTCCTCTCAGGGTGTAGACAAGTTTCTCAAACGTTTTTATTTTCCCGCACTATGAACACATTAACCGTTTCTGTGTTGTCCTACATCTGACCTTACAGTTTAGCATAGCTGCCGAGTCTCCCGAATTTCAGCTTCATCTCTCGACCTCCTGAAAAGTTCTTAAATCTCCCGAATTTTTACGAAAATCACAAAAAATCCCTAATTATTTCTACTTTATTTAAAAAGAATCCCCTCTTCTGAAAACAATCCCTAAAAAATTTCTGGGCAAAAAGTCTTTTGCCTCTGTTTCTTTTTCCACTTTCGAAATTACGTCACACGTTGTAAATGAGAATATAGTGGGAAATTCTTTTTTTTTAAAAAGTTTTACGAACCCTCTGATGGTAACAAGAAAAGTTGTTTGACTTATCGTACAGGGAAATAGCTTAGTAGCCAATAATCCTGGATGATAATTGAAGATTATAGTGGTGTGCATGTGGTTAAAACTTCCCCTTTTGTTGAAGTTAGGTACATGGGATTGCAAAACATGAATACTGATAAGCAAAAAATATTTAATCAATTTTAAAGATACTTATTCCGATGAATTTCCTTTCATCAAACGTTCCAGAAAAAAGCCAACTTTTTCTTTTTGTACAAGTTGTATTAAGGACATAAACATCGATCATGGTGGAAAGACTGACAACATCATCCATGTGAAATCAGAAAAACATCAAGCGTCACAAAAAGTCAGTGTTCTTTAAAAATTGACGCTTTTTTTCCTTCATCTTCCAGATTTTTGGTTCATTCACACAGAATGTTTGTTTTTTAGATCACCATTAAAGTTTTAGCATCCAATTTCACTTGTTTTTGCGTAGGGATTTTATTCCCAAGGGTTTAACTTCCATGTGTGTAAAATCCCTATTTTATTTGAGTTGGGATTTTATTAAAAATTGACGCTTCAAAAATTGATGCTTTTTTTCCTTCATCTTCCAGATTTTGGGTTCATTCACGCAGAATGTTTGTTCACATCATTTCTGATTGAACACAATTTTTTTTTAGATCACCATTAAAGTTTCGCATCCAATTTCACTTGTTTTTGCATAGGGATTTTATTCCTTACTTTTTAATTTTTGTTTGGAAAATCCCTTTTGTATTTCTCAGGGAGTGGTTTTAGTATAACATACGGGTCTGCACGAAAATCTCTCTAATTTTCATTTTCAAAAGTTGGCAGCTACGAGTAAAGTTGAAGTTGTTTTTCAAAGAAGGAATACCAATAAAACTGTTGTGAAATGTCAATTTACATTATCTCACAAGTTGATTACAAAACTGTGTACTTGAAGTCTTTTATAATCCTAATTTTAATAAACTGAAGAGAAAGTGTGTTTTGATCTTCCTGTTAGATGACTTTCAGTTAAATTTCATCTATGAGGCATAAATATAGAATATAAATCATCCTCGAACAGAAGTCTTCAGCATTACTGAGGTTGATTGAAAGCTTATGCTACACATTCAGCTGTGATTTAACAGTTAAAATAGCAATTGACATATTTGTGATATTGTGAAACAGTGGTTTCCAAATGAAGTGTTCATGATCTTGGGGCGTGATTTTCAGAATGGGTCCAAGGTAACTAAAACTGCGCTGAGCGAACCATCTATAAATAAAGGAACAATTCAAGATACAATTAAAAAACTGAATTTATTGAAATATGAGTGGGCAACGACTGACGAGCCACATATTGTCAGTTTGGTCGCTATGATGATGCTGAGTTTCATGTGCAGACATCCAAGGCAACGACCGCTCACCAATGGTACACTGCTGCCATCTAGTGGCTTTAGCAACAAGTGATTCCAAAGAGGTCCCTAATATGTGATACAGAACAAAGTATAAATTCAATTGAAATTTAGGGAGTATCTGTGTGCAATCTGTGTGTGCCAAACCAGGAGCTTTCCCAGTTGAAATTTGGGTCTGTTTCTAGACCCTTCACAACATTATGGATCTGAAAATTGACCCTTAGCAAAATACAAATTAAGGAAACCATAAATTTGGCATTTAATTTCTTTCATGATAAATTAACTGGATTGCTTCACTTTCCACAAAATTAATGACCTTTTCACAAAAATAAGACCCTACAAAAATGTCTGGGCAGACCCTTGCAAATCTAGAAGGTTGTTGGTTTCCCCAATATTTGACCTGGAAATCTTCCAGTATGTGCTAATTAAAAAGCCCTGCTATAAAAGTATTTTCTTCCCCCATCCCTCATCCAAGGAAATTAACCCTCTTTTTGAATCAGGTGATACAGAACAAAGTTTGATCACAAACAATCTTTTTGTGATCAGGTCATTTTTTTAATGGAAAATTACTGTATATATACATAATGTGTGTAGTTAATTTTTTTCCCAAACAAGTGTAGTTATAAAATTAGAAGGGGGATAGGGCATCAATATTGAAATCTGACACTATGATGCATGATAAGATATTATTGATGAGCAATGGATAAGTTGTATTCTCTGGGAAACTGTTAAATTCTCAAAACATGTGGCAGAGAATATAAAGGCTAATATAACTGGTTGTTCAATTGAATGAAAGTTATGGCAAGTTATTATATTTAATTATTAATTCATTGAATTTTTAGTCATTAATATTTTTTAATCAATTTATGTAACTTTTTGTAATTTTTTCAGTTATTTGGATGCTTTCAAGCGTTTGGCTGGTGCTAGCATATCTGGTACTCTGTCACCATTGATGTATGCCCAAAACTTTCTTGGCATGATCGATGCTAAGCACATTAAATGTGTTGGAGATAAGCTACATATGTGGTCATCAATTGCTTCATCTCTTGTGGATGCTATAAAAAAGGTTGGTCTTATTCGTGTTATACAGAGGACTTACACCTTTCAGATATTGTGGGCCAAATCAAAACTTTCATGAAGCCTACAGGCCATTAAGTTATACTGTGGTATTTAATTGTAAGCTGTACAGATTCATAAGAATTTAAGATAATTTAGAGTGGAATGGGCCCTAAATTAGTGAACAATTTTCTCTGAAATTCTTCTGAGAAAATTGTTCTGATTTATTCTTTTTAGTGTAAAAGTATTTCTTGCAATAAATATAAATTTTCAATAATTCTGAGATTATTTCTCTCACCAGTTCTGGATTTTTCTTTCTTCTGTCGCATAATTCTAAAATCAATTGTGAAATGTTAAAATTTGTTGTTATAAAATTTTTCTCTCACAAACTCTGAAATTGTTTATAAAATTAATTATGAAATTATTTTTTTCAAGAATTTTATAAATTCTAAAAGTAATAAGGAAACCATTTCTAAAAGTTATTATAAAATAGTTTGTAAAAGTTGTCAGGAAATAATTTTTAAACATAATCATGAAATCATTTTTAGAAGTAATTATGAAACGGTTTCTCCCATTAAGTCTGAATCTATTTCTAAAAGCAAGTCAGAAATTACTACTTTCAATAATTCTAAAAGTTTTCCTTAAAATTAATTATAAAATCATTTCAATCAATGAGTCTGAAATTATTTCTTTCCATAATTATAGCTGAATACTTTAAGAATAGTTCTGAAAATATTTCTTTTAGAAATTATATTATGATATTAATTGGAAATACTACTACTAAAACACACATGCCATGCGTTGAAGACCCCTCCTTCCCTCCCGATACAATGTATGACGCAGTTCATATATAAAGAAAAGAAAGGTGCTGTGTATTTAGGCCTCATATTAAGGCAAGTTTTTTTTTCATTTAAAAATTTGTTTGTATACTGGAAGGGGGAATTGGCTTATACATGGATCAGTTTTTGAGGAGAAAAACCACTTCAAGACCACTGTTTTGATAGTCATGACGTGGGGGACCTTAGACTTGAGTATATATAGCATATGAATATTTTAGAATTTCTGGGAAAAATATAAATTTTTTGTAGAGAAAGGGTAAGAAACGAATTAATCAAGTTGTTTTTTATAGTTAAAACTGAAGCTATATGCGTGAATATCTACTGTAATATTCCATTGAATTACCCTGATACTGTCTTGTGGTTGATTGATATATGAAATAAGACATTGGGTTTTATGTGTAACTTTTTAGGGATGTGCTGGAAACCTAACCTTGAATAATAAACATTTATCGGTTTTTTCCTGACTATAGTTGTTTTTATAGTTTTTATCTAAATTCTTGATAACATTTGAAAGCTGTTCAGGGAAAAAACTTCTCATCAGCACATGACAAGTCAGAAAAGCAAGGGATATAATAATTGTAAAAAATGGAATATTTTTCATCATTAAAATGTATCATGGTAGAAGTGGTTCTTTGTATAAAGATTTCACATTGGAAATGGAAATAAATTACATTTTTTTTTATTAATCAAAATTTTTTTACAGCTTGAAAAATTTTGCATATCATTGCTTTCAAAATTAAAACCATATTCAATAAATATATTCTTTTAGTTTGGTGATGCACTTGTTCCACCATCATTTTCATTCATTTTCAGACACAAGAGGTTAATCAAGGAGATAGTTTAGAAAATGATTTCACATGTATGTATGCAGCTTTGATTTACCCTGTAATGCATTTCATGCCACCGAAAGTTCCACAGGTAAATGAATGGTTTGGTTAATAAATTCTTTAGTACATTGCTTTACGATTTTTTCTCAAACTATAAGATCTGTAGATAAGGAATTTTATCATTTCTCAAGTGATGTACGAATTGATATCGATTGATGTACGAATTGATATCGATTGATGTACGAATTAATGTAAAAGTTTTATTAATTTTTTCATGCTGTAATTGATTATCTGCACAGAAACATATACATAATTTTTCTACTAAATTTGATCAACATTTTCTCTAGTTGGTCTTCAGATCTTCAATGAAGTTGTGGATACAACTTTACAAATTATTCATCCGTTTTTCATCTCTGATTCCCTCTGTTGAAGAAAACTCAGTATGTGAAGATTTTTGCCAAAAACTAAAAGCTGCGGTCAAAGAGGAAAATTTAATGGTTGGTCTTGTACACATTTTTATTTAATATAGTCTTTCATAAATTCATATTTTATAAAAAGTATAGCAGCATATTTTATAAAAGTATTTTATAAATAGTATAAAAATATATATATATAATATTTGAAATTTTCAGTTATCAACAAACCTAAAGCATGTATCTAATGGTTTTGGTTAACGAAGAGTGTTGACGAAATGTTCATTCAGTCAAATCCCATTATAACGAACTCCAAGAGACCGGAGAAATAACTTCGTTAAAACAAAATTCAATTATAAAGGAATTCCAGGTTTGAATTTTCCTATGTAAACTTATCTGGGGATTAGAAAAATGTTCATTAAAACAAGATTTTCGCTGTAGTGGTATTTGACTATACTAGAGATGAAAAAAGACTAAATTTGTCGTTGCTTTTTCTTATATCATACACATCTGTAAGATGCATACAAAATACATAAAACAAAATCCTAAAAACTGTGTTTTATGTTTGCCTAACACATTTAATGTAAGTTAGTAGTAAAAAAAATCAATCTATCTTTTTAAATATTAAAAAAGTAGGGAAAAATGTCATTTTGCCGTATACAGAATAAAACAGTCTATAAAGTGTTGTGATGATACCCATTGGGTAACCAAAATGCATCAGGTTGTAATATTCTGTTTGTTTGTTTGTGTTGTTGTTGTTTTGTGTGTTTTTTTGAATATTAGATAAAATACTCATTGTCATCTTCAAGATTTGTGTGTATTGAGAATGAATAAATATTTGCTTTTTCAGTGTATTCAAAATTTATGTAATCTGCTTTTTCCTCCCGTTCATCACATATATATATACAGTTGGGCTTGCTTAAAAATTAACACAAATATTACAAATTTTCTTACATAACAAAGTTCCCCCTTCCCCAATCTTGCAAATTTTTTAATGCTTATCTTTGCTATTCTTAGTGCATTATGTCGCGTAGTTTTTATTAGATATTCGTTACAGAGCAATTACAAACACGGTCACAATCCAACAAGAACACAAGAACATATATGAACATTCCATGAAAAATAAACAATAAAAAAAAAGACAAGAATAAAATATATCTTGTTAATGGCTAGTCTTGCAGTCGAGTTAAAAATGATACTTGAATATCTGTCCTATTTTGAGTCTTGCCACATATCTCCCCTCTTCAAATGTTCAGCGTCTCGCTGTAACTGCTTAGAACGACTCCTCGTCAGAGGTCCAGGAAGATTATGAATACTTGCTGAAAGTCGGTTTGCATTCGCTTGTGTACGGCTCTGCTTCTCTGGATGTGGATCTTCTTGTTGCTCTTTTGGGTCATGATACGGCTTCATCCGTAAAACATGAACAATATCCTTCAGTTGCCGCTTTCGGGACTTTTCCTCACAAGGTTCTACTTCATATGTGACTTGTGATAGTTTTTTCACTACACGATAGGGTCCAAAGTAACGTCTAAGAAGCTTTTCTGATAAACCGAGTTTTCGGACCGGTGTAAAAATCCACACGAGATCACCTTTTTTGTATTGAACATCGCGATGAGCTTCGTCGTAACGGCTTTTATCTTTCGCCTGAGCTCTCGAGATATGCAATCTTGCAAGTTCTCGAGCTTCCTCTGCATTCTTTATTAATTTGGCCACATAGTCACTGGGAGTATGATCGGGATCATCCGGTAGTATGGCATCCAGTGGTGTCTCTACATCACGTCCATGAACGAGGAAGAATGGACTAAAGCCCGTCGTTTCCTGTTTTGCCGAGTTATAAGCATATGTGACGTATGGTAGTATGCAATCCCAATCTTTTTGTTCTGTGTCGACATACATAGATAACATATCTGCCAAAGTCTTGTTGAACCTTTCTGTTAGGCCATTGGTTTGCGGATGATATGCCGTAGTTAGTAGATGCGAAGTCTTACACAACTCATTTATTTCCCTTACAAGATTTGACAAAAATGATCGACCTCTGTCACTAATTATTTCTCTTGGTGATCCATGCTTTAGAATAACATCTTCAACTAGAAATTTTGCGATTTCCATTGCATCACCGCTTGGCAGAGCTTTCGTGATGGTGAATCGGGTGAGATAATCTGTACATACAATTATCCATCGGTTCCCTTGAGTTGTCAGCGGGAATCGTCCGAGCAGATCTATCCCTATTTTTCGGAATGGGGCATCAGCAGGTTTAATCGGTTGAAGATATCCTGGAGGTCGTTGTGATGGTGATTTTCTTCTTTGACATTCCTTGCAATGAGACACATAACGTCGTACAGTTCTATAAATTCCAGGCCAGTAGAACTTTCTACGTACTTTATCATAAGTCTTTGCCAAACCTAAATGGCCAGCTGTGGGTGCGTCATGAAGGATTTTCAGCACTTCCATTCGAAGATGTTTTGGCATGACCAAGAGCCATGGTTTTCCCAAAGGATCGTAGTTCTTCTTATACAAAATCCCATCTAGTATCTGGAAATTTCGGTAACTACCAATTTCTTCAAGCTTCTTTCGGATAACTTGTAACTGACAGTCCTTTAATTGTTCGTTTTTAAAATTTGAAATGGCATTGAGAAATGGGATGTCGTCAGCTATTTCTTCTTCTTTAGCTTCAAGTACTGGGTGCCTAGAAAGACAGTCAGCATCGCTGTGTTTCTTCCCACTTTTGAAAACAACCGTTACGTCATACTCTTGCAGACGTAATGCCCATCTCGCTAGTCGTCCAGAAGGATCCTTTAGATTGGCGAGCCAGCATAAAGAGTGGTGATCGGTTACGACTGTGAAAGGGCGTCCGAACAGGTATGGCCGAAACTTGTTTATGGCCCATACAACGGCCAAGCATTCCTTCTCGGTTGTTGAATAATTCTTTTCTGCTGTTGAAAGTGACCGAGAAGCGTATGCGATCGGCTTTTCATTTCTATCTTGAATCTGGACAAGAACTGCACCTACGCCATATCCACTTGCGTCCGTATGTATATGGGTTTCTGCTTCGGGCTTGTAGTAGCCAAGGACTGGGTGTTTCGTGAGACATGATTTCAATTGATCGAATGATGATTGTTGCTCCTCTTTCCAAATGAATTTTGCATTTTTCTTCAACAACCAATGCAATGGTGCAGCTATGACACAGAAATCCTTAATAAAGCGTCTGTAGTAGGAACAAATTCCTAAAAATCCCCTCACGTCGGAAATGTTTTTCGGGATTGGAAATCTTTCGATGGCTTCTATCTTGGCTGGATCTGGATGAATTCCATCTTTATCCACTAGGTGACCCAGAATCTTGAGTTTCTTCTGTCCGAAACAGCATTTCTTATGGTTTAAAGTTAATCCAGCTCTTTTTATACATTTCATTACCAGTCTCAAACGTGAAAGATGTTCTTCAAAAGTTGATCCGTAAACTATTACGTCATCCAGATAACATAAGCAAATATGCCATTTCAGTCCTTTGAGTAAACTGTCCATCATTCTCTCGAATGTAGCGGGTGCGTTGCAGAGCCCAAAAGGCATGACTTTAAACTGGTAAAGACCATCGGGAGTAATAAATGCTGTTTTTTCCTTATCTTGCTCGTCTACTTGTATTTGCCAGTAGCCAGATTTTAGGTCCATAGAAGAATAGATTCCTGCCTCTGCGAAACTGTCTAATGCATCATCAATTCGCGGAAGAGGATATACATCCTTTTTGGTCATCTTATTCAGGCGACGGTAATCTACGCAAAAGCGCCATGTTCCATCTTTTTTCTTCACTAACACTACTGGGGAAGACCAAGGACTCTCAGATGGTTCAATTATGTCCAGTTTTAGCATTTTATCGACTTCGTTTTGTATTATACGTCTTTCTGCTAGTGAAACTCTGTAAGGCTTCTGTTTTACGGGAAGAGCATTACCAGTGTTTATCTTGTGTTTCACACTTTTGGAAATCTTCACCGATTGGGTTTCAAAATCAAAAATGTCAATGAACTCTTTCAATAATTCTAAAATTTTTGCTCGTTCTCCGTCGTCAAGATGAGAATCCACGAATTGCTCTAGTTTCTCTAATTTTCCTTGCATGTCTGTTACGACTTTATACTTATGCTTTTCTTCGTCTTCTGATCCAGTATCACAAGATAGAGAACACAATTGACAGTCGTCCAGCTCTGTGAGTTCAACTAAAGATCTTCCCTGGGGTATGAGTTGAGACTGTGATGAAATGTTTGATACCCATACGTCCCCTCGACCATCTTCAAGCACGATGACAGATGCTGGCACACTCAGTTCTTTCTCTAGTTGAATTTCTTTTCTGCCAGTAACCATAACATTTCCACAGATTTCTTGACATTTGCTCACCACGGAAATTTTCCGGACAGAATTTCCAGGAATCATATGGTCTTCGGCAGCGTACAGATTAATCGCCTTTCCAGATTCAGGATTGTAGTAAGAAGCTTCACCAATTTGGATCTCACCCATGCCACAATCAATTATTGCATCTGTGGCTTTAAAGAAGTCCCAACCCAATATAAGATTATGGCTACACTGCGGGAATACCAAGAATTCGAATGGTTGTACATTTCCGTTAAAGTCCACTCTTAATACACATCGTCCAAGAGCTTCCACTAGCTTTCCACTGGCAGTACGAAGGATATTACCACGTTCAGCGAATAACGGTGTTTTCAACTTGCGACGTAAATGTTCTGTAACGACGGAATAGTCAGCACCTGAATCGACCAAAGCTTTCACATTATGTCCGTTTATCACGACAAATACAGAATTTTCCATCAGTCTAGCCGCTGTATGCACTGGAGGATTTCCTTCAATTGCGGCCTCACCCCCGTAACAGGTCGCACAGCCTAGTTTTCCTCAGCGGATCGACCGGGCGAACGGCTTGGACGGCGACCTGGGGAGCGCGACTGTCGGCGAACTGCATTGCGTCTGGGGTATGGGGAGCTGCTTCTATAACGTCTGTCGTCGTCTCCACTCTCATGTCCATATTCGGCTACAAAATTAGAACCCAGTGTTTGAAACTGATTTGGTTCCATCCTTGATCGTCCAGAGTTGTAATTCAGTTGTTGATTTGACTCCCTCCTGGCCCTTATATCTGTGAGGTCACGTCTTCGATCGCGGCAATATCTGATCACGTGTCCAGCTCGACCACAATGGAAACAGACCGGTACATTTTCAGGTGTACGCCAAAGATCGGTTTTCCTCTCTACGATTGGAGTTGCCGGTTGTTGTGGACGTCTCGGTCTGGTTTTCCAGGAATTCCTCTTACCTCTTTCTACGGGCATCAAGGATTCGGTGTCGTCTCGGGTGAGAGGGGCTAGCGTGTCCTGGATCATGTTTTGTACCTCTTTCCGGATCATATCCTCCCGACATTCAGTTTCGTCGTCTCGTGCAAGCGAAGCTATCTGAGGAATCACTCGTTGAATTTCTTCTTTGACAATGCGTCGGATCAATGTTGACAAACTCTCTGTGGTCGTCGAAGATACAGCCGTCACGTTTGGTAGCCTTTCATACTGTGGCTTGATTACACGACGTCTCCTCATTGTCTCGATCTGTCGACAAATAGATATGAACTGGTCTACTGTAGCTGCTTCTTTGTTTATCAGTACTTGGTAGAAATCCTCTGCGATCCCTTTCAGGAGATGGGAAATTTTCTGGTCATCTGTCATGGATGGATCAACTTGGCGGCATAATGAGAGAACATCTTGAATATAGGACTCAAACTTCTCACACGGACGCTGCGCCCTGGTTCTCAACAGGTCTTCCGATCGTCGCTTGATGTCCTCGGGCTGTCCGAATGTCTCTTTGAAGTCTCGCTGAAAAATTGTCCAGCTTGTAATGAGATCTTCATTGTTCTCAAACCATTGCCTAGCAGTATCAGTCAAGTAAAACACAACATTAGCTAAGCGAATCGAGTCATCCCAACGATTGTAATTGGAGATCCTTTCATAATCTTTCAGCCACTTTTCGGGGTTTTGACCATCAGTACCGGAGAATATGCAGTGGTCGCGAGGCACTTGGTACATGGGATAAGCTGGGGCATATGCATTGGGAGCAGGTTGAATAGATGGAGCTAACGACTCACCTTCCGGATTCTTGGACATAGCCATCGGGCACCGACGTCTTCTAAAAGAGTCAAGCAGTGATACGGGCTCAGAACCTAGCCCTTGCAGTCTACGGCTTCTTCTGATTGAGTTTTCCGTAATTTTGGATTACCCGGCGCCTCCACCAAATATGTCGCGTAGTTTTTATTAGATATTCGTTACAGAGCAATTACAAACACGGTCACAATCCAACAAGAACACAAGAACATATATGAACATTCCATGAAAAATAAACAATAAAAAAAAAGACAAGAATAAAATATATCTTGTTAATGGCTAGTCTTGCAGTCGAGTTAAAAATGATACTTGAATATCTGTCCTATTTTGAGTCTTGCCACAATATAATGAACACAGATTTCAGCAAAGTCTATCTATAACAAATTTTCAAACATGAATTTTTTTTATAATCTTATTTATATCTTCTTATCTGTAAATTTATCTTTCTACAATGTATAGGCACAACTAATATAATGCCCCTTTATTTCTCAGAAAGTCATTCTAGTAGGGTGTTTTGAGAACTGTGAAATCCTCTTTTGCTTCACTTTTCTCTGTTGAATCCTATTTTGTTAGCAGAAAACCTTATCAGGCAGAAAAGATTGGGGTTATATATTCCCAAGACTCTAGCCTCCAAAAAAACATGTAATGCATATTTACCAATCTTTGGTTAGATTCAAACGTTGGTTGTGGTGATTTTATCATGTGCAAGTTAATTTTTGTGAGTTATCAAGGCAGTTGGAGATGCCTTGAAGTTTGCTATCCGTGGCATTGAAGAGCAAAGACAAATTGAAGAAAAAAATTTTCGGGTGCTAAACTGAAAACTACAACGAGAGAAATTCATATAAGAAACTTTCTAAATGGTTCAAAAATTTAAAAAAAATGTGCACAAACTGGGCTGTTGATAAATGAAAAAGTTTAAAGTTTAATGAAACACAAAATGTTTAATGTCCACAACCATATTGTGAAGATAGAATAGCAAATATTTCAGTTTATTTATTTAATTATGTAAGATTTGATAACCTTTTTTTTCATTAGTTTGATCATTTAAGAATGCTTAAACTATTGAAAAATGCCTATCATGCATTTAAATTATGTTTTCTTTTGCACAACCTGTGGTGCTTATATTAAAAAGTTTGCTTATATATAACAAACTGTTTTGCTGTTTTTTCTGACTTTGTTAAACAGTGAGTCCAACTAACCCCACCAGCGCCACAGTGGTGGTCGGCTGAAGTTAGTTTTCTGTGGTTTCCAACTTCAAGGTGTGAATGCGAGCCGATCTCCCTGTTAAAAAGTCTTGCCACATAGAGCAACAGGCCCCTACAATGGTACAAATATTCAATCATTACACTTCACTCACGATTTGAAGTATAGATGGCAGCACTGAAATATCAAGCACAACACTAGCTACACGCTCAGACTGTTAGGTGCACTCACTTTGTCCCAGCCTCTGCCACGAAGCTGGGCTGGAAGAGATCTCGGCAACTGGATAAGTCCGGTGACAGAGTCCCTGGCATTCATTCAGGGGGTCCAACTGTATATACAGTATTTATGAATTTACGAATGACATATAATCATTGTCATTTTTCTCTCAGGAAGAAGATAACTTTGAATCTCTTTGTCAAATGTTACAAACTATTATAGAGAGCACCAACTTCAAAGTTCAAGACGCATCTATTCAGAAAAATGGAAGTATGTTATTTTTCAGTGTTTCAATGCATATAATTATACTACTTATCATTGTGAAAATATAAATATATTGGGGTTTTTTTTTTACTCTGTCCGATGAAAGAGGGTTCCGCAATAATTTATTCACCCTATTCTGTCAAGGTGTCATTGTTTTCTCTGTCTCCACACTTGAAATGTATGTTGAGCATTGTAGTTTTTTTATTTTTCATGATAAAAATATTGGCTAAAATTCATAAACACTTTGAACTGAATGAAACTAAAGATTTTTTTGTTTCTGTGTATTAATTCTGGCAAAAACATTGTCTTAAATATTTCAGTAAATTATAAATAGAAGTAATAATTATAATGGTGTGTAATATATATAATTATAATATCTTGAGTGTGTTTCATCTATCTTTGAGCACCTTTAAGTTAATTTTTAACGTGGAAATAAGTTCAATTATTTTAATTGATTATAAATATACAGGTTGGTATGGAAAAGTGTGTTAAATACAGGTAAACTTTTACCCGCATTTAATTCTGTTTTTCCCCAACTTTCCTCCATTTTTTGAATTTGTATTGCACTTAGAAACAATTTTTTTTTTTTTTTTTGGCATCAGGAGAGACAAGGTAACGACTTTGTAGTTAGGTTCTTGAGCACAGGGTGCCTGTATAGAAAGTTAAGTTCGCACTGATTTACAGCAGTGATGCTGCTGAAGGTATTGTCCTAAGGGATTGGAAGCTTGCTAATGTGGTTCTGATTTTTAAGAGGTGGAAATGCTTTAGTTAAAATAATAATTTATTCAAAGAAGTATAACATTATGTGGAACATTAAAAACCATTAAAAGTTAAGACGTTCTTCACGAGCACACAGCGCCTTGGTATTGAGCTGAAAGCAGAACTGAAGTGTGTTGTACAGAGGAAGATCTTCCTTTATATAGGTGGCTCGCAATAACAATATATTTGTGACATCATCCTGGCGGATCGACGTCGCCAGCATTCAATTTGCATATCAGATCCCAACACTACATGATGTCTAATCACTTCTCGATTCAGTAGTAGCGTTGTAGGAAATCAGACCCGTTTCTTTGGCAATCGTTGCTGGAACAGTAGAACTTGAAAGTTCTTGAAGAAAAAACAATAGGAGCCTCCTTTCTGTCTGGATTTGATAACTCAGTACAGTGCCCACCCCAAACGGGATGCATCACAATTGAGTATGAGGGGTGGAGAGTCATCAAAAGACACCAAAATACTAGAAGAAGGGATTAACACTAGAACTGCAGCATTTTCAGTATACCTAGAAGTGCAGACTGGGTCAAATTTACCCAAACTGTAAAGAAACAGTGTTCCATAATGAAATAGGAATTTATTTTCAGTTCCTGGGGTTTTCCCCTATTCTTATTCAACATTGTTTAACTGTGTATTCAATAACAGAAAAATATGTTTGTTTATGAATATGAAATAGGCTTGGCCATGGTAGACTCCTCATCCACAGGCAGTTGCAAATACGCCTGTGTGAAAGCAATTTTAGCCTAAAATCCGCCTCTATTTAAGTTTGACAACAAACTATCTATTGAAGAAATTGGATACGGAAAAGCAGCTATAGCTTTATTAAGCATAATTTTTTAGTCTCTGCGCAAACTAACCTGGTTCGGCTGTTTCAAAACAATAGGGTACAATAGGGGTCTCCTACCTGGCATTATCGACTTGCTCGATAATACCAGGATGGGCCCATGAGGGCCAATGGAACGTTTCTAGCCTTACAGCATATGGGAGGAAAATTAGGATCGATAGCTAGACTAACTGTAGGCCGTGTATAAGTTCCTCAAAAACTTGCGAAAACTCAGCAACAATGCCCTATAGAGGATCGGAAACAGAATTTATGCCGCTGAAACCAATACCAAGAAGAGGGAACCATGAACAACCCAATATA
This sequence comes from Pholcus phalangioides, assembly GCF_987345545.1. Taxonomy (NCBI): domain Eukaryota; kingdom Metazoa; phylum Arthropoda; class Arachnida; order Araneae; family Pholcidae; genus Pholcus; species Pholcus phalangioides. The sequence continues at coordinate 5,597,762 of NW_028301620.1, read as the reverse complement.
TCGGAACAGCAGACATTGGCAATCAAAAGTTCCAACATCAAATCACAGTTTTTAAACTGAACCTGCACCTTGCCACAAGTTTTATTGAATTTTTTTGAAAATCTGTCGAATTCACGGAAGTGTGAGATATTTTGGGTCTGTTGGAGTCAAACGTGGACCAAAAAATATCGAACGAAATTATGGAATAATACAATCTGAAACCCTGTTCCATCAATAATTTTTTCCATCCAATTTTGCACAAATATTTTGTTTGAGAGAATTAATTTGAATTACGGTATTTAAGGAATAATCATCATTATTCAGAGGAACTATTCAACATCAATTTTTTTTCAAACTTCTTTTTTGAAATTTACGAGAACTCGATTTTTTATGACATGCCTGTTTAATTTGACCTTTGACCCCACACAATGTACAAATTAAGTTTTTGATGTGGCAAATGGCTTGATCGTGCATTTCGATGCAACCAAAACAACCCCTGTTTGAGTTTTAAAATTTGCCCTTTTTTCCCTGCATTTCCACCTTATCCACAATATTGTAATGAAACTTTATCCTTCGAAATTGCAAAGTGCAGCTATTAAGTTTTTGAAATATTAGAGAAATACTGTTTTATTTAAGTTCATATTGTGCATCTTTTTTTTCTCTTCTCAATTCTTTGTCTACAACTAGATTCTTGTTAACATGATTTTCATTTTTTTCCCTTTAATATTTGCAGGCAAATTGATGAAAGGAGCTTTGCTTCGAAATAGAGGGAAGCCTTTAGGAAACCTAACGTCATTAGTGACCATTACAGCAAATTATATGACAGTTTTTGTCAAGAAGTTCTCTCAAGAATTTGATGATGTAGAAAAGGAGGCCAAAGAAGTAATTACTTCCATAATAATTAGCATACTATAAATAACAATAAAACAGTGAATACGTGTTAATGTGTTCATATAAACAAACTGAATTGTCAAAAAAAAAACCCCTGTGTATTTTGTTTGCAAAAATTATTTTTAAGCTAACGGCTAGCATAGCAAACCTGATATTGTGAAATTTATTTATTTATACAATATTGGTTAGCGGAGACCTATACAAGGGAATGCAGAGGTGAAGTTAGACAGAGACGATTGATGTTGCAAAAAAATCGGATACTGTTGTACAATCAATAATGTTTGGCGGGAGCTTGTTCCAGTCGATTATTGTACGAGGAAAGAAACTAAATTTGAAATAATCTGTGAATCAAGCTTTAAGACGTGCTATTTAGTCCAGTGGATAAAATATCTGACTCTCATTCGTGGATGAATGATGAACAATTTGAACAAGAATAGCTATCTCATCCAATGACCATTTAAGAAATTCAGCTAATATGAGATTCTGTTATTCTAAAGTAATTTCATCAACTTAGAGAAATGATGTTGTATGACATATATATACTTTTCTCCTTATTAATTATATAAAGTTAACATCATTAATAGCCATTAGATATGGCTTTAGTTACATAGTTAAGGTAACATTGTGTATTAAATTACAAATGAATATCTATGTTAGTAATTTTCTTTGTGTGACTCATTTCATCCCAAAACACATTCACACTAAACACTCAGCACACTCAAATATGATTTGTTCAGTGTTGGATTGAGTTTTCTTCCTTTTTCATTATTTCACCAAGATGCTATAGTGATCATCTTTTGGGCTGCCACAGTACCAGAAAATACAGTGTAGAAACCTTTCCTCTCTTTTACGATTTCATGTTTATTAAGTTTGACTGTAGTGTATCTCATGTTATTGTTTATTTCATCTCTTTTTTTTTTCAGAATTTGAAAACCAAATCTGCAAAGTTAGCCAAATATGCAGTTTGCTTAGATCTTGCAAAGTCAATTACTTCAAGTTTATCTAATTCCATCCTGATTCCTCAGCTGTTTCTGCTCTATACTGATCCAATCTCAAAAATAATTACCCTATCAAGTGAAAAGAAACTTGGTGCTCAATTTAATTTGAAAGTAAGTTTTTACTGTTACATTTTACAATTAAGTTTTAAAATGTTCAGTTATGTGGTAATTTCAATTCTAACAAATATACAAGGTGATTACTTAATTCTCCTTGCTACATTTCACTGATAAACCGAGTGAAATTGTCCAAATAATAGGGAAAGAAGCAATGTCCCTTAGTTTATGCTGTTTTTACCCAACTTTTCTCTCATTTTTTTAATTCAAATATCTCTGTGAATACTAGAAGAAACATGGAAGTTTTTTTTTGTTGGCCTCAGGAAAGACAGAGCAACAACTTTCTAATTGGGTTTCTGAGGACAAGGTGTCCCCATGAAAAGTTTTTTTTTTTTTTATCACTGTACAACCCCTTACAACATGAATGACTTATCCAAGTTCTACACATCATTTGGATAATTTTCCTAATTGAAATTATGCCTCTAGGATCAACAGTTTGCCAGTAAAATGTGTGGCAATGACTGAATGCAGAACTTTGCCACAGTAAAATGCAGCAAGGGGAATTACGTAATCGCCCTGTATATATAGTTGTACCTCAGTTAATGGAGATTATTTGTCCCAAATCAGTTTTGTTAGCAGAAACACACAATTTTCCCCATCGGTTTCTTTGAAAATATCATTTAATTTCTTCTAGATTTTCGCTTGAAATTTAAAGATAAGTTTTATAACACTCAGACACATTGCAAAAATGATAAAATTTTACCACATGCTGAGATAAACAACTTAACAATTAAATGAAGAATTTAAAGGAAAATAAGAAATAAAGATCTTTCTATTCTACATTATCTACTTAACCCATTTGGGTTCCTAGGTGACCCTCCCTTTGTGATTTGGTCAGCTTGTTCCCCTGTCTCGTGCATGGAAATGGAAAAGATAAGCTATAATAATATAATAATAAGATAAATAAAATAAAGATAAAAATAAGGAAAAAGATAAAATGTCCAGACTGTTCATTTTGATGATGCTAAGTCTTACTATGTGCACTGGAAACATTCAAGTTGAGGTTTTTTTTAAATACATTTTTTCTTGGCTCAATCTTTCATTTTATATGAAATGGTCCAGAAGTATTACTGAAAGAGAAATAAATGTATATCTTATAAGTGTTGCACTACTGACATAAATTAGTCAGGCTCAAATGACAGCAATTCTGATGTAATGATTTTCCATGTTATGTTAACACTTCCAGTATCTATGACAACTAAAGCATTCTTAAAAATGGCTATAAAAATATTCATTAGCCGAAGTATCACCGTGTGGTCAAACCTCTCTTAACTAGATATTGTTCGGACAATTATCCACCTCAGTGTGTTACTCACTTATGAAGCGAAAAATTATCCAGTCTCTGACTGATTATCCAGTCAGAAATATTTCAGTGCAATTGCTTCTTTGAATTTTCTTACAACATTATGTATTCAGTTACAAAAATATTCATGTAATAAAATTATAGGACAAAATGTGTGATGTTGTATAAAAAATACTGCATGTGTATTTGTGAAAGAAATGATGTAAATGCAGTTGCATCAATGCACTTTACCTATGGACGTCTTATCTGTTGGTTATAGTGTCTAAGAACTGAGTCAAGGCAATGTTTGGCATAAACTTAGAGAAATCCTTCAGTATTCATCAATGAAATATATCACTTTTTAAATTCTAATTTTATGATGAACACTGTTATTGGTTATCTTTTAAGCTTGAAAACTTGTGGAATGTACTTACAACTTCAGTTTTGGAACACTATAAAGGTGCATATGATGTAGATTTCTTGAATATTCTTTGTCCATTGTTTGAATCTGCACTCATTCATCCACGTAAAGGCATTCAGGATAAAGCCAAACAACTTTGGTGCAAAACATTTGGATGCCAAGAATCGTTACAGGATTACCCAGCTTCACTGAAGTAAACATATTTAATATATATTTTTCAATGTTTATGGATTTTATTCTATTTTATCTGTTTGATAAATTACTTATTGCTATATTATACTAGCTGTATCCCGTGGCTTTGCTCTGTGATGATTTCGCCCCTTATAATCAGGGTTGGGTTTTTGGCAACAACTGCCGAAAACCGTCAAAAACCTAAATGAATGCTTTTGGATAATATTTTGAACACAATAGGTAAATAACATGATGAGAAACTTTTTTGCATATTACAATGTTTTATTTTTAAACATTAATTTGTTATAATAATCAAAACAAAATATTAATTATAATTTGCAATTTTGAATTTTTCGACATAAAAAGAGTCTAAGAGCATATAAGATTATATTTTATGGTTTATTTATCTAAACTATTCATTACCTGTGTTCGAATTGCCAAGCAAAATAGAGCTGTTTATTCAAAATATGTGTGATAGGGTTAGGTTTTTGACTTCAGAAAACAACTCGGTATTAAAAAACTCATAAACTTATTGTCAGTAGATTTAAGTGTTTTGTATTTTGAATGATAATTACAGAGAAAATAGATATTTTGATATTTTAAATTTCTGATCTGCCCAAAAGTTTATTCCACATAAAAATTCTCGCGCAACATATGTTGATACTCATTAAAATCATTTATTCTCAGCTAAAAATTTCTTAGCTCAGGTTGTATAAATCCTGAATTTTGAGAGAGTGTTTTCAATCAAATCAGAGCTGGCAGGACTTGATAAACAAAACATTGTTTTGCACATTTAGACAGAGCTTCAATTGCTGCAAAACCATTGCATTATATAAATTATAGTAAATGTACCATATCATAGTCAAACTTAATCATTCTTACTTTTGCACTAAGAATAAGTTACAGTAGTTTCTTATAAATATCATATGCACAATCAGCACTGCCAAATTAAAGGACATTTTAATCCTGCAGTTTAGTATTTTGATTGCTAGATATAGTCTAATGTTATGCTAATAATGATATTGTTTTAAATATCAGTTATTATTTAGATAATTTAATAACAGAAATCAGCATTATGTATATGGTGTAAAAGAACTTATTAAATGCCTATATGTTATGAAAAGAGTACAGCAGATGTTTATATCAATATGCGTATATAAGCAGTTAAAGAAATTTTAGAAGGTCAAGAATCATCTTGAATTGAGGAACATCAAATCATCCCATAGTTTTCCCCTTCACCATTTATGCTGTGCTTTATTCAAATTGTGTATTTTATAAGGAAAAAAAACATATATATTGACCAAAATAATTCTATAGAGAGTAGAAAATTATTTTACAATCATATTAAGTATTTATTCTTTGTATAGCATAGTCATGTTAAACATTACATGCAATTAACGTGTGTATTTCCAATGAAAATTTTATATTGAAAAGCAATATTTGAGGTTTTTGATGTGGCATTTTAAATCACGGTTTAAACCATCAAAAGCTGCCATGTGTCAAAAACCTTCCAACCCTGCTTATAATATTTGGATCCCTTCGGGGGTTGAATTTTGAGAAATAGTCTTTCTGAGTTTCTATATTAAAAAATATAATACTGACCAAATTTCATTTCATTTTTAGTTACAACGATTTAGGTTTAGCGATGATTGGCCCATATACTTATCAACTCTCCTTCCCTTTATGACCCCTTTAGAGGTTGAAATTTTGAAAATCCCTCCTTAGTGAGTGTCTATAATACAAAATAAAACTACTGACCAAATTTCATATTTATAGCTTCAGCTATTTCTGCTCAGCAAGAATTGCCCCATATAACCTTTGAACTCCCTCCCCCACTTATGATCCTCGTAAATGGTGAATTTTGAAAAATCCTTTTTTTAGTGAGTCTCTATATTATAAAGTAAAAATACTGACTAAATTTCCTATTTATATCTTCAGTGGTTGTGGCTCTGTGTGATTTCTCTATATAACCTTTGCAACCCCCCCCCCCCCATGATTTTTTTATGGGTAGAATTTTGAAAAAAACTGCTTAGTGAGTCTACATCATGAAATTAAAATACTGGTCAAATTTCAAGTTTATAGTTTCAGTGGTTTTGGCTCTGCGATGATGAATCAGTCAGTCGACATGTTATTTTATATATAGAGTTATCCAAAAGTAACGCAACCCATTATAAAAAAAATTAATTTATCAAATTCTACTGATTTTTTAGTGTTTTTTTTTTTCATATACAGTAGCACTGTTTTGTTTGAGATGGAGTGTCTTTTTTTTTTCATGGGTATTGATACTCTCAGTGGCTCTTTGTTTGTTGTATGATCAAGATGGTTTTTTGCCAGAAGCAAAGAATTTTTGTGATTAAACAATATTTTTCAACTCATTCGTTTGAAGCCGTTATTGAGGCATTAAAAAATGAATTCACAAATGCTTCTGTGCCCAATAAGACAACAATCTTCTAATTAGTGTCCCATTTTTGAGAAACTAGAAATGTTGAAGAATACAGGTGAAGTTAGTATCCATCTCTACTGAGCCAGCATGGAATGCGTGAACTAAAGGATAGAATGTTGTACCGTCCACGGAGCCTCGACGAAATTAGAGTTTAACACTTGTGTTCGGGTTGTTCAGGAGTTGAAAGCTCCAGATCAGATCAAATATCAGTATTTGGTGCACCGAAAATCTGCATATTTATCATGAAAAGCCTCTGCATTCGATCAAAATCGATGTATGGTGCTCAGTTTCACACTGTAAGAAAGTGTGGTCCATTTTTTTTAGAAACGGTGGGGAAACTGTACAAGGATATTATCATGTAATTCATCACATACATCTAATGAGACAATGAATTACTTCACAAATTTTTCTATGACGGCCTTATTTCAAAAGAATTGCGGCCACCAAGATCACTGGACCTGTCATCCCCTGATTTTTTTCTTATGGGAACACCTGAAAACAAATGCACAAGAATAATCCCCATTTCATTGATTAAGTAAAAAGGCATTCAATCAAAGATGGAAAAGGTGAGTGTCCTGGGAAAAGTGGACAGGAACATGGCAGAAAGAATGCATACTTGCGTTCACGCAAAAGGCTCGCAATTTGAATACATGTCAGAGATGTCAATGACTTGCTATAACGCACCAAATACCCAAAATTTTAGGGAAGGGCGCATAAAAATTTGGTTCACGGGTCCTCTGGAACGCATTCTTTCCAAGTTCGAAGATGAAAAAATGTAGAGAGAAAAACCTCCCAACTTTTTTCCCCTTCTTCTTTTCACAATTTATCATGATCGCACAACCTTGAAAAAGTGGTTTTACTACTTTGTATACTGTACTGTAATGATATACACCCGGGTTGTTGAAGATATTTAGTTTATCTTAATGAGGGGCCATGTACAGAATTTTCAAAGAGAATTTCAAGTTTTTACTTCCCTTCGGATTTTCTCCCAACCGATTACATATCGGAAATTACGGTACTTTCGTGACTGTCTGTCAGCATTCAAAGACAGCTGTCTATACTGTGTAAATTCGCCTTGTTCTTACAAGATTGAGAATGTGTATTTTTTTAAAAATCATAAAGGATTTGGAACATCTGTTCAAAGTGTAAAACATTTCCAGAGATTATTCAAAAAAAAAGAAATCTGTAAAAAACTTGAATACCCACAGTTTTATCATCTAGCTGCTATGTGGTAGTCACAGCATCTCATCGCAAAAATCACTGGTGTGTACGCAGAATTGGCTTTTGGAGGGGCAGAAGGATTTTTTACACAGAAATTGTGGGTCACTAATGCTCAAAAAGAAGTTTAAATTAACTTAGTATAAGACTATTTTTTTTCCAAAACTTTAATTTTCTACAAAAATATTTTCAATTTTTCATTTTCTTGGGGGGGGGAAGGGGCTCGGGCCCCATACCCCCAGATTTTGCCTTTGGTGAAAATCCGGGTTTAGAACCCGCTATTGCACAATCGTAATCAGCTAAAAATATGATTTTCTAAAGTTTTCCAATTTTGAGTCAACTATTCCTTTTAAAAAAGCTCTGGGGTTTTGCCATGAAAACACAAACCTACAACAGAAATATGTATACATGAAATTTCAAATCCATGTATTACCAATTTGGAGGATAGATGCAGGGCCGCAACTAGGGTGAGCAGGCAGATCTAGTGCCCCCCAGGCTCTGGACTAGATGATGTGCCGAGAATTCACTCTTTATAACTCCTCCTTCTACGTTACACAGGGTGCCAAAATATGTGTTTGCCCCATTTGAGAAAGTATCTAGTTGCAGCTCTAAATAGATCCACCACCTACTAAACACAAAACACGCTAAATGCTGGTCACACACACACACAAACACACTTAAGTTTTACCAACACAAATCAGACATGACTCCAATATTCAGGTGTGAAAATATGTGGCAGTTAAATGACAACAGATGACAAAGGTGGACCATCAGGGAGGGAAAATAAAATCATTCTACCAGGAAATCTCTTCGTAAGGATTTGTATGAAATCCTTGCTGGTATGAATATAGAATTGGAAGATAAGTGTCTCAGAGAATGTGTACTGAGAGGGAATCTCATTTTCTTTTTTTTAAATTTAAATCAGAAGATATTATTGAAAGAGCTAAGATGTTTTTAAGAAATTAAAAATCAATCAGTAGGGAATTTATAGATTGATTTATTAGTAAATATATAAATGTGTGCCTCTATAACTTTTAATTACAGTAGATCCTGCTTATAACATTTTTAAAAAAATTGTCTTAAGAAAAACGTAAGCAGGAAAACCCTTCAAACGGGAAATCTTAATAAGAATTACTTAGAATTGGGACCATGAAACTCTGTTGTACTAAGTGGAAAAATTTTCTAAATGGGAACGTGTTATAAGTGGGATCAACTGTATATTTGGTTTATGTTATATGTGCTACATTCCATACGTTAAATTCTCATTAATGAGCTTCTTTGCAAGCTTTTTTTACTAGTAGACAATGAAAGTAAATGAACCTTCGGATATTGACATGATGGACATAGGGTTGACATGATGCTCATTAATATAGGTGCTCAATGACAATTCATTTTGTTTGCAACCTTTATTTAAGCCTTCCTATTCAAGTTTAAATGTTAACTTACGTGTGAAAGCTCTTATTTGTTTCGATCGACCAGGGTGAGGCGTTATAAAAGCATTGAACTGCGCTACACATGATGGCCATTTGCCCAGATTTTAGATAATACTGAATGCTGACTTTTTTCAAGGACGATCTGTATAATTGCAATACAAGGTAGAATTGATGAAGCCATCAACATCAAATTTTTTATATTTAATATGTTGTGAAGGAACAACTACAGTTTTAATTGTAATTTTTATATCAAAACAAATAAAGAGTCGGGGAAAAATGTTTTCTGTCCAAAAAATAAAAAATTGATGTTTTCATAGTTTTGCATACCTCACTACTGTCTCTTTCAACCATGAAAACACCAGAGGCAAAAATGCTTTCAGTCCGCTGCAATAAAAGGTGAAAGATACAGCATAAAAAGGGGGACAATTTACTTAGTCACAGCTTCTTTATGGTCTCCTAGAAAATCTTGTTTTATGGACTGAAAGCATTTCCTCTCCCCCTGGTCCTTCATATGTATTTTCCCATATTTTAGTCAATTTACTAATATTTTTGTGTGTATTTGTATACAAATTCAAATTCGACTGTTATCATCAGTCCCATCTATTGTACAGTTGTTGGGTATTGGCTGAATGTCAATACTGATTTACTATTTATTCAGAAAACAGGATGCTTTTTGAGCACTAAACATATCTCAAGACACACATGCTCCTTGTTGTTTTGTCTAGCTCCTATTGAAATTTTGATACAACAGGATTACGGGCTACATCTGTTCTTCTACCATCTCTTTGTTTGATAACAGTTATGAATTTATATGTTTAGCACCAAGTTCTAGTATAGAATCAATGTATTTGTCTCACTACATCTCATTTGTTTGATTTAATTTCAGAAAAGTGCTGCTGAAATCAAAACTGATTTTGAATATAGCAACTCCTTCTGATATAGTTGATGAAGTTGCATTGACAGGCTCTTTTAATGTAAGTTGAATTATTTTTATTAAATTTAATTTCTGGCGTGTTGATTTCATACCTTTTTACAAGATTTGGTTTCTCTTGTCATATTTTGTTCTTGAGAAAAAAAAAATTCAGTTTTTTTCTATTATTTGAAACTGCTTTTCAAAAAGCAAAAAATATGCAAATGATTAGTGTTTCATCAAAATTTGTTTCATATACATATCCAAATCCTACAGATTTGTCATTTTAACCATGTCATGTCTTATTTTCAAGTTCATTTTCAGGATTAAAATCATATGAATTTAACTCCAAGCCAAATTACAAAGGTTAAAGTTTTTACCTACTTTTCAAAATAAAATTGCATTGCAGCAAAAACGGGTAAAGCAAAGGATAGAAAGGAATTACCTTTTGGGTTAGATAATACAATGGAAAGCAACGTAGATGAACCCAAAATTGCAAAAGAACCACGACTATACACGTTTCAAAACTATATGAAGTTCCTTCATCAGTAGCAGAAACAAAGAAGAAAAACTCCTTATAGCCGGAGTTACTTGCTGTTGTCGACGAAAGAGTCGAATTCAAAATGAACCAGCAACAAAAGAGTAGAGGAGGATGTAAAAGAAAAATGGCGGAGCCAATCACAAACGAGAACGTGATAGTGATGCTGATGGAGAAGGATAATTATTGTAGAAACTGTTGCCAGATTTTTGAGAAGGGTGGTGTGCTAGTTAGGTCGTTGACCAACTGGTTTGTGTTTTTGTTGATGTGGAATGATTCGAAGAAGTCCAAGTCAGATGGTGAGGGGTATTTTTGAATGATTTTGGCAGAAGAGAAGTCAAATTTATGGTCAAAGGACCAGCAGTGTTGGGCTAGGGATGAGCTGTTAAAGTCTTGGTTGGTTACGTATCTTCTATGCTCATTTAAACGGTATTTTAGGGCATGTTTAGTTTGGCCTATGATAATCTGCATTGGCATGAAATACTGTAGATGGGCATCTTTTTATCAGCCACCTCGTTGGGCATTTTGTCTGTTGTGGCGTTGTATTTGTATTTTAGTTTAGAGAAGTGAAGTTTATTTACAGGGGTGAAAACCACAGAAAACTTGTATTTTCTAAGGATTTTAGCGATGCGTTGGCTGGTTTTTGGGAAGAAAGGCAAAATAATCAAGTTTTTGTGTTCAGGTTTAGGCTTGGTTGCTGAAGTGTTTTTAATAAGTTTGCTGTATAGATTATCAATGACGGAGCTGCGGTAGTCACAATCGACTGTTATTGCTCTTAGGATATTCAGTTCAGCATCGAGTAGCGTCGGTGAAGAGTAGATATTAATGGCTCACTTCACGTGTGTAGAAGGAGGCATATTTTTGTGCCGGAGGATGCACAGAAAGGTTATGAGGAGGTAGAGAAACAGCAAACGGTTTGCGAAAGACAGTGGTAGAGAAAGTTTGTTCGTGGCGAGTGACCAATACGTCCAGGAATGCAATTTGGTTATTGTTTTCTTCCTCTATAGTGAATTGAATGCAGGGGGTCAATGGAATTGAGGGTATTTAGAATATGGTCAATGTTAGGACCATAAATTTGAATTCTCTTCTGCCAAAAACATTCAAAAATGCCCCTCACCATCTGACTTGGATTTCTTCAAATCATTCCACATCAACACAAACCAGTTGGTCAACGACCTAACTAGCACACCACCCTTCTCAAAAATCTGGCAACAGTTTCTACTATAATTATTCTTCTCCATCACTATCACGTTCTCGTTTGCGATTGGCTCTGCCATTTTTCTTTTTCCATCCTCCTCTACTCTTTTGTTGCCAGTTCATTTTGAATTCGACTCTTTCATCTACAGCAGCAAGTAACTCCCGCTATAAAGAGTTTTTCTTCTTTGTTTCTGCTACTGATGAAGAAACTTCATATAGTTCCGAAACGCATATAGCCGTGGTTCTTTTGCAATTTTGAGTTCATCTACATCAGCTTTCAATTGTAAAGCAAAGGATATCTTTAATTACAAGTATTAGGTTTAATTTTGATGTTTTAAACATATTTAAAAAATGGTTCATAAATTCCTGGTACCCTCCATTTACAAGGATGACGTCACTCTCCGCTGCCATACGAAGGTTTTTAACAACTGGCTGTTGCGAAGATTAAATTTTGGAAAGAAAGAAAATCCAACTGCCTCTGTGAGAAATCTAACCCACGTCCTTTCATAGTCAGTTGAATTTTTTTCTTTCCAAAATTTCATCTTCCCAACAGCTAGTTGTTAAAACCCTCCATTTGTTTTTTTTCAAGTTAGAAGAGAAACCTTGTGGTTATGGACAGCACCCCAAACATTTAAAACTGAAACTAGTCCTATGATTAAGGTTGCAAATAGAAGTAGTGTTTTGAGGCTTTTTTTTTTTAATTGAACTTAGTCTTTGTAACTAAACTTGCCATAAAAAGATCATTGCGACATGCCAAACTTAAATTTATTGTAAATCAGTTCCATTTTCATCACTCACATGCAAAATATCATGATAGTAATGTTTTGCTTTGTTTTTTCTTGGGTAGACTGTAGACCTTTAAGTTTGTAGCTTTGATACTTTCTTCTGTAAATTGTGATAAATAGGTTATTTAAAAACCATGCAAGTTATTCATGGAAGATACATTAAGTTTTTGCATAAAAATTATAAACAAAATAAATTTTAAGTTATTTTGATGTTGCAGCTGATGTGACTTATTATTATTTTTTTAATAACTAGTTATAAAAATGTGTTCGTATATTTTTGTATGCTTTAGGAAACTTTGGATGCTTTTGAATTTGTTAAAACACCTTTCCGCTCCACATTTGCTGCTGCAGGAGTATGTATTCCAGCAATCGACTCTGAAAATGCAAAGTTGAAGACACCAGTCAGTCTGAAAAAGAAGCAGATTCCATCAAGAGGAAATATAAATGATCTGCCCGATGAGGTAATAATAAGTTTGGGGTCATTCAAGTATTACGTCAGCATCAAGGGGGGGGGGGGTTTCGGATTTGCTGACTTTTGATGACAAGGGGGGAAGGGGGTTTGAAGGTTGCTTACGTCATCAACCACCCCTTTTTGAATATATGAAATATTCTAAGCTGCTGACGGGGGAGGGGGGTCACTGTTTTACTGACTTTTGCTAACAAGGGGGAGGGGGTCAAAAATGGCTGAAAATCTGCTTACGTAATACTTGAATGGCCCCCTTTGCAGTGGAAGTCTGTTATAACGACAGTTCTCACAATCACAAGAAAAAAAATTTATTATAACAGACTTCTTGCTATAAGTGAATTTTTTGTTTCCTTTGCTGTGTCAGGTTATAAAAATTGTAAAACAATTGCTTCTTTATGTGGATTGAAATTTGTTTTGAATTTTTTCGTTTTAATATTAATGAATGAACAGTACTCTAGTTATGAAATTGATTTATTGGTTTCACACCAGTGAGCTATTCCCTAAAGTATATATTTGCATAGAATTATGTATTACCAAAGTGATTTGGTTGACCAACTAAACAATTAAAGTCTCGATTATTATAAATTACAAACACTAAGGCCACAACAAGCAAACTTCCCAACGACGTGGCTGTCTGAAAAATATTCCTATAAAAAATATGATGTAAAATATAACTAAAATTATTACTCAATTACGTGGCTATATGGACTTGTCAACATTTTCCTGCTAATTGTAAAGTTTTTTTAACATGATTTTTTCAGTCATTTGAAACAAATTTAAACTGCGAGTTCTGGTCCCTTGGTCTTTTAGTCACTGTAAGAGACGGAAGTTGAAAAAAATCATCACATAACCTATGTGTATAGTAGGGAAGCAAAACGGAATTTTGGGTATATCTAACGTCGATTATTCAATTGTATTACTGAGGTGCTCTGAACAAAGAATCAACACAGGAAAAAGTCAACTTGCTTAACCCCTTCTTTCTATTTTTGGGCTTCCCTACTACACACATAGGTTATGTGATGATTATTAATCAACGTCCTATTATTCTTATAATTCAACGTCCTATTATCCAAAGAGTTGGGTATATCCAACGTCGATTATTCAGTTGTATTATCGAACCCAAAAGGTAATTCATTTCTATTTTTGACTTCGATGGGTCGTATATATTGTATTTTTGCCTTGTCGTATTCTTTGTTTTTCTTCTTTCCATATTGTACTTGTATTTTTGTGTGCTTGTCGTTCACCTGAATTCTCGTTGTTCTGTCTACCATTTTTCCTTTGCACCACCATTTTTGTTTGCTTGTTGCTAGCACGTGGTGCACACAAATATTTTTCTCCTCGTTCGTAATGCTCGTTTGTATTTTTCGACTAAATTATGTCCCTAATTAACAGATTTTGCAATCTCTGTCTTAAAAAACACAGATTTCTTGAACACCTTCATTTTCTCCTTGACTGTAAACGTAAGAAGTTGGTTCCGAGTTTTATTGACTTACAATGTAATTTTACAGACTCACCAAGGATCGTTAAAGTATTACGTAACTCCAAACTCGCTATTTTAAGAGCTCTCATACAAGACTGTCGCACTAAAATCTCCGACATTGAACAGGAACTTTTTGATCTCCATCTAACTCTCTCCAACACAGTTGATGACTGGAATACTATCGACAATAGGTCCAGTACATGAGCATGCCACTCTGAAACATTTTCCCCTCCCCAAGGTTAACAACAATGCTATAATTAATTTATCAAAAGTTGAAATCAATGACCAGGAGCTCAGTGCTCTAAAATAAAAATAAAAATAGCCGTGTTTGTTTTGGAATTTTGGGTATATCCAACGTCGATTATTCAATTGTATTATCAAACCCAAAAGGTAATTCATTTCTAATACCTCAGTAATTTTCACGAGGAAATGTACCATGATGAGAATCATCATGTTCAATTCTTGGGGAAAGAAGGAAAAACTGCATTTTTTTAGAAAGTTTTTGCCATTATATCAAGTGCTTTCTAATTTTCAGCTCACTGTAATTGAATATTTTTGTATCTTTAACATTAGCTATTTGGTAATCACTCATTATAGCAAGGTTCTTGTTATAAGCTGTAGTTGTTATAACAGACTTTTATTGTAAACAGATTTAAATATATTTCTTGAGACAGCTGCTGTGTTTACATTTCCATTGGATACCCAAGGAGAACTCTGAAATCCATTCCAAATAAAATATGTGTAATGTGGGGAATGATCACATGAACACATTTAACGGGATACTAAGATAGTTTATTCTGTTGATCTTGATTAAAAATATGAAACAAAATAATAAAACAAAAGCATCAGTGTGGGAGGCCACGTCTGATCTCACCCATGTATACGTCGACGTCGCTCAGATCCATACACATCGTTAGAGGGTGCTCTTATCTTACCGAGAGAGATGAACGCCTTCCTTCCTACAGTAATGAAATTTTATTATATGGCAACTTTTTAATTCATCACTAAAATATATTATTAATCTTTTTTATTCTACCTGTATTGTGCTATTGCCTCCATTATTACAAATGGGAACTTGTATGATGCCATTCTGCAGCACTGGTCTTATTAAGGTTTTGCATGAAGTTTTCTTATTTGTATTAAGTTCTATTATAATCAAGTTCTGATCTGTTAATGATAAAAATGGTGTGATGTAAGTTTTAATCACAGAACAAAAATATCACTTCAATATTATACAAATTTTTCCACTGACTTATCTGCTTATGAGCAGCATACTTACGGAAGAAATACTTGTAATTTTTGACATTCCCTATGCAAAGCAAACATTTCAGTTGGTCTGATAAAATGCTGCCGAGATGATTTCTCTCTTATAAAACTTAAGTAAATAATGTTCTTGTCTTTCTGTGAATTGGTTACCTAGAATTAACCTTAAATAGTATAGATAATACTTCAAGCCTATAGCTGTACTTATGTTAGCAAATTTAAAACTGTAGGTTTGTGGTGGTGCTGTCGACAAGAGTGCATAGTTGTTGGCTTTCCAATATCATAAATCTGCTAACACATCATTTTTGTGAGCATGCCTTTTTCTTTACCTCTCTTTCGCTGTTCAAAAAAAGGTTTTTTTTCCTTGCAGAGTCAAGATGTTATTTTCTATGTGTTCATGATATTCGTTTCTTTTTATATGTGTAACATACCATATGTTTCGTCAAATTAATAAGCTTTATATTTAGCCCGTTCTCTGGAATTTAAATAATTATTGTGGAGTCAAACTTGAGCTGCCTACCACTCCTTCAATTTAAGTGCCAGTATACAACTTTCTATGCCAGTGGATATACATGCCCATAATGGTGACTACAGGTTACTATATACCCATGTTAATGAATGGCAGATTCTCTCTTGAAACTTTTTTTTTTTGCTTTTCATTAATTCTATTACAATGGTGTAAGATTATAGTTCTGACAGAGGGGGGGGGGAATTAAAATCACATAAAGGAATTATTTATTTTTACCATAATTATTTTTGCTTATTTTTATACTGTTCTCTTTTCTTATTCTCTAAAATGATGTGGCTATTTATAATCATGTCTTTGATCCAAGGTATTTATCTGGTTTTGATTTTGACAGGAATTTGTAAGGATAGAGCCAGAGGGTAATATGTCCCCAATCACTCCTAAAAGAAGAGTTAAGACTAGGAAAAGGTACACATCATTGTTGATATGTTTTGTATCCATAGTTTCATTCTACTTAGCATATCTCATTATTTTATGCATATTATTAAAATATTGCTTTATTTTGAAATGCGAACTTCTTTAATGCATTTATCACACCATTGACTTTTGGTTTAATTTTGTTAGTTTATCTTCTTTACTGCATACAACTTGTTTGAAATTGGATTTGGATATACATGACTATTTATTTCCATCTTTTTTTTTTTTGGTATGTGTCTGTTTAATTTTATATACCATCTTTGTGGTTTTTGTTTTCTTTTTCTTAGCTTTTTACCTGCTATGTATAATGAACTGTCACAAAATTCAGATTTGGCATCATTGAGTCAAACATCTGAAGGGTAAATAACTTTTCATACATAATATTTATTTTTGTATATATGTGCATAGGGAGGGCCAAAAATTAACTAGAATTGTTAACTGATAGGATGCAGCCTATTGTAGTGTGCCTGAGTGGCGTGGTGGTAAGATGCTCATCTACCACCGTGAAGGTTTCTGTCACGATCTCGGGTTCGAATCCAAGGGAGGATATAGATAAGATATTTTCCCTAACGAACTTGAGGCGATCACCGATAGACAGTACCTTCGTTTCCAACCTATCTAGTTAATGGCAGTAAATAGCAATATGGCCAGAGTTGGTGTTTGGTGAAGTAGCCTATTGTAGTGCATACTTTTACTGCTAGATGTCTCTTGCAAGAAACATGCACTAGAATCTGCTGACTGGTGTTGTCGAGTGAAGTCATGGTATCATGTATTATTCTTTTGTTCAGCACCAATCATTAATTTTGTTTTTATGTCTATGATAGCTGAACTTGTAATTGAGAAAATTCATAAACTGATCTTAGAAGACTGTCAAAAAAATAATTGAAAAACTTGGTATGTCCTGGAGTTTCTGCCGCAGATTTTTAGCAAGGAACTGAGATAAAAAGAGTTGCGGTAAAATTTGTGCTTTACGTGTTCACAACTGATCAAAAGCCATCATAAATTGAATGAACACTTACTGCAACTCTTCACTTGAACTCTATTGGCTTGAACGCTGGGCTGCAACGGAAAAGATTGTTCCTGCAGGGAGTCCCTCTCCCAAAGGGGTTAGTGCACCAACCTTTTGGTGAGATACAAAAAAAATTCAAAACTTCAAACGTTATTGTTTGAAACCAACAATAAACTGTCATCCCAGTCTAATTAACCCTTGTGTGCAGAAAGTGGTCGAGGTACGGAAAAGAAAGATCAAATGAAATACATTGGTAGGAACTTTATGATACACCAGAAAAATCACACACACACAATTTCTCAGTTCATGAAGGCCTTCCAAGATCAGTTCAACACTTCTTATAATGTCTTTGTTCAACCATCATCCTGAGGAAAGTTAGTCTGCTAGAGCAGTGGTTCTCAACATTTTTGAGACAACAACCTGGAAAATCAAAGTTAAAACCATAAATAATCATTAAGCAGTTAATTGCTATATTAATAACTCATTACTTAGGGGTCATTCAAGTATTGCGTCATCATCGATGGGGGGGTTCCGATTTGCTGACTTTTGATGACAAGAGGGGAGGGGAGTTTGGATAATGCTTACGTCATCAACCACCCTTTATGAAAATAAGAGTTAGGATTCAGAGGGGCAGAGCTGATGACGAAATTTTGCTGACAAGGGGGGGGGGAGAGGGGGTCAGTGTTTTGCTGACTTTTGCTGACAAGGGGGGGGGGTCAAAAATGGCTAAAAATTTGCTTACGTAATACTTGAACGGCCCCTTATATGATTATTAACTGACATCACATTAGTTAATGAATTGAAAACAGCCAACTAATTATAATAGACATCTTACTCAGAAGTCCCCAATGAAAAAGGCAAACACAAAAAAAGATAAAACTCCTAATCATAGGTGTACCAGACTTTTCTCTGGTGGGGGGGGTTAAGTTTTTTCCTGTAAAATAACACTATAATATTGGCTCAGGAGGGTTAGAACACCCCCCCCCCTTTGCGTACGCCAATGCTCCTAATATATTTTGACATTATGGGTGCTGTCTTCAGAGGAAACATAACCACTATCATGCTGATGACAGATCCCACTTGGATTTGTTAGTATATCTTAACTCCTCTTACCAAATGTTTTAACTCGACTTGTAGAGATGCATTTTTCTGTTGAACAGGGAGTTAAGATTTGGTAACCAACCCAAGTGAGATTCCTGGTCAACGTTATAGTAGTTATATTTTTCCACCAAAGACAACATACACACAAATACAAATACAACGCCACAACAGGCAAATTGCCCAATGAGGTGGCTGACTTAAGAACATCATGGATCCCCGAGCCATTTTTTGGAGGCCCTACCTACTACTGCTACACCACAAATGCACCCCCCCCCCCTGCAGAACCCCCCAACGAATCAGTACATGCGGGTATGTGCGTGTACGTGTAGTGCAACCTGACGTAAAGTTTGTTTCTCTGTAATGCTTGTTATGTGTAGTGCTGCCATCTGCCACCAGTTTTTCTAACTATGAGTGAAGTGTTATGATTGAATGATTTATCGTTGTAGGACTGTTGCTCTCTGTGGCGAGACTTTTTAACGGGGAGATCAGCTCGCATTTGCGCCTTGAAGTTGGGAACCACAGAAAACCAACTTCAGCCGACCACCACTGTGGGGTTCGAACCCGGATCCTCGCATCGCGAGTCCGTCACTATAACCACTCGACCACCACAGCGGCCAATAGACGTTGGTGAACAAACAATAGGTATTCTCAAAATGGATGTTGCAGTTTTCTTCTTTCAGAGTTTTTCCAGTCTTCTTTGGAGCAAGCTGGGCCATGGTTGAAATAGCATTTGCCCTGCTTGGACGCAACTTTAGTTCTCCTATTCTGGGAATTTCAAAGGCGATTGTTCAAAGCGTGTAAGAATGTGGGGAAAAACTCTCATACCAATGTTTCAGAATGAAAAACAAATTCCCCCAGGAAACCTGAAAAGGAGGACAAAAAAGGGGAATTTTCCAAAATGTAGGGGAATGTTTGAAATAACAAAAAAAGGACATCTCTTAACCGTAGCGGGGGTGCTCTGGTTACGCCACCTTCTGATAAAAGCTGTAATTAGAAACAAACATTTACTTTGCCATACTGGGCCAAGGTCCATTTCTGACCCACAGAGATTTCGAATGGGAAACCAATTTCAGTTTCCTTTCCGATCCAGAGCACTGGACTACTAACAATCCCCTTCCTGAGTTCCAGCTCTGCTCTTGATGTTCCCCTTTCTGTTAGTGATCCGTGGAGTAAAATGAACTCATACCAATGACAGCTTTTTGCCCCGAGAACATCTCTTCCAATTGACAACAGCTGATAACCTCATCAACTACTAAAAATAACTTGAAGTTGAATGTTTTTGTGTTGTTGGTCAACTTATCACAGTGGGATAGGCCTTTCTGTGGATAATGACAGAAAAATGAAGGCAATATATTCTAATGTTTACCCAAAAACTTTTTACGAGTGATCCCAATGATGACTTACCGATGAAAAAATATTGTCCCAAAACCATTGCGAATAGAGTGCTTTTTTTACAGAGGCTGTTTCATACTGTAATTTTACAATTGGTTTTACATTTTGTGTTTATACAAACATTTACAGTCAGGGGTGGCTCAAGCTTATCTGCCGCCCGGGTGCAAAACCTGATATGCCACACCCTAAAGATGATCCTGGTGAGGGGCTGGCAGGGCTTCAGTCAAGGGGACCTACAGATACACTATAATGTGAAGCTTGTTTCTGTGTGATGCTTGTTATAGTGCTGCCATCTACCATATTTTTTCTAACTATGAGTGTAATGTTACAACCGCTAACTAAAAAGAAACTTTTGTGGTCCGCTGTGATCCATATTTTTAAAGAATTGAAAAATTCTCATCATCGTAGTTTGTATGTTCGTGTGCATGCATCGTGTGAATTCTGTATTTCATTATGAATTCTGTATTTTTTCATGTATTCGTGTCTTTTATTTGTGACCTGAGGCAAAGGTTTATTTACTCTTCCACAGAGCACCTTAGTAAGATTTGTTATCAAATAAGTTTTGCTGTTGATGCTGCTGCCTACTTGTTGAGAAAAACTGTGCTAGAAAAGTTCATTATTTCTGAAGCAAAAGTGTCACTCATAAACTTTTCTTTCCCAGAGCAGGTTCCATGTAACATGTTGTAATGGTAATGGTTCCTGTAGCCAGATTACAACTGTTTCCCATACCATTTTCTCCAACAGGAAACAGAATTTCACAGCCATACATTATTCTAATTTTTCAGTACCTTTCACAGAAATTGAGACCTAAGAGAGAGGCATTTAACCCTTCATATCTGGTTATAAAGGGTTTAAAAAAATTATTATATGCAGTGTCATAACTTCACTC